>NW_020271718.1:2038259-2085227 GCF_003268045.1 Sipha flava | reverse complement strand
ATATATATATATATATATATATATATATATATATATATATATATAAAGTATATACATATAGTTTTATAGTGTGTACTACAGTTATTAGTGATTATAAATAAATGCTACTACTCGTAGTAATGCATAGTGTTTTAATTTAAACAAAATGTCAAAATAAAAACGTATATAAATTATGCAGACTAATAAAACATGTTTTCAGAGATTTTATTTAGTTGATAATAATTAATTCAAGAATTCAATACTTCTGTATTTTGTTATTAATATAGTATAAGATTAAACGAACAATATAATACTTATTAATTTCTTAAACAAATTGTACGTAATTCTTTTAATATTCTAGACTTTTAAACTATTGAATACAATAAGAGTATAATTATTATTTTTATTGTTACAAGGCTGTAACTTTTCAATTGTATTTAGACACTTTATATTTTTTTCTGTATCGTGAAAATTCAGATTTATTTACAAAACTTTATAATTAAAGTATATACATTTTAATTTAAAAAAAATTTTAAACTATAAAGTATTGTATAACTAATTATATTCTTATATTACAATAATTATGAAGAAAAATACGATTTTCGGTATGAAATTATCTTACTATCACTTACTATCAATAGTATAAAAACCTTTTACAAAATGATATTAATTATAATACGAGTATATGCAGTGTTTGGAAAAAACGTCGTTCCTGAACGCACATTCATATTTTGTGAACGATATGCGAATGTCACTCGCCTTTTTCAAATAGAACATGAAGAACGTATATATTTTTAATGAATTTGAACAATTCTGGGAACGTTCATATTTATTTATAATTTTAAAAATAAATATATAAATTAAAAATATTGATTGTAATATGTTTGAATATAAGTTTTAAACAGAGTAAAATATAACTTATACATTTTTAAACGTCCCATTTTTAGAAAATGTCATTTGATGATTCATGAATAAAAAAAATAAAAAAATTTAAATGAACGACCAAATGAACGCGTTCATTTTTTTATAGAACTTGAACGTAAACGTATTCACTTAAAAAAAAATGTACACGAACATGAACAAGTTCTTTTTTTATGTATTGAACGTGAACGTGACCTAACATTTCGAACACTGAGTACCTATATGTAATAGTAGTGGCGCACAGAAGTATTTTGAGAGCACATGCAACTAAAAAAAGTTACCAACCCGCTCATCAATTTTTTTTTTTAAAAAAAACGATCGTTTAAATTGTTATCTGTAACTATAATTAACTCTTAAAATAACTATAAATTTAAGAAATTAAGATTTATTATAATTAATTAAAATTAAGATGTCTACACCCAGTGCCGTATAGGTATAATGTTTGTGTTATAATAATTATGTTATTTGCTTACCATAATTCATAATGTTTGATATCCAAGTTGTCCAATTATATACCCATCAACCCACCTATCACCCACCCACGACGAAAGCACATGCAATTGCACCCTTCGATAACCTGTCTGGGCGCCACTGTGTAATATTATTACAATTTATTATGCTTATAGACTTAAAGCAATATTTTAAGAAACTAAACCAAACTGTGTTAATATATAAATACAATTTTATACGAACAAACATATTAAACAATATATGTATATTATATTTAACGTTATAAATGTTAATTCAGTTATTCTATCATATTTCATAAATTACACAGTGTGCATAAAATATTTCAATATGATGATCATTATTAACTCTACTTACTAACTAATTAACATATATTCTACTGAAATATCTTATGAAATTACATTTAATTTATATACAACGTATGCAAAATAATGCACCAAATTCCATTGTTATATATTCTATGAAAAATTTACCATTATTTAATAATAAAAAAATATACTAAAGTCAACAGTTTTAAATACTAATTATTACTTATTATTAGTTACATAGTAGAGTAGTTCAAATTAAAATTATTAATCTTACCAAATAATATAGCAGAACCTTACTTGGTTCTGACAATTTTGCCAACCTGAATAAAATTGATAACTCTAAATTTCTTCATTTTTTTTTTTATTTTTTATTGCACCAAATGCGTCTTATTTTTCTTGGTATAAATATTTTAGTTTAATGATTGTATTGTTTATAGTATTATACTATATAGTATCTAAAAAAATAATTATGATACATAAAATTACAGAGGATATTTAACAAACTGAGCTAAGGTAAAATTATATTACAATCAATGGTATAGATTAATTGTTCTACCTTTATATGGTAAAATTTATACTTGAATAATCATATCCAAAAATTAATCGATTTAAAATTATTTTCGTGCAAGATATTTGATAAAGACAGATTCCACCATACTGTACTTCTAAGTTATCAACCATAATAATATTAATAAGTCAACATTTAAAATTATTAACTTATATACAGTTGGGCATTTTAAATTTAGAACAGTGAACTACAGAATACGATTAAATATGAATACTTTCTTTAGTTATTATTTATGAAAGGTTAGAGGGTTAAATTAATGTATACAGTTAAATATAGTTATATCAAGTTATAAACTAAAATAATAGTTTGCAGAAGTAGTAATACAGACCTTTATAGTGTTCATATTTTCCTTTCTTTATTTGTTCACATATTATTATGAAATCAATAGGTCCCTGTATATTTTTTCTGTAAATGACAGTAAGTAATTTATGTTATTTTATTATCTGAAGAATGTTTATATTTCCAACCGAGAACACGAAAGTGAACAAAACAAGCAATTCAATCCCTTTATCTATGATAATTGTTACGTATTAAATATAATATAAACACCCACAGACTGTTTAAATACTGAACGATTTACGGAACATGAATCATAATCATAAGCATTATTTTTATAATTTCGTTTTCTTTTTTTTTACATCTTTAATTTATTTACTATAATTTAGATCCAAAATACGATAACATGTTTGAAAACGGAAACTATAGAAGACGTCGGAGAATGAAAAGACCTTATCGAACAACACCTTACAGTAGACCTGGGCCTTATTTTGGACCTGATTATAGTAGAGGTGTTTTAGGATCACATCCTACAAATTTTAATTCAAATCCAAATATAACGCCGCGATTTGATCACAGGTTTATATATTCATATCAATAGTATAAATATTGTGTGTACAACTAATTATTATTATTTTTAATTTAAGCAACAGTTGGCCTATATCGCCTTATTCGGCAGTTCCTCAAACACATCAATTACATTTTCCTTTATCATCTCAAGTAAGTTTAAGTTATTATTTTTTCGTTCTTCTTCTCATATCAAAAAAATTATATTATTGTTCATTATTTATATAAATACAATAAAAATTATATTGCTGTGATAACTTTAAAATGCATCGATTATAATTTCTTTAAAATTTAATGTTACATAACACAAAATTCGTACATGGTTGCGTTTGTAGTCAGTACTTCAAAGTGTGGTCAGTACTTAATTTTATGATTTAAATGATGCATACTAAAATACCACTAATTTTATACTATATCAATTACACTACACATATTTTATAAATAATATTAAATATGTAGTATACATGGCAGTTATTTGAAGTATATTTTTACTAGGCATTAAACCTTAGTATTATATAATTGCATTGTGTTGTTTTCAGGACCGATAAGGAATTATTGTTGACACAGAATTGGTTTTTGTTTCGAATAAAGATTTTTTTTCGAAAACAAATCGTGAAGTATAGTAAAATGATAGTTTAAATTTGAAACTTACAATTTTTGATCATTTCGATAAAAACCTTTAAAAATTCATAATAAGTTAACAAATTAAATTGATTATTATAATATGTAGTGATTATGATATTCTGAAAGTCAATAAAATACTACAGGTTCTGAATTTAATTATATGTTAGTGTTAATCATGATAAGATACCGCATTGGAACTAAAATTCTAAGCGAATTCGATCTATCTCCCGATTTCTTACCATAATATTAATTACTTGTTAAAAGTCTTATTATTAACCAGTCAAAAAAGTTCTATCGTACGCAAATAATATCTGAAAAGTTCATTAGAAATGTTTTTTAATTATATAACTGGAAAAATTGAATAACTTTTTAGTAAACTTAAATATTTTTCAAACACCCGTTTGTCGTTTGACTTTATTGATTTATTTGATTAATTATTGATCAGACTCGACCATATACTTTTTATGTTGGTAAGGTATTTGCACTACAAACTTTATTTGAATGCTGAAGTTCTATATACAATTTTGCATTTATCTATGTTTATTTCTTGAAAAAGCTCTTCACGAATATTATATACGCTGAAAAGCACACTAAATCCAAATATTGTATAAGTAATTTATAGCATTATTTTCATGCCAACTTGTATAACATTTATATTATCAGTATGAAAATACATAAAATATATATTTATAATTATTACTCTTTATATATATTGATAGTTACAACCTGTGCAGTCTGTTCAGATCTCATCGATGAATCATCCGAATTACAACCATTTACCAACATCAATGGGTAAGGAAAATTAAGTTTTAACCTATATATATTCTTAAAATATTTAAATACTTATACGATAGTTCTAAAACAATTGACATATGTTTTATTAAACTAATGTTAATTATATAACAATTATATTCATGTAACACTATTAACGATATTAACAATTATAACCGATAAACTCACAGGTACATATTGAACATATGTAATGTAAGTATTGTATATACGGACAAGCCACTATATACTTTACAAAATAAAGTTGTAATTTAATAATTGTTTGTGTTAAAAATTAGTCAAGAGTGGAGTAAGACGTGAGTATGTACTTTTATAAGATTGCTAAAATGTTTTAGTTAAATAACCAAATTAAATAAACATGGAGGCATTTAATCAGTGCTCGACTTGGAAAAATTAAAGAAGGGGGACTCTATTTACTTTAAAAAAAATAACGTCCCCAAAACTGGTTGAGCATTATGATTATAGCGTAATAATAGTAAGGGGACGCTAAAATTTCTGAAAATTAGTTAGGGTACTCCATCCCCCTGCGTCCCCCCCAAGTCGAGCACTGAATTTAATTATACTTTGGTTGGTTTATGTATATTTTTATGTCGACCCGTGAGAAGGTGCTTTGATAACTACGAAATTGAAATAATTGTTTGATAATAATTTGTATACGAATCGTATTCGACAATAACAATTTTATTGTTTTTAATCGTTCAACATTACGTGTTCTAGCGAGTCCTAGTATGACTTTTGGTGGATCATATCCCCAATGTCAACGGCGTCCGCAACAAGAGGTCTTACCGGATACTACTCTTCAGTATTCCTATTGGGCAACATCAACTTCTTCGCCGGATCACAATATGTTATCCGGTATAACACATTCAGATTATAAACAACCACGTACATATAATATGGATATTTATACATACAGCTCATTTACACATATACACCTGAGACTAATGTCATCAAATTTATTTTCTATTAACTTATAGTGAAAGAAGAACATTTGAATCTTATGGAGAAAACACAAGATACATTAAATCTTGATCATTTCGAAGTACAGCCTCCAAATGTCGATTTCGAAGTGGCAGATTCGCGACAAAAATGTTATTTATGAAAAAAAAATTATATGTAAATATTTATTAACAATTATATTTATTAATGGTTCCATGATATATTTTTTATATTATTCAGTATTAATAAGTAGGTAACCAAAAAACGTAAGATGGATTTTTACACGAATAAAAAGTTTATATATTTATTAATTAGGTAATGAAGTACTTATATTGTGGTCAGTGTTACTAAGGGGAATTGAAGAGGCAGGCTGAGATTTATATGCTTATAAACCTATGATCAATAATCACGTAATAAAATTAATGCTAATTTATTTTAATTTCACAGAAAAGTTATTTAATATTGTTCGTTAGTTATTTGTTAAACGAATAGTTAATAATTTGTAAATATCAACTGGTTCAGTAGCTATTTTTCATTCTTTGAGTTTGTTTGAAAATATACTTAATGTTACTTGTACATTCATAAGATATAGCTTTATAGATTGAATTTTAATTTATTAAAAATACAACTATTAAATGTAAAAACTTATACAGCTTAATTGTTATTACTTACCTATTTATATATGTAACTTACTTACTGTGGAATAGTTGTATTATCTTAAAAGAAAAATACTTTGAATTTCATTCATACCCAAGACGTTTTTAAGTTTAATTTTTATAATTCCTATTTGAAATTACTTAAGTATATAAAAAAATTAAGAATTTAATTTATGAACAAATAAAAATAAGTCTGCCTCGAATTTATAAATATTCTTTGTATTAATTTTCTATTTTTGTATTATAATAATTAGATTTATAATATAGCCGTAATTAATAATTTAAGAGCGGATCTTTTTTTTTAAATATAAATAATAAATATATAGTACTAAGTGCTTATACTTATAAGTTTATAATGTTAAACAATTTTAAAAATCAAAAATATGAATTATTATTAATTGTAAAACTGTATTCTATATACATGTCTGTGTAACTATTCATGCATCCATAATTTATATTTAAATCAAAATGTAATTAATTTTGTTAAATTTAAATACTTTTACCAATAGTATTTACATAATGTAATTACAGATTACATAAAATGTAATCTACGTGATATAATTAAATAAAAAAATTATTTCTTGAGGCAAATAATCGTAGTTCCAAATATGAATATGTGTACCTAAATATTTTTGTTTATCTTATATTCAATTAGATATTAAGACGGTTTAAATTATATTTCAGCATCTTCGTACCTATATACGAAAGCATATGCTTTTATTAGGGAAGCAGAGTCCCAGGTTTTAACCTTTCTTTTCAAAATATTATTTATTTATTTTTTAAATTATATAGGACCTAAAAAAATAGTGGTACGAGATACAATATTTTAATGATCTTTTAATTCTCTTGAAAATACGCTACAGAGCACAAATAGTAGATATATTTATACATTTATTTTTAGTAGGTTATTTTTTAACTCAAGATTTTAGCACGTATAAAATATCTCTAATATGTGTTAAAATGTTTTGAATAACTTTTCGTTAAAAATAAAATGGAAATACTTCATTTGTTGATAACTTTCTATGCACCTACATAATAGTTTGTCTTCAGATATAGGTTGATATATCGCGTTTAAATATAAAAGTTTATAACATATTCATTTTTAACGATATACGATCAAAATATATTGTAGACAATCATAGGCTGTTACAAACCCAATATAGGAGATTTTATACAGTAAACTAGAGAAATGCAGACTTGAAAAGTATTCCAAATACTTCTGAAATACTAATATATTTTAAGTATTTAATACAGTACTTTAAATTATTTTTACGAGTACTCCGAATACTATTTAAACGTCCTATCACCTTTTTTAAATTATTTCACCATTTTTTTTTTATTTGTCATTCAATTGCAATTTTCCTAATGTACAATTGAATAATTTAATTGTAAAATATTATACACTTTCATCATTATTATGAAAATGCAAAATATTTTATAATTGAACAATTGAATTTTGTTTTCTACTATTTTTATTGGACAGTATTGTTATTTCCCAATTTTATAGAAACGGCTAACGAGCCAACAACGGCGACAAAATAATCGATCATGTCTATAAAATATACATCTAGGAAAAAATATATTTGAAAAGTATCCGGATTATTTTTATGCTATTGAAAATTATGTTTTTCATTAAGTGTTTCGTACGCCAGTAAACAACTAAACGCTGTCCTCCCACGAGAGCAATAATTATAATTTATAACGATCACTTATACATTCTCGCAAACATGAACTAATTGACTATCCATGTTGTCTACAGTACATACTTCGCACTGTAGAAAAAAAACACCTGCCGTTTTTCACTGCACCAACTATCTATTAAGTTGAGATAATAAAAAATGATGTGAAGCATAGTTGTTTCCATACTACATGTGTCTTTGTATTCATAAGTACGCAAAACTATGCATATGTTACTTCAACAATGCAATAAATAAATATATTAATAATTTTTACTAAATATATTCGGCGCACTCACTGCATAAATGGAGAAATAAAGCTTACACTATTTCTACCCAGTGGCACCCATTCCAACTACTAAGTTTAGCGAACACCAGTGGCGTAACCAGGATTTTTAAATGGGAGAGGCTAATCACTTTTTTTGGATAAGTAAGGTAAGAGAGGATATGAGAATTCACCCTTAACTCCCCCCCTCACCATCTACCACCAAGTTTTTAAATGTAATTCAAGCATTTAGTATAGTTTTAAAAGTATTTATTAATATATAATTTATAATAATAATAATAATTTTGGTTTCAGTGTTCAATCACTTGCTCCACTCTGACATCTGCATCCTCTTCGGTGAATTTCTGGCAAATTCAGTTATTATTTCACTTTCATCGAATTGCTCTTTTTTATTTATATTAGCCATAGCTAACCCATTCGGTCTGTTTTCCGACATGGTGCTTCTTAAAAAAATTTTTAAGCGATTAAGTGCAGAAAACGTTCTTTCTGGAGTGGAAGAGGTAACTGGTAACGTAGCGAATAATTATAAAAGTATTTTAATGTTAGGTTAAAGATTGGTGCAATGAGAGAGTGAATCAAGAGCAGAATTCGGTTTTGGAATAGTATTTTGACTCCATTGTTGCCTCCATATGAACAGGTCAGCTCTGATTGTAGATGAGGTATCATCATGGAGATCTTGGGCATATATTTTAGCGTCTTTTATAATATTTTCATTGTCATACATATTTAAATTGGCCGGAATAAGTCCTTCAAGTGGCATAACATCAAAAAGCCTTTGATTAAAACGAGCATCCATTGATTCTATTAAATAGTCAATATACACTATTCATATATACAATAATATACACTAAACACAGCCCATGGGGGGCTATAGTTTCCTTAGCCCTCCCCCCTTGGCTACGCCACTGGCGAACACTTCAAATTCTAAAATACGTCAGAGGCATTGGCGCGACTAGATAGGTGCGCTTTACCACTCCCGATCGTATAACTATTTTAATAATGTATAAAAACGGTTTATATTTTTCATTTAAGTTGTATTGCGTTATTTTCAGCAATTTAAATTGTCAATTAGTTATAATTGTAACATTTTAACAAATACCATGATGTATGTAAATGTTGAAGGGAGAAAAAAAATAACCGCCAACCGTTACTTAACACAAAATGGTTGAAAAAATAGCAGAACCAAAAATCTTAATAAGATATGTTACACTTTTTAATTTTAATATTTAAATTTTTGCGAAAAAAAAAAATTAAAGGCGTCTAGATAAATAAATTATCTTGTGTTTTTCTAATTATCAGTTTTACTAACTTAAAACATATAATGTGACGAGGTCTTAATTATTGCATAATCGAAATTCGTTGAAATAACAAATGTGATTAAAATTTAATTTTCTGACACCTATAAAACCTTTAGGCGACTTACTAATAAAATATTTATTTTTTTTTTTTTTAACTTCAATAAGTATCTTATAAAATCCTGTATCCAATTTTCAAACCTCAAGTATTTAAATTGAACGTTTTATGCATATTTTAACTACAAGAATATTGTGAATTTTCGTGATTATTTTTAAGTTTTGTCAATAATTAATACCTATTCAAATGCACATATTTGATTTTGAAATAACGCTCAATGTTTGTTTCTATATAAGATATTTATAAGAACATTTTTTATCACATTTAAATACATGTTGTCTAATCAAAATAATTGTAACGACAGTTTAGGAACTAAGAAACTTGCAATTTTCAAATATCTTTAAATAGCACAACAAATATCCAAATATATTTAAAATTATAAAATTTTTAATAAACGGTGATATAAGTTAAAATGCAATTTTCAAGTCTCTACAGTAAAAAATGTTTGAATTACAATAGAATAAAATAGATTTAATCTAAAACCGGTTTGTCGTAAATGTTACGTTTTTTTATTCACCTTTCGTCAGTTTTTAACAATTATTAAAAAATCTAATTGGAAGTTTGGTAAAATTATCTACTTTAAGAGTACTTAG
This sequence comes from Sipha flava, assembly GCF_003268045.1. Taxonomy (NCBI): domain Eukaryota; kingdom Metazoa; phylum Arthropoda; class Insecta; order Hemiptera; family Aphididae; genus Sipha; species Sipha flava. Next base: position 2,075,164 of record NW_020271718.1, on the reverse strand, counting down.
TAACATTACTTTTCAGTAACGTTCAATGATTGTGATGATCAAAACAACACTTCATGCCTAAATCGTGAATCAGAGACACGAATAGTGGCGCATTCAAGTTTTCTATGAACCCGTGCAATTATAATTATAGGCCCCCCAAATTTATTTTGGTCTACATCCATGAGACCATATTTATTTGATTGAAATAATTTTTTTTCCAAATTCATTTTAAAATGTATGTTTACATTAAATGGATTTAAAAATATTGCAAATTCCTCTACATTTTTTTTAATAGGCGTTTGAATTTAAAATTGTACAAAAAACAATTTTCACGGGGTGGTGGTGTTGCTCAGGGCAGTTTTTTAAATTCAATAACTTATTAATTATTTAAGATTTCAAAGTTATTACTACATTGTACATAATAATTTTGATCAGTGATTTAATTTAAGGCATTGGATATGTGTTGACTTGCTTTACAAAATATATCATAATATATAATGAGGTGGCTTCCTGAGCCCTGATACAAACTACCAATATAATCAATATTAATATAGTTATCTATATTAGTTATTAAACATTTATATTTCTTTGCATATTTGGCACTACCAACTCTTTACATTTTATTCAACGATCTAAAGATCCAGATGAATAGTTATGCATTAATAGTATTTGCTCCAGAAACCAGAGTAGGGCCCCCAAATGCATGTAGGCCCCAGGACCTACGAGAAACTAGTGCAATTTCACTATTTGATGTCTTACGAGGACGCCACTAGACACGGAAAATAAAAAAAAAACACACACATTACATTATTATATTAACACCAATAATTTCTTTCAGAGGGGAAAAAAATATGCGAATTCTGAGTATGAATTAAAGTTGTGAAATATGTTGGTTGATAGCCATTCAAATAATTCAAGAAACCATTGCATCTCGAATTTATACTTATATTTAAACTTAAACAAAACACACCTAATTGCAACAACACCTAGGTGTTTGGTGAGATGAAATGAGTTAAAAATTAAGATATCATGTCACATTTTGTGAGCATGTTGAAGAAAAATAACAGAAGTCATTCATAAACGTAACAACTACATTGAAGTTTATAAAAGTTTCAGTACTAATCATTCGTAGAATTAAAAATAAAGAGTATTTTATATCTTAATTAAATGTGTAAGGGTATTTTTTAATTATATTAAGTAACTATAGTATATTATAATTGATAATGTTAATATGTTATTGGTGATAGGTGAACAATGATCACTATAGTTTGTTCTAAAATAATGAAATATTGAAAATAATTTTCAAAAACTCTAAACAATAACAATCAAGTAAATTAGTAGTTAATAATGTTTATAAAAATTCAAAGCACCAGACGTTTTGCTGAAGACTTTTTAATACATAATAAAATTTTGTAAAATAAAAACAAATATATTTTCACGCTATACACATAGGCACAAGTACAGTAAGTATATAATATTACAATTAAATAATATAAAATAGTAAATACTCATTTATATTTTATCATTGCACTATAATTCTTGGTGTCAACAATTGATACACATAATACTGTACAAGGAATTAAATGCACTGACCTGATGAATAAAATATTAAACAGGAGCTAACTTAATAGATTTAGAATATTCCAATTTGAATAACATACATTTAAAAGTATCAATTTTTATCAGCTATAAAAAATAACTATAAACTATTAATGAAGAAAAAAAAATGATGTATACCCAAATTTTTTTAATAACATTAAATTTTAATTTTATGTAATTAATTTATTATTATTAAAATGATGGGAATAATAAAAAAAAATGGAATGAAGGGAAAACATGTTTCAGCGTGAAAATAAATCATAAATAAGAATATAATACTAACAAAAATAATAATATCATTTCCAATTACAATATAATAATATTTTTACATTTTTAAGCCATTATGACTTATACATACCAGAAATATATTGTATTATTATTCAAGAATAATCATTGTCGTCTTCATCATCATCGGATAATTCAGCATCAATATTTATGCCCTAGACAAAATTCACAAATATAAGTCAATGGCATTATATTATTTGAAAATAAATCATAATGCTACTAATTATAGTGGCTTTTAACATCAAAAATTAATAACAATAAATGCAAGACATATTTTGCTAAATAAAAAAAAAAAAAAGGAAAACATGATTATATATACAGATTTAAAAATTAAGGCTGGACTAATATATACCTAGAAATTATAATAACATTTTATTATATTATAATATTAATAAAATAATAAATTTATGAGTTTTAGATTTAAATTATACCATTAAAATATGAATAAAACCAATATTTTAAAATGTAATCAGTAATCATCAATAATTATACTATACACTTGATATTAAATATAAAATTATGTCTAACTATTATTTATTTATAAGATGAGTAAATTATAATTTATTCAAATAGATTGGTTATAAATCAAAATTCTGCATTATTGTGGCAAAGCTGAATAATAAAAATATGTAAAAAATGTTAAGTTTACATATTTATAAAATTGTTATTCATCATTTATTTAACCAGAAATAATTCCATACAAATATGTTTATTAGTTTTACTATTATTACACTTGTAACAAAAAATTTCAGGTATCAACATTACAAATATACAAATTTATCACACTTGGTTTTTGCTACTGAATTTATTTTGTCTTACTTATAATATATTGCTTTTTTATCAAATCCATTAATATGTTTAGTTTTATAAATACATTACTTTCTTTTAGTACCTTAGTATTTTATAATGCATTACATACTAGCTACTAAAATACAATCGAGTCGCAATAACTCGAAAAACTTGATAACTCGAATTGTGTTTTATTCCACTAGAAAATTCTTCTCCTATATCTCAAATAATGCATATCTCAAAGTGAATTTTTATCCCCCTTCAACTTCGAGTTATCGCGACTCAACTGTATTTAATAATATTTCGTATTACCGTTGATTCTATATCATCCAAGTTCATATTTTCTATTTCCTCTTCTAATTCTTTATCTACATCTTCGAAATTATCTATTATTTTCATAGGAATTATCGGTGGTGGTAAAATTAAATCATCTTGTTTCTTATCAGTATCTATAAAATTTTAAATAAAATTACATGCAAGCTTTTCTTAATATTGTAATGTATAATAATAAATATAAACTTCATACAGTTAGCTTGTAAGACCTCAGCTTTGATGCTAGCAATTTGTTCATTTACAATAAAATTGGGTTCTAGAGGTCCAGCTGATTTCATTTCTTCTAAACAATTTCTTTCATGATTCAACTAAAAACAAATATAGTATATTTAATAATTTGAGTTATATATTTGTTTGTATACCCAGTAGATATGTAATATCAAAGAATGATTTCACAAACATTTATGTGATGGATACATACTCTGTGAAGTAATTTAAATAACTACCATTAAACATAGATGCAACTATATAATACACACATTTTAATGAGAAAAAATATACAGTAATATATTTTTTGATGGCTGTTATGTTACCAATTTAAATCACGATAGTTAATATAATTTACTGTGATTTATTTATGTATATGTGCGTATTTAATTAAAAAAGCTTACCGGAGTACTAGCATAAGCAGCAGCTGGCAATTGTCTATTTCTTTCAGACTGTAAATAAACTTCGGTCTTTAAAGATTCTTGGTAGTTAGGGAATAAGTTTTCATATTCATCTGGATTAGCTAAAGATTCACTAGCTTTTAAATTAGTTTTGCTTAATGAATCTTTCCATAATCCAACAACATAAGACATTTTGCTTGGTAAATATGATCGTGCAAAAAATGCTGCTTCGGGCAATCTATCAGTTTCTATTAATAGTTGTAAACATTTGTTTAAATCACCCAAAAGTAAGTATGAAAGAAATGAGATGTTATTTTTGCCATTTAAATTAGTACTTTCAGCCAATTTTTTAACCATTTCACTGTTACCTATGAAAAAAAAAAAATTATAATACAAATATATGAAGAAAAAATAAAACATACCAGAAGATGTAGCTAACAAAAGTAAACCACCATAATCTTGAGCTTGATGAAGACATTCTTGTGCTAATTCAAGATCAGCTTGTGCTGTAGCTAATTCAGAAAGTTGTCTCCATTTTTGTGGACTTGATGCTTCTTTAGCAAGCATATGTGCTTTAGCTAAGTCTTGTAATTGTATTGCCAATTCAAATTTGTGCTCAACATCAGTCGATACTGCCAATGCTTGCTTTTTATAACCCTATAAATATTTAAATCGGTTAATTATATGTTATTATTATTATTATTATTTATATAACGTCAAAACGGCAATTTTACATAGTTTACAAATATGGTAATAAAGGTATAGGTGTGATTAAATTTAGTTACATAATTACATAGTTAAATACACAATAATTTAGGTTATAATAGTTTAAGGGTAAGAATTCTTTTTTTATCCAACACAACTAAATACTTTAATAATATGAAATTAAATTAAAGGCACACTAACTCATACTAACTGTGAATGGACATTTAATTGTAATTTTTTTTTATTATTATTACCTGTTTTTCTAAGAAATGAGCTACACGTGTTCTATATTGTGAAGGTACTGACGGAAGTATACGATCAGCAATTTCAAAATCTTTTCTCATGACAGCTGTTTGGTATTCTAATACAGACAGAAGTAGACTATAAGAAACTATATTTAGTTCCTTGTCACCCAAGTATAACCGATTTTCTTTAGCCACATATCCCAAAAGATACATTGTGCGATCAAGATGAGATACAGTAACAATTTCACCACCAACATAATAGTTAATACGATTTACTCCATTGGTATATATAAAGCAATCACCAACCCATAGACCAGTTTTAACAACTTCTTGAACTTCTCCTAATATCTAAAATAAAATAAAAGCAAATTAATGATTAATTACATTTCAACATTTTTTCAGTTAAATTACTTCAAAAGCATCTTCAAGACCATCTGGACTAGCAGCTTCAAAATTAGATGCTCTGGCAGTACTAAGTACATTGACATCAAATCGTAGTATAAAATAAGCTTCATCTGTGGCAAGACAAACTAATTCACCAGATTCAGACCAAAATACATGTTTTGGTTGTGTTTCAATCCTTCGTACCAAATTACCATTTTCCCAATCGTATAGAGCTAATCCAGTAACAGATTTCACACCCAATAAATAACCTCCAAATATACCATCTGCTCCACCTTCTGGTTTAAAGGATTTTTTTTCTTTAAAGTTTTTAAAAACTTTAATTGTAGAAGAATTTTCTCGGATTGCATACTCAGAATCAGAAGACCATACAAAATCTTGAGCAGATCCAAATGCTTTATTACGTAGAGCCATTGATGTGTAAATAATATATTCTCCATCACCACATACAACCAAAAATCTTCCATTTGGATTATGAGATATTGACTGTGGATAAATCTCACAGCTTCCCATATCTTTGACTTGTATAGGTAAACGTTCACCATCTTTAATATCAGTTCCTTCTGTTTGAAGCATAGCCTTTAGGTTAGCTTGTTGAATTTCACTATGCCGTGCCCAAACAATTTTTCCACCATGAACGTCCATTGACATAGCTGGTTCTTCACGACCAACTTTAACCATTATGCTACCTTCATCATATCTAAGAATTTGGTGTTAACAATTAATTTTCTTTCTAATTTAATATATTATATATATTATAATAAATATATTTTACCCTAAAGCTACATTATTAGATCCACGTAAGCAGCAAATTGTCCATACACGTTCTAAACCATAGTTTAATGATGATTCTAATCGATAGGTACCAGAATGCCAAATTCTAACAGTACCATCTTCAGAACCAGTTAAAACAATTGGAAGTTCAGGATGGAAACAAACTGAAACACAAATAAAATGTTTTAAACAAGAATAATTTAATATTACACATAATTTTATTACCAGCCGAAATATTCTGAGCATGGCCTTCTAATGTCTGAACACATGTTTTGTTTTGGTAATCCCAAATTTTAACAAGTCGGTCATCAGCACCAGATATTAAGTATGGCTTATCTCCAGCATGATAATAATCAACACAATTAACTCCTTTTTCGTGTCCTTCCAAAGTAAAATTTGGTGTCGAAGAACCCAGTTGCCAAACTTTAACAGTTCGATCTAATGAAGCACTAGCAAAAGTATTATTATCTTTGGGATTAATCATAATTTGCATAACATAATGAGTATGTCCTTCAAAAACTTGTTGACATGCCCATTGTTTTTCCCAATTCCAAAGTTTAATCAACATATCATCTAAAAATCAATTGCGAAATTATAAATAAATGGTTCTTATACATATATTAGCATATTATACTATACATGGTATATAGGTAATTTTCAATACATATGTATAATTCTAATGATTATAACACATACCACTACTAGTAAGGATAAAAGGTTGAGATGGATGAACTGCAATACTTCGTAAGTAATCAGAATGTGCATCAAGTTGATGAACACGCTCTAAAGTGTTATAGTTTATCACACGCAGTTGCATATCATCTGATCCAGTAACAATCCAATTTTTTCGAGCAACAAATCTAGCTGCCCTAACAGGTAGTTCACATACCTATAAAAACAAATTATAAATATAATTACCTGTGTCCATGGAGTACATAAATCAATTGTATGACAGAATAATCATGTGATAAAGAAAAAAGGAAAAATAAGATATGGTAATCTTGAATCGACCAATTTTATTGATAAATTTAATTTTTAGTAACTCTATTAGTTGTAACATTTAAAAATAATTATTATTAAACAACAAAATAATAGCCAATGAAAGTAGGTTTATAAATGTAGTCAACAGTAATCAAACATAATAATAATTATTGTACAATATACTATGAACTAAAATTCAAAGGTTTATTTTGTTTCTTAAGATACAAATAGAAATAAAAAAATAGGTATAAATATTAAAAAAAAATAAATAAAAATGTTATCCAATTACTTTTTTTTTTTTTAATTGTAATTATTTATCCATCATTTATATATAATTTAGATAAACTGAATATTAACAAGTTTTAAATAGTTTCAATAGTTTTGTAAAGATAAAAATTTTCATTTTAAAAAAAACATAATGTACTCAACATAAATGAGCTAGGTGTGCAAACAGAAAAAAATTAACATTTGATTGTTAATATTAACACACAACTACTAAAATGAATACAAAATATTGCACCAACTTACTTCGTAGGATTTAATGAGAGTGGCTGTTTCGTGATTCCATATATGAACGTTACCGTTGTATAATGATGCCAACATCCATGGTTCTTTGGGATGGAGATCAACGGATTTAACACGATCCGACCGGGCAGTCAACTTGCGCTTGATATCTAGACGTAAAGGCTGGAAAAGATGAAACATTGATATTTAAACAGCGATCAGATGAAGAGAATCGACATCAAGCCGAAAACACTAACCATTTTAAACGTTTAACACCACCGTTCCAAGTGTCAGCACATCTACCAGGTCGAGCTATCACGTACAACTAACGAACAACTAATCGTTCGTTCGGGGACGCATGCACGAATTCGCGACTGTAGACGAATATCACAGTTGATACTTCCAAAACGATTAATAAAAATCCACTTGTGATCCACCACTTGTATGGGCAAAGGGTAGAATGTTGTCGTCGGCAATCGGTGATGCGTTATCAGCGTGGCACACTCTTATCAACAAACCGCAGACGTGTTCAAGGGCAGTCGTGCCAACGTTATTAGTGTTCGTTCTCGACGGCACAATTGTAGGGCTATCGCCACAGAATAATATCACCAACCACGATCGTTGTATGGCACGTGCTAGAAGTGAGTCACGGGTAGACGCCGTGCACCGTCGGTCGACGGAAACGAATAACATAAACACGAAAAATTATTCCCGGTAAAAAAAAAAAAAATAAAAAAACTATTAATCATAATATAGCTAGAAAAATTCTGTTCGCCCGCTATTTCCACCGCGACTCGTAACCAACGGCTGCCCGTGATCATGATCGTTTTTCGCGCAAAGAAAAAACTGTAAACGACTATACAGTTGGCCGCAGACAAGATGATCATTCTGAAGCCGGCGTGGATATCTCACAATGGCATGCCGATATTTTCGATCGATATCCATCCGGACGGTACTCGGCTGGCCACCGGTGGCCAGGGCCGGGACTCCGGGTTGGTCATGGTATGGAACACGGCCGCTATGCTCGACGAGAATAGTGAAAACGACGAGAACGTACCGAAAATCCTGTGTCAAGTGAGTAGCCGTGTCTTATGACGGTTGGACTCGGTTTGGGGAAGCTTTGACCGTGTGTAATATGAAACGTTTGATGTTCTGATTGATTTCAGGTGGATAGCCATTTGGCGTGCGTCAATTGCGTCCGATGGAGCAACTCTGGCAAGTATTTGGCGTCTGGTGGCGATGACAAAATCATCATGATATGGTCATTGAGCAAATATCCCAATAGTGGAAACATTGTTTTCGGCACCAAGAACATTGTGAACATTGAAACGTGGAAATGTATGTTTACCTTGCGTTCACATTCTGGTGATATACTTGATTTAGCTTGGTCTCCTCGTGACTCATATTTAGCATCATGTTCTGTGGACAATACAATAATCATATGGAATGCTCAAAAATTTCCAACTGTACATAAAGTTTTGTCCGGCCACACTGGTCTAGTAAAAGGAGTTTCTTGGGATCCAGTTGGAAAATATCTTTCTTCGCAGTCTGATGATAAATCTTTAAGAATATGGAGAACATCTGATTGGCAAACAGATACTATTGTCACAACGCCTTTCAAGGACTGTGGTGGTAATACGGCTGTACTACGACATAGTTGGTCTCCAGATGGTCAGTATTTAGTATCTGCTCATGCCATGAACAACACTGGTCCTGTTGCTAAAGTAATTGAAAGAGATGGTTGGACCTATGAAAAAGATTATGTTGGGCATAGAAAAGCCATAAATTGTGTAAGATTTAGTAGTTCAATGATAGAACGTAAAATCAGTAAAAAGACTCATTATATGAGCTTATGTGCTGTAGGTTCAAGGGATTCTAACGTATCGGTTTGGATAACAGCTTTAAAAAGACCTGTTGTTGTTCTTGAAAACTTGTTTCAAGGTCCTGTACTGGATTTATCTTGGTCAAAAAATGGATTAAACTTGTACGCATGTTCATTTGATGGATCTATAGCAATTTTAATATTTGATGAAAAAGATATTGGAAAAGCACTTTCTGATCAAGAAAAAAGTACTATTTTTAAAAAACTGTATGGTATATCTCATTTAGAACGTCAAAACACTTTGCTCATTGAAAACCCAGCAATACTAAAAATGAATGGTGCGCAACCATTTAAAATTCAAAAGGTTGAGAATCAAAAAGATGTCAAACAACCATCTAAAAATTTAACTAAACCTGTTCCTCCAATTTTGAAAAAACAAATTGAAACTCGTACATCTGATGGACGTAGACGTATTACACCCATTTTTATACCACCAACACCTGACAATGCAGAGGAAATGAATGTTTTACCATTCTCATCATCATGTGAAAGTAAAAGTCAGGTAGTTGTTGAACGAGTAAACAATATTATTGAACCTAACATAAGCAATAGTTGCAGCAATTTTAGTCAAGAATCTCAAAACCCAACGATAATTGATTCAACAATACCAAGGAGTACTCCTTCATCTGTTTTTCAAACATCTCCTAATAAAGTAGAATCTAAAAAAAGACCAGAACCTGTTTCATTAATATCAAATTTGTTTTCTACTAAAAAAATTAAATTCAGTAATGTAGAAGATGATGAACTTTCAACAGATGTTAAACATAATTTTTCACAAAGCACGCCTCAAAAACGAAAATTTACCATATCAAATCAGTACACAGATAGAGTTGTAGTAGAAAATGATACATTTAGTACAATAAATGGGCCTATTTCTAAAATTAAAGTGTATTCCAACAACGTAGTTGCTTGGGAGAAAGTTTTTAGCTCTAGTGTAATAAAATATTGTTCTAACAAAAGTTTATCGTTAATAATTGTAGCATTAAGTAATTGTACTATACATGTGATAGGGTCCAAAAATGGTTCACTTATATGTCCACCATATGTACTATCAGCACCAGTAACGTCTATTAGTTCCAATAATAACTACTTACTATGTATGACACAACATTCTCTTTCTGTGTGGGACATTGATAAACAAGAATGTATTTTACATGAAGAAAAACTCAATACTTTAATTTGTTCTAATAAAAATAAGCCAATCAATGTGCAAAAGTGTATGTTGACTGAAAACGGAACATCAATAATTACATTAACAACTGGCAAATCATATATGTTTTCTATGAGAGCAAAATGTTGGATGATGATTGGTGATAGTGGAGATGCAATTTATTCAAACTCGTCACAAAAAAATAAACACATCGGTTTGAATAAAACTAGTGAAAAGTATCCATTAAGTGTCATGCAAGCATATTCTTCCAAATATAAATCAAACTTAGATTTTAAAGACACTGGTGGAATAAGTGAATTGTGTTCAAAATCGTTTCTGGAACAACAAATGTCAGCAGCTTTAGCTTTAGAATCTGATAAAGAATATAAATATTGGCTAATGGCCTATGTTTCTTTTTTAACTGAAAGGGAAGATAGTGAACAATTAAGATATTTATGTCAAGATTTATTGGGAGTTTCACATGGCTATTCGAATCATAAAAAAGTTGAAACTATAATAGGTATGTCGAAACATGAACTCTTAAAGGAAGTATTAGTAATTGTTGCCGGTTCAAGAAGCACTCAAAGATTATTTACAGAGTTTCACGACCAATTGCAGCAAATTTCTCATTAGTAACGACTGATTTAAGATAATATAATAAATTATAAATTATTTATGTAAATAAAATATCAATTAATTTTAATTGAAAAGTGTAGCTGTATTGTAATTAATTATATACATCATACAAGAGTATAATATATAATTTGGTAAATTTTTTTAATTTCCAATTACATTTTACAGATAAAAAAAAAAAATTGTATAATATTAAATATTTTTTCTTTCATATTCATTTTAAATTCAGTTAATTTGGAAAAATTACATGACTATCATATTATGTATCAGCTGTTTTAATCATGTTACATTATTTTTCAATTGTTAAATGAAAAATAAAATTAATTCATAGTATAACATAAAATCTAAACAAATATTTTAATATTTATCTATTTATTAGGTAATATTTTAATGTATGTTAAATAAATATATCACTTCAAATACATATAAGATTAATTTTAAAAATATAATCCAAATAAATTATGCAGATTTTGAAACCAAGGAATTAACTTATGTAACCTTATAATATATTATGTATCTTATTTAATTAACTTCCTAATTGAGGTATTGTAATTTTGAAGACCGTAAATATTGCAATATTTTGTATTAATTTAAATTTTAAATTTTAAAGCAATAAAATATATCTAATATTTTACTAAATTTATTGAAATACATTTATTACTAGTTGTAAATAGAAAACAATGAATTGTAAATTTTGTATTCAATTGTAATGTACTTATAGATATTTTTTGTAATTTAAATTATGATTTTTTAAGTTATTGTCGTTTGTTATTACACAAATAAATATAAATTAATGTATTATTATTACGTAGTGCATTATGTATTATGTATTTTTTTTAAAAAAAAAAAAAAAAGCCATTTAACAAATAAGATATAAATATATATTTGCTACAAAAATATTTAAAAATAAAGATTTATTTTTAATATAAATATTTATCTTCACATTAATAATTGTGCACAAAATAAATCAATGAATAATATAAGGTACATAAATAAACAAAAAAATATAATTTGTTAAACAAAGAGATGATATAACAGTTTGTGATGACAAAAGATTACAAGGATAAAATATAAAACAAATATTTTAATCATCCCAATCACCTGTGTCATCTTCTACATCTGCTTCACTTTCAGATTCATTAGGAGGTAACATTATTGATGCCATTCGATGAAAAACACCTTCTAAACCACTATCATTTTGCTTATTATTACCAGAAATCCCTTTTCTTCGCATTGCTAATTTTTTATGTAAATCAGCCATTAAGCCATCACCTGAAGGAACTGTTTCGTCATCTGTTTTCCTATCTCTGACTGAACGCAATTTTGCTTTTTTTAACCCTCCAGCATTTCGTATTTCGTCCATAAGTACACTATGTCTATTGTCATTGTTTTCATATATATTACTGATTTTTTGATCATATTTCACAGAACTATTGACACTTTCAATATTTTCAGTGTTGTTTTGTATAGATATAACATCTGATGATTTTTCAAATTCAGATTCAACATTTTCTTGCACAAATGATTTTGAATCATCAACTATAGTTTCATCTTTTTTTAAATGGTCTAACTCATCAAAACTTGGAAGATCTACTACATTGGATGGTTGACAAACAACTGGCACTTCTATTTGTTCTTTTTCATTAAAGCACAAAAAATCACCAGCAATTCCTGGAAGGTCAGGTAAATCAGCTGGCACATCAATTGAAGGAACTTCATCGGACACTGGTGTATAAGAATAGTCAAATTGATTCTCAGTTTCATTTAATGGTAATGTAAATACTGGTTTATAAATGTTTTCATCAGTATTTTTAACTTGATTAATCGTTGTCTTCTTAACTCGATACGGATTTGATAGACCATAGTTTTTATATAAATTCTCATTTGTATTAAATAATAATAAGGAGCTTAAGTATTTTATATCATCAGGTAAGTCACCTAAGCCTTTCATTCCAAATATATCATTTTTTTTTAATATTTTTTTACTTTCATTATTTACATGATAAAACTTAAGTTTATCGGACGGATCATTAGACACGCATATTTGATGATCAACTTGGATATTTTTCACAATATCCGATTTTACATTAAAATCATAACTGTATTCATAATCTTTATGACAATGAGTAGCTGGATACTTGGAGCTAGAATATACTTGAACAGATTTCTTAATACTGGACAATCGTTGTACTTTGTTTGTTACGTCGTGTAATTTATCATTCAGTTTAACTATGTCCGATTTTTGTTTGTTAATATTACCTCGAACATGTTCAAACACACAATCGACAACTTTATCAAGACAATCCAGCGATTTGATTAATTGTAAAATGGTTTCTTCGTATCCTAGATCATACGGCAACAGCGGGATGTAAGCTTCTTTATTGACTTTAACCATAGTTGTAAAATAACGAAAAATTACGATTGAATCAAAACAAATGTATACAACTACAAAAATTAAAACATTTATACGGATCGGAATACAAATTGATGGTCCATCAAAACTTGGACCCAAATAGCAATGCAGATTACAAATAGTGTCAAATCCGCACGTTGTCCATTATCATTTTCAATGTTTACTTACGTCCATTGATGATTGTATAATAAACCGCCGTTGTAATTACCATATGATTATTTTATCATCTAATCCAGTGGTTCTCAACTGGGGTGACATGAAATCTCTATAGGAAAAGCGAAAAAAAAAGAAAAAATTTATTTAAAAAAAATCATATTATTGCTAATAATAATAAAAATAAAAATATTTCTATACATTTTTAAATGTTTATTATTTACTAGCAGTTGTTTTTTTAGGGGGGCGCAGTCTCAAAGTCTCCCCTGACGAGCCGCTCCTGTTTATCACCGCAAAACATATGAATCGAATGAGATCTCGACGAAAAGGAACAGACGAATAGGAGGCATACGTAACGTTGGATACCCTTGTTTAACGTACAAAAAATTAATAGTGATAACTGATAACCGTTAACAACGAAACTCCCTCCATGAGTTTACATGCTACACCATACTGTGTATTTACAGCCGAAAGCAACTGCCGGTCCGAACGTAAATGCCGTCGCTTTTAAGTTTTAACGAAACACTTTTATGTTGGTCATCGTTACTAAAAAGGTGAGTTATGTTTTACAATATTACATTTTATCGTTCAGTTTGTTTTTAAAAACGTTTTCTTGCAATATTCCATGTTCTATATTTTGTTCATTTTTACTCATCTACAACTGACATATGAAAAGTGTCGGTTGTATATATATTTGGAGGAATAAAAATGTTAACTTTATCAATGGCACTTAAATCCAAACAATTTTCTTAGCGGTAATTTTTTCTTTCGCATCAAATACTTCATATTAATTTTACTTATGTTTTAACTTGACTCTATAAATATATAGAAAATTATATTTAGGTATTGGCTTTTTTTTTATTATCCTTTTAATCTTTATTATTGATTTTTAATATTGTAGTACAAAAAATTCTATAATACTGTATAAAACAATTATTTTATTATGTATGTATGGTTTTGAATTAATGGTTAACATTTATTTTATATTGTTAGATAACAATTCAGATTGAATGTATAAATTATTTAAAACTATTTTTTTAATTTTTATATTAGTCAAAGCCTAATTTATGAAATGATTACAATACATTTTATTTTATGTTGTTACTATTATACTATTAATTATTATTTTAATATTTACTAAAATTAATATTTTTATTTTGTGTTTTTTTTTTTTAAGATAATATGGCTGACGAAAATCCATACATGCAATCTATTTATCGGCAAGTTGTAACTGAACATTTTCAATCAAATGAATGGAAAGAAATTTTAATTAATCCTGAAGGTGCTTCAACTACTTTGCGTGATGAAAGCACATTACCCCGATCAGGTGGTCACTGCTTTAAAGATATTCCTAACCGTTTTCTATTTTGGCGAGTTTTATATGATAAACTTGAACTAGTTGAACACAGTTTGGATACAAATCTTACAGAAAATCAGGTACGTATTCATTTCCGTGATTCTCCTGTTCTGGATAGTGGAATTTCAGTTTATGAAACTTCAGAATCAGTGGTTTTATTAGTACCTACAGCATGTAGTTGTCATCGATTAACATTTCCGAAGCCAGTTCGTCAAGACATTAAATCTTATAATGAAAATGTATTAACAGAAGCATCAATTTTCTCAAATTTTCATGTGCCATCTATTGATGATCCTGCTACATTTTATTCATATAATGCAGAACTAAGTCATCCATATTCAGCCGCATCATGTTTAGATCAAAAACATGATGCTATTTTTATAATAGCTCTTCAGAACAATGTCATGCTTTATATACGTTTGGAATATATTTCTGGGCTTCCTACCTTAAAAGAAATTTGTCAGGAATCTGCTGTACCTCGAATGCTTTCAAATATAACTAAAGTATTTTCTGCACATATTGAAAATCCTGTTATTAACAGTTTAGCTGTTCATCCATTTCAACAAGACATTTATGTATACTCTTTGGATAATGCTTGTGATTTAAAAGTTTGGTCTATTGATAAATCCATTTATATTTATATAATGGATATGAAAAAAATATATGCAGCTTCAACAGAAAATGGTTCAAGACCTCATATTATTCATAAACGTTTGGATGATAAACTTTTATTAACTATTTACCTTAGTTTATCGGAAAGTTCTAAATTTGTAGTTCTTGAACCATGCACTGACCATGGTATGTTTAAACTTCAACAAAAATTTTATGTGTGCTCACCTATGAAAAGTAGACTAGTTGATATGGCATTATATGGTGATGAAATTTGGTGTATTTGGAGAACTGGAAAGGATATTGCCTGTATTAAATCTGTAAATATAAGAAATGGTGGATGGAAAAATTGCACTTTGGATACAACTGCTTTCGAACAACCTACTCAATTTTCATCTAATTCAAAACAAACTTATTTGAATAAAATATTTTCATCCTCAACTTATTTCACAGAAGATGATTTGAAAAATGCTATTTCTGTTTATGATACATCTGATAACTGTGACGTTATTATTGATTATCGTGCAAAGATAAGTAATGCAATTGATACAAAAGTTTCTCAGGAAATGGATAAATATGACTCAACTGATATAGAGTCACAAATGCAACTTGTTGAACAATGCAGTGCTAGTTTTTATAAAAGCTGCTTGGATTATCGTCGTAAAAGATTAGCTCCTCTTGGACTTATATGGCTGGGTCCACCATCTTTTTTAATAGTTGTTATTACGAACTCAAGTTTTTGCTTTTTACGGCCATCAGATAATGTGGAAGACAAGATATATTCAATTCAAAATCTTAAACAAAAAACCGAATTAAATCAGTTATTTAATATGCTTATGTCTAAACCAAAAAACAATTTCAATTTATTTTTAGATTTAAATTTATCTCCTAATAGTTTTTTGGATATTGTTAGAAAGTCTTATGGTTTTGATACCAATGACCCAAATGTCACATTATTTTTAAATGGATGCGATATTACTGAAAGTGTTCAAATATTAATTCAGATGCTACATGCTAGTCCAAAAACAATTGAAGATATGCAAAATAATCAATTTTCTAATTGTTTTAGAAGTAAATTAGGCACTAGTATTGTTTCCCATAGTTTTCATCAAATTATCATTACACGTTTTGATTTGTGTTGTAGATTGTTTACATTAATGGAGTTAAGCTCTAAAAGTTATGGACAAACTAAAGAATTTGTTATTGATGCTTGTAACCTTGTTACTAGTTATTGGATTCTGGCATTATTTTCACATGATATAAAGTTATGTGAAAATATGATTATGACTAATAAATTGTTGGCCAAAGAACCATTTATGGATTATATTTATGGTTTGTTATACTATACATGGCCACTTGTTAATGGATCTACTCTTGTAAAGTTCTTACTTCAAGAAAAGCAGTACAATTTCATACAACAAATGGCTCAATTATTAGACTTTAAAGATTGGGAAGAAATATTGATTGTTTCATACATGTTAAATAATGAACCAGATAAAGCACTTCAAGTACTTAAGAATAATATTAAAAATGAAATGGAACATTTTCTTAGAGGTATCACGTTGTTTGAAAAACACGGTTTCTATGATCATGCAGTACAACTTGGAAATCATGTATTAGAAATATCTATACATGATGGGGATGAAAATATGACATCAATGTTTCATTCTAATATTTTTCTTAACAATTTAAAGCTGAAATCATATCAAAACGCGTACAATAATATTTTATGTTTGAGAGATCAAGATCGAAAGTTGAATTGCTTACATACATTTGTCTTGACATTATTAGAAAATGGTGAAAAAGAAAAACTTTTGAGTTTTAAGTTTTCTGGTTTACAAAGTTCAGTAGAAGATATAATTCTAAAAAAAGCACGATCTTTATCGAATACTGATGCCGCTCCTTTCTATATGTTTTTATGTTCAATACATGACAAATATGGAAAATACAAAAAACTCGCTATGACATTTTATGAATTATATTTACGTGCAGATACATGTGTAACTCAAGAACAATATTTAAGATTGTCTCTCTTATATTTAGAAACATTAAGTCCTAAAGATGCTTGGTTTGTTACCGTATCGTTACCTTTCCTTTCAAAGACTGATGAGATTCATAATGGATTAATAAAAATTGAACATTTAAAAAAAATGTGTTGGTTAGCTCGGGCCCGTCAGCAAATTGAAGAATCTGCAACTGATATGGATGTTCAAAGTGTAGTTTCAATATTGATAATGAAACATAAATACAAAGAAGCAATGCGGTTGTCTAAAATGTGGAATTTACCTATTTATTATCCATTAAGAGAATTAGTTAAAACATGTTTGAATCTCACTAATTCTGAAGAATGTGACAAAGCATGGCTTTGGTTAGCTGACAATGGAGTTAGTGGTGATGGTGTTGACAGTGGAAAAATTGCTTGGCGCTTTTTGGAGACATTAGTAAAGAGATATGAAGAAAATGGAAAAACATTGATACATTATCATGTTGCTGATGAGCTACTGAGACATAAAGCATTTTTACCTAGCTGGCTTGTTAAAACATTCAATGAAAGAAATGTTGGTGAATTATTACAACTATACTTGAGCTATGGGGAGTTGATCAACTGTGCAGATATAATATTTGAACTTATAGAAAAGGAAATGAGCAGTGATAAATATAGTGTACATTCATTTGGCGAATCAATACCAGTAGATATTATAGAATGTGTAATATCAAATTTAAAACATCATAAATTACAAATTGGAGATATGCTTTTAGATAAATATAAAATATTTTATGATAAAATTGTAAAACATGAAAATTCAATTTTATGTTAGAGACTATTATATTTGTATTTTTTTAAATAAAATTATAATATTTTGTAATTATGAACTAATTTAAGTATAATATCAACGTAGATTAATAAATTATCAATATGTAATATTTAATTTGTAAAGTGACAAGACGGTTGTAATAATCACATCTAAATGTTTTTTAAAGTATAATTTAAATAATTTGATGTATTGTAATAATGGGTTAGTTTCGATAACAATAGAATGTTAACAAAATAAATTGATCTACATGTGATCTATTAAATAATCATAATTAAATGTGTTCTTTGATTTATACATTGTGTTCATATATTTTAATATTTTTTTTATTTTTTGATCTTTATCCTATTCATATATTTAATACAAAATTTTGATTTAATTTAAGTCTTACAGTGATTTTAAAATTATTTATGTTTCATGAAAATGGGTAAGATATTTTACAGTAAATTTAAATAATTTAAATATGGAAACCTATATTGAGGGTGAAATTAATGATGAGGAGATGATGGAAGGAAAACGAGAATTGAGAAGAAGAATCATGAGCATAATAGCCAAGAGAGGAGAATTTGCAGAATAATCAGTTGCATAGTAGATTTGTGCATATGGATAATGCAGAGGAGAATGATTAATTGAAAGGAGAAATTAATGAATAGGAAGAAGATATGAGCAAAGTAGAGTTGAGAAAAGGAGACGATTGTGGATCAAGGAAGGTTCATACCCCAAAACCAAGGTCCAAGGGGAGTAAGGGATGAATGAAGAAATAGATCTGCGCCAGAAGAAATAGAAGACCAGGAGTTGGTTCATGTTTTTTTAGAGTTTCAAGAACAATAGGAAGGAAATCAAGCGTGGGATTTTTAGTGGTAACTGAACGATTATGTTTTTGGTGGAGGTGGCCAGATCACCTGTTTTGCTGCCTTAGTTGCCAATATGACTTAGTATCCAGAGGTATTTGATGGCTTTATGGGATCATAGCTTCTTATTTAATAGAAATTTTACACTAATAACCATTGATCAAAATGCATTTAAGATAAGCTTTCAAACTATAAAATTGTTATTGGTTTTTGTATTAAAAATTAATGACATTGTGAAAAATTTGCTTATGCTGTATATCAGTGATCGGCAACTTTTTTAGATTCTTGAGCCACATTCACTAATTAAAAAGGGTTCAAAGAGCAGATTATACAAAAATTTATATGATATTCAATTAAATTTCTTCGTTTTCGAAAATAATAGAAGTGTGAGCTGCGGTTGCCGACCACTGCTGTATACTATAAAAATTACATTTTATTAAGTTTGCAGTTCTATAGATAGCTAAGCGTATTGCGTTTATTTTGTTATATTATATTAAGTATTACTAACGGCTTCTGTTTATATTATTTTTTGATATAATATGAAGCCATAATGCAATTTTAATCCTGTAAAAAGTATTCAATTTTTACAATAAAAAAAAGAAAAAGAAGCCATTAAAATATTAAATCGTTTTAATTCATTGGATTTTCAGAATCAATTACAATGTATGCTCTATTCTTATTATTTGTATTTACGATTGACATTATTTAACCATCTATTTAGAGTATTAATATAATAAGTGTAGTCGTAAACCACTAATCGTATATAACAAAATTAACAAGTGTATATGTAATTATTTTTTATGTTATGAAGTTGGTTTAAAATCCTTTATGTACCACACAGAAAATTTTTATAATTAGTCATTTTTAATGGTGGTAAAATAATAAAAGATACTGAAAATGAACAATCTTTATCTAATTTTCTAGCTGACAAGTTAATATTATATCAAATTTTTTATACAAAATTATGTGTTAAAAATGTTTATAGAAAAAAATGTTATCAGTGTTATAAGTTTTTCAAACTTCAGGCAATGACAATAAATATATATATACTAGCTCTGTACCCTTATGGCATCGCTCGTGAAAATAATTGCAAGTCCAATACCATTTATTTTTATTTTTATTGTTAAATATATTATTATATATAATCATAAATTAACAATATAAATACATTAATTTATAAACAATTTTTGTGATTATCAATCCCTTTTAAGCCAAGCTTGTGTTAGGGATTGAGAGCATATCTTTTATAAAAAAAATCTAATAAAAATATATGAAATTGTGTACATTAAAAATATTTATATATAATATACAACAAATAGATAAGTAATAAAAACAAAACGAGTTGTTGATTTTTACAGGCTCAAATATATCATACGTATAGTTTTTTTTTTGTATCAAGTTATTGAGTTTATTAAATTTATTTGTTATTGCACGTAGCATCCCTGCAATATTATGTGAATGAAGATGCCATCTTAAGTTATTATCAGAAATAATCCTTAAGTACCTTAATCTTGAGACTTCTTTAATACGTTTGCAAGTGTGTACGTTAAATATTTTACTATTAGTACAGGTAGTTATTGTATTAATATTCGTGAAAATTTTATAAATAGAAAAGGTCATAAACATAGTTTTATCATTATTTAATATTAGATTTTTGTTACTACCCGGTGTGCAAAATCCTATAGCATGGTAGACGCATAGTTGTCACACTGATGGTTGAGAAGTTAAGAATAAGTGCCTGTTGACTTCTCATAGATATATTATGGACACTTAACACCAAGTTGAACGAAGTTATAGTATGCGATATCAACATGTGATTACTAAGAGTAATTAATAATGTTAGTACATAAAGATAACGGAACTTCTCATTTTCTGCGCATAGACTTCGCAATGATTATTGTCCAGAAAATAAAAAAAAAACGGTAATAAGTTTATTTGACACTCGCCGAGATTCGAACCGTTCACTCCCTACCCACCTATTTCTAGAACTATACTACTGGGATACCCTATCGAGACATTTAGCTAAAAATAAGTTAGTATACTAAAAGTAAAAGTAAGCATGACGCGCTTATAAATAAAGTGGTGATGGTTTTTTAAATCGAAACTGGTGGTAAATATACTTTTATTTGCAATACATTTTTATTTTTATGGTATATTATAATGTATAAACTATTTTGGTATTATTAGGAATAATTTTCAATAAATTATTTAGGTATATAATTTATTATATTCATATTTAATCATAGATACTTTATACTACTTTATTGTCGTTAAATAATTTATATTGGATATTTAAAATAAAATAATAAATGTGCAACGTAGTAATGTAGTAAATATTATAGGTATAATTGTAATTATTCAAACATAAAACGTAAAAAAGAAATGTAATAAATTAGCGAGCAACGACCACAAAATAAAATAATAAATCATAAATCATAACCAAATCATACCATACACCATACCTGTATACCATAAGTATACAGTTCGACAGTGACCGTCGGGATGACGAAAATATACAATATTTGATAATAACATAATTATACATATATGAATTTAGAAAAGATGACGATTAGAATGATCCAACTTGATATGATGTGGGTAAAACCCTTCGTGGTAATTCTTATAATTTATTATTATACAGCCCCAACGTACAAAACACCAATAAATGTGCGTTTTTCAATTTACTTGGTTCATCATACTATTATGGTCATTATAGGCATAATGAAAATGTTAAATATAATCTTATTTTATTAACCTTGCCCTGCCGTCTCCATCTTTGGCTACCAAATACCTAATTCACAAACGGATAAATATCTCGGTCCAATCCTACATCGTAGGCTAACTTGGGCTCAGTATACAAAATCTAAGCATCTAAATCTTAACACTCGTTTTCGTTTGCTCAAAACACTCATTAATAATAACTAAAGACCGGATTTATATTCTCTTGAAAATCTTAAAAATATGTAAAAATATTCGAAATTGTTCAAAAATAATCAACTAACATCAATATATGGTTTAATATGCATTTTTAAAATTTTTTTTTTTTACAACATTCTTTTAATTATCAGGTATATACGTAGTTGCATATTATAATAGAATACTATTGTACTTCAGTAAAAGTAGGAATATAGTAAAAATATTACAGTATAATCTACAGCAGGGGTCGCCAACGTTTTCAAACAAGTGAGCTACACAGGCAATGAGTGTCATTGATGGATGGTTTCTCACATCTCGTGTTACTTGTAAATATATATGTTATGTTTGTTCTCTTTTTTTTTAGATGTAATAATGTAATGTGTGTATGTAATCTCACTCTCATCGCATGTACTCATTGTGCCTCTTAGGTATAGACTGTTTATTTCAAATAAAAAAAAAAATTTTATAGATACTTTATATAGATTTCAACAATTCAACAAAAACCCATGGTCCGATAATCACTAGGGGCACGATCGGTGCTGTTTGTATCAGAGTTATTACTAGGGCTAGGATTTATATGCATTTTTTTTTGCAACTTCTGATTACTTATTTTGTAAGTAATGTCCACGAATTAGCTCTAGCTGGGGTAAATAGTGGTATTTTTATTTGTCATATTTTTGCATATTTTGAACAAAATGAATATTTTTATACATTTCGACTATAAAAACACAAAAAGTGCATGTTTTATAGTATATTTCATTACAATTCATTTTATCGCAGTACAAAAATACCCAAATGTAATTTTATCTTAAAATTTCGAGAATTATTTCCAGAATTACCTTTACCTCCACAGCCAATACTTACCCGATGGGGAACTTGGCTAGAAGCCACATCATATTATGCTGATAATTTTAATACCATAAAATCGGTGCTTTTGTCTTTAGACGAAAATACTGCAAAATCCATAAAGAATGCTATAGCTTTATTTGAAAATAGAACTATACAAAATGATTTAGCTTATATAAAAAGTAACTTTGGCTTTATCACTCAATCTATTTTGAAATTAGAAAATGTATCACTTTTACTCGATGAGAATTTGGAAATCGTTGAAAACACCAAATCTAAACTTGGCCAAAACAAAGGACCGATCGCTGAAAAAATCGACAAAAAATATAAAAAAGTGTTAGAAAAAAATATCGGGCTAAAAGCTTTGTCTACGATACGTAATATTTTAAATGGCAACAGTGTAGATGAAGATTTTCCAAATCTATCTCCTGGGTAAGTTACAAAATTTAGAAATGCAAAAATAACGTCGTGTGATGTCGAACGGAATTTTAGCAAATATAAAAACATACTAAGGTCAAAAAAAGATCGTTCATTTTTGAAAATTTAAAACATCATGTAATTGTTTCATGTAATTCATTCGAGTAGCTTTATCAATTTTATATCAATTAATATTTTAGAGATCTTAAGATTTCAGAATTTTTTAAATGTTTTTATAATTAAGTGTTTAACATATTTATTTTTATTAATTGGTATTTAAAAAAAATGTATAGAAAATGTGGTTTTAAATGTAATTCACTCGAGTAGCTTTATCAATTTTACATCAATATTTTAGAGATTTTAAGGTTTTAGAATTTTTTAAATGTTTTTATATTTAAATGTTTAATATATTTATTTTTATTAATTGGTATTTACAAAAAATTTATAGAAAACGTGTTTTTTAAATAATATTTATTTGGTTTATTTAAGCATATTTTTATTGCATATTTTTGCATATTTTCAATAAGCCAAATGCATATTTAATCATTTTTTATTGCATATAAATCCTAGCCCTAGTTATTACTATAATCCAGTGGCGTATTTAGGAATTTTGCTAGGGGGGGGGATGAAATATATAATAATACATCCTAACACCCATAAATTCGTACATAATATACATTTTTAAAATCCCCTAACTTGTTACCTATTGAGGTTAGTGTGGATCAAGGCAAAATAAGAATTAATCTTTAAAATTACCTCATCATTTTCCAAACAATTTTTTTTATTTGTACTAAAATAAGAAAATAAAGTTTTTTTTTGTTTTTGAGTATTACTCATATTGTCTTAAAACTTCACAGTTACAACTTACAAGACGCAAAAAATAAAGTCGAACAATAGTCAATTCGGCAGTAAGTCAGTACTCGGAATGGCGCGGCGTCGCTATCCGTCAACGTCCAACGACCGTACATATCTACTTTTAACGAATCACGATATCATACGATAAAATATATATATATATATAGCTATACATTAGCCATAAATCTACTAGTAACAAATTTTCTAAAAATAAACCCGCCCGGCCGCCCTATGGTTAATCCACGGTCTTCATGGTCATTTTGTTTTGTTTACCGATTACTTATCGGGTTTATTATAAACACTCTTGCATGAAAAATAATTCGCAGAAACGTACAAAATACAGTACACCATAATATAAGTATAGTTTTTGTTGCCTGATAGTCGTACATGCCGCCAACGATAAACGATTAGTGGCGATTAGTATATCAGACTATCAGAGCGGTACAATTACCACGACTAGAACATTTAGAAAACAGAAAACATACATGCTTGAAAGTAATATCATATTAAGAATATTAGAGAAAATGAGACAACTTATAGCTACCTAGGAAAAAAAAAGGTCAAGGGGGGGGATCTATCCCCCATATCCCCCCCCCGTAAATACGCCACTGCTATAATCTATAACAGCGTTTCCCAAACTGTGGTCCGCACGTATACCGGAGGGGGGTCTGTGAAAGTAAATTTAAAATATACAAAGTATTATTATTTATTATTGTTTTTTAATTTTTATTTGTACTAAGGGGTCCGCGACCATTTTGATTATCTCTAAGGGGTCGGGCAAAAAAAAAGTTTGGGAAACGTTGGTCTATAATAATATAATGTACTAAGGGAATTAAAACGGGTATTTCAAATTATATTTCGTTAACTTTAAGACCGCAAAATAACGTTATATACATATTATACTTTGGTCTTTTATTTTTTACTTAACATGGTCATTACTCATTACAAACTGAACTACGCGTAGTTCGTATGAAAGTTAAATGTTCACCGAATAACAAAATTTCATCACACGCCAATATAACATTTATTTGATTCGTGCATAGCGACATAAAAAATATTCTATCAAAATATTCTTTCGAAATTTCTATCATAAATACACGAGAATGTGTATAAAGACCTGCGCAGATCTAGTACTTTTCTAAGTTAAATGGGCCAGTAAATAGTAGTCGGACAATCTGTATTTTCGATCTGGTACTTGAAGGTCTCAAAAAAACATCAACTCAAAAAAACGATAAAAAAAGTGCTTAAAAAATTGTAAAATATTGTAATTTTTTAATGATATACAATTATTTTCAATGTTATGTATATGATTAGCTGATTATTTATAATACTACAATATTATATAAATAATACGAATAATACCGTATAACTTAATATTTTTTTTAACGATTAATAAATTGTAAAGTTGATTGTTTTCATAAT
The DNA here is from genome assembly GCF_003268045.1 of Sipha flava. NCBI lineage: Eukaryota > Metazoa > Arthropoda > Insecta > Hemiptera > Aphididae > Sipha > Sipha flava. Next base: position 2,049,643 of record NW_020271718.1, on the reverse strand, counting down.
GATCATTTTTAATATAGTGTAATTTTCTTTTACCGGCCATTTACTAAACAGCTAAATAACATCCGGTTCATCGAAACCATGAAAACGCAAGTGTATACTCCGATTGCGAATCTCATCTCATTCATAGATTTCTAGACTAATTCTTCGTGTGCTCACAGTTGAGAACGGACGTCTTGAAACTTTTTCTCTTTTCATTAGTTATTGACTACTACTTTCTACTACTATTTCGCGATGAATAGAAACCAACAGCGATACGGACAACGTATGTTGATGAATCCTGCCAGTCACCAATGCACCGAGTGCAGGCGCCACTCGGTTGGCCGACAGATGGAAACAACCGTAGGACGCCGTCCGACTACGGAATACGTATCGAACGATCGAAACGGACGATCACGTCCATATTCGGTCGAAAGAGGCAACCGCGATTATAGTAAGTATAATAATAATGTTTTTCGTGCTAGGGATGTTCGCAGGGACCAAAGGTCAAGCGAAGTGCAGCGGATCGGCAAAAAACCCGAGTCGGGCAGTGGAGATACTTCCATGCCATCGTTTCGACGGTTGTCGTCGTCACGGACACGGGGCGCCCGACCCGGAAGAACGCTGCTTGTACACGGGCTGGGAGGTGATATAAATTGCGATAAAGTATTCAATATTTTCTGTCTGTACGGCAATGTGACTGCCGTAAAAATACTCAAGAAAGGACAGGTACTCGTCGAGCTAAACGACGTCGAGGCCGCCAAACGGTGCGTGACCCACCTGCACTTGATGCCATTGGATCAGCAAAAAAAGCTGAAAGTGAAGTAAGCGATCAATTTTGAAATGTTTGGATCATAACAGTCTAAGGGTTGGGGTATTGAATTTAAATGCTAATCCTGATCCTCACCATCTGTTAAAAAAAACTTTTACAATAATACTACACACGCCAAGGAAAATAAAAGTTAAAATTGGCGGTCCTCAGACGTTCATCATCCTATGCCACATACAGGTATGTTTTCAATGCGTTTCGTATTCGGTTCTTTTATTCTCAAATGTATTGAACAAAATGACATAGTATATTCAGTTAAGACAGCAGAGTCTAAACATTTTTTATTTTGAAATTTGAAATTCTCATTTTCATTTTTGTCGTCGATTACACGAGCACTTGAATAATTATTATACCTATCGACATCCCATGATTCCCATTGAACGTTTCAGATATTCCAATTTTTCTTATATACGTGATCAAGAAAAAGTCATCAGATTGTCGGATGGGACGCCGACACAGAAATACTACGATACCAGCACACTGAACAGGTTTTCGTACAAAAAAAAGTTTGTAAACGATCGTCGAATCGCAGCACCATCGAAGGTAAGTTTTAATGTGTATTATAAGTTGACGCAGTGGTGTATTTCCTGAAAGTTCCGTAAGTTGTTTCCCTCAGCTTCTTCTTTCAATCGCCTTCTGTTATTTCGATAGATATGACGGGAGCAATTATTTTACTTTTTATTATAGATCTCGATCGAATAACAAATACAACCAAAAATATGTTAATTACGTAGAGTGATACAGTAAGTAGATAGTCCCTCACTCCCACTCCACGAAAAATCCTAAATATATCACTGCGTCGACGTATTGATGTAATATAGTGATATAATAAAATAGATTGAAATTGCCCAATAGATTTTGCATTTCTTCAACACACCATTGGATATAAACGGCTCGCAGATTCGCAGGACAGTGATAAACGCCCTCGGTTGCAAGGACGCGGTTCGATCGATTACAATTCGTTAGTCGTTCAACAAAACACTTGATTTTCGCAGTGATTTTATTGTTTTGTTTTCTTTCAGTACCCCAAAAACAGCCCGGTGCTAAATGTTTGACCGGCCTTGTGGAATTGAAAAGCGTTGACCTGGCAGCCAAGGTTATATTATTGTTGAATCATACGCAGCTAGAATCGTCGAGTTAGTTTATGTTATTGTTATCACCCTCTGTACCATTGTTACGACATGTTTTGCGTGACGGTGTTATTAGCTTTGTTGTCTAACGTTTGTTACTCGATGGCTTGTATGTGTGTTGTAGGATCCAAATTCCCGTTTTTGTTGAAATTATGTTTTTCAAAATGGTCCGAGATGTGGCAAAAGTCCGGGGATTCGAGCACCCTGATTTTCAACGCCACGCCGCCCAACACTCAGTGGTTGTTCCACAGACACAATCACCGCGTGTCAATGGTGGAGTATAAAGTGTCACGGGTAACACGAGTGACCGATGAAGACTGTTCCTGGACTCTATGGGATATGAGGAACCATGCGACGGAGGCCATTGACCCCGAAGCCGGAACTTCCGCAGATACCCAGTCACTTAGTGATGAGTCGGATACGTTGCAGAACCCACAGACAGTGCTGTCATGACTGCCAGTTGACGAGTGAACGTTAGGATATTTGTTTTTATTCATCCCGTTCGTGGTGTATCTCGTACTCGAACGTATAATAAAACATCGTCCTCATGAAATGTGTTGTTCCTCTTTACATAATTATTAAAAAATGAAAAAAAAATGTTCTCCGATCTATTCATGCAGCTGAAATTGTGTATAAGATGATCTTTAATACTACTTTCTGTCACACTAACCTATAAATTAATACACTGTATACAACTATGTAATACACTTAAAGTAAAATCACTTCAGAGTACCGGGTGCATGCTCGGAATGAATCAACGTAAAAAATGATTTTTCATGTTTTATTTAATCGTTTTGGATTGAAATCGATGTCTAACAAACGATCAACACGATAGCGCGTTGATCTCTTTATTATGAACGTTGACTATGTAACGGACAACGCGTGAACACTGGCCCTCGTAAATTTTTTTTATGCGAGTTCTTCGAACACCTAGGGTACGTGCGCAATCGATCGTCCGCCCGAATTATCGAAAAATTAAAAAAAAAAATGTTCTCAAATCTATTCATCCAGCTGAAATTGCGTATAAAATAATCTTTAATATTGCTCCCATTGTCAGGTGCTGCTCTAGTGGCTCTAGTAGTCGGGGGCGGCTCCCAAGCCCGTACCATATTTATAAAAAAATGTATATTGTTAATAAAAACTGCATATTATAATATGTACTATCATACGACACACACACACACGTATGTAGATAGCGCCGTGAAGTATGACGGTTGAAAGTAGTTTCTCCACACTTCAGAGACTAAAAACCTGGCTTCGTTCAATGATGACTGAAGATAGACTATCAGCATTATGTCTAATTAATGTATATCATAAAGTAGATATTCTAGATCAAATAGATCATATTATTGATATTTTTGCCAATTTTAAAAATAGACGACTTGAATTTGTGTTGTAAAAATTGTTTTCTTTTTGTTATAAGATTTTATAAAATTATAACTTGTCCCCCCCCCCCCTAACCAAGATTCTGAAGCCGCCCCTGCAGGCTATCTGCCATACTAACCTACATACAGGCACCCTCGAGAAAAATGTAAATTTACTTCTGTAGTTTTTCAGTTTACATATGCAAATACTTTTGAATATACGGACAACGTAAGTAATCAATGGTAAACGATTGAATGAACAAGGTTAATTCATAATGTACTGGTGTGAAGTTATTCGTTTTAATTTTTTTTTTTCAACTATCCATTTTAATTGGACGTAAATTATCAATTATTCAATAAAAATTATTGTGTTGCGTTCATGATTTTCTCGATTACGATGATCATTCATATCAAACCAATAAATCATTTTTAATAAGTATTAAAAATAATAATAATTTTTGTTAGCTCTACCGGCCATGTTCCACCGTTCGCAAAGCACAAACGACACAATCTTATAAGATGCTAATTCGGTAAGTTTTTACTAGCGAAATGCAAACGTACTGATTACAGTTTATTTACAAAACGTAACCGGGTATACATACGAAATTTCTTTCATAAATACACGAGCATGTGGGTGATAAAGACATACGTAGATTCTAAGTTAAATGGGCCAATAGATAGTAGTTGAACAATCTTTATTATTTTACATATTACATAAGTTTGCTACGAATGATCTTAGAAACGGCACGTCTTTTCTCAGCGTTTAATATCCAATAACGCAATGCAGCCAAGACGTCTAATATAATTTGTTTTAATTTTGTTAAATTCAATGGCAATCGTAGTAAACGAATTTGAAATGTGAATTTCATAAGAATCGCTTCTCGATAATATTTAACAACTACACTAATTGTGTCCAATTTGAATACATTATTTTCCTTCCCGTTCGATGCAGACATAGGACCGTTTATAGCAACATTAAATATCATATTGCTAAATGTAGATTAAAAATATTGCTTTTCATTGTTCCGTAATTTTTTACATAAAAAATATTGTTTTCATCGTTAATTTATTAAGCCAATTAAAATAATAATAAACATTATATTAAAATGATATTATAATTTTATTTATGGATTGATAAAAATTTGAATGATACAATTTCGATATTATCAAAACGTGTTTTTTCGTTCACGTCGTATTGAATGATTTGGTTTCTTAAAATTTCTCGTGTTTCACGTATTATTTATTATACGTGAAATAATATGTATAATGAAATAATATATAATGAAAGCAATTTAATATATAATACTTCAGATTTTAACGTAAGTATCTTTTTGCGCGTTTTTAAGTACGTAAGTAAATTTGTAGATATTTGGATGAGCACAATAAAATTTACCGTTAAATTTTAAATGGAAAACGTCACAGCGATTTGTTTTCCGTGTAATTGAACCTGAATAATACATTGCTCATAAAGAAAGAGGAAAGTCACAATCGGGGGCTCGAATATGTGTATAATATATAATCTGTAAATGATTCTAGTTTTTCATTTTGTGTGAAAATTGATATTATATCATCGGTAAAACTGTCTAAATCTTCAGGTTCTAAAAAAAGTGACCTAACTAATCTAACCCAACCTACCAGGTAACTAGATTATCCCGAACTTCATGCGATGACACATAGAAATTGAAATTCGTAGTCAATTTTGGAACCCAAACAGTACTTCGCATACAGATTAATAATTTACAATACATTTTCAATCTAAATGTGCCTACGTATGGAATTCTTTTTTGCGATAAGTTTTTAGTGATGCTCATGAGATAGGTATTGAATATAAAACGAGGAGGTCACATTTGAGATCCAAACAAAATATCACATAGTAGTGGAAGTCACATTATTGTACACCGGGTAAAGCATTTATAAACTTTGTTCATACTAATCGTGGCTTAAAAATGAACTCCTTCCCATGATTTATCAGACCATCTAAATTTAAATCACATATCGAGTTAATGTATAAAATGAAAAAAATAGGACCCAGAACATTGCCTTGAAGAACACCATATTCCATAAATTTATCTTGGCTTATTACATTATTTATTTTTATTCTTTGTTTTCTATTAGTTATATAACTACGAAACCAATTTAGACTACGGTCATTTATTTCAAAACTAGGTAATAATTGTAGTAGAGTTTTATGATTAACTGTATCAAAGATTTTAGCCAGATCCAAAAAAATAGCTATTACTTTGCTTCCATTATCTATTTCATTATATATAAATTGTTTCGTACTATAAAGGGCTTCATCAGTACCTAAGCCAGGTCTAAAGCCAAATTGATTTTCGGAAAATCCAGGAAAATCATTTTCCTCCAAAAAAGTAATTAACTTTAATTATTTTCTCTAAAATTTTGGAAAAACATGTCAGCAAGAATATTGGCTTATAATTGATTATGTTTTTAATATTTAATATTATTAAGTCTGAAATACTTTTCACGTTCAATTTCAGCTGTTATTAAATATTATGGGAGTCTTTGTGAGCTCTTGTTACTTGAATATTTTATAACCGAAAGTAGATCACATCCTAGTGACAAAACATTTCATATTTTACCTAATATCTAAAATATTATGTGGCATTCTATTCTAGAGTTATTTAATATTTTTTTTAATAATTCGCTCCGTATTTTTTATTTGTTGACATTTTTGATCTGTTAAATAAAACTAGGAAGACGGCGTAATTTATAGGCAAAACATAGTGCATAGCTGTGATGGAAAATGTCGTAATTTATTATGTCATAATCACTATTGTTGCTTTATTTATTCATAAATAAGTACGTGGAAATAAATGTATCTTATGCATCTACTTTCAGATCTTATTTCATAAGATTAAGAGAACACTTAAAAATAAGTTTTTAATACGCTCTCCCTAAAAATTTACAAAAAAAAAATATTTATATACCATATATATAAACAATAACTTATTGTAATTTAGGTGTATTAAATACCAAACAATTTATTCCTATTTTATTTATACATTTTATAAATATTCAATTGAGTTAATTTGCTACGATGATAATAATATTAAGTTTTTTCTGATCGAATTCGTGATTTTTGATAATTTATTAATTTTACCTATATTTTATATTTTTCAGGCTCTCCTCACACGGAGGTAATCAAAAGAAACTGAAATCGCCTAGATGCTAGGAGACTGAATAACTTAAGTTTTCAATTATCTTCGCACACGGTATACCAGATTAGTGTTGCTTTATAATTTCAACTGCATAGTTTAGTATTTTTTCAGTTTTTCGTACAATCCGTGTGTATTAATATCATAGGTGGCGCATATCTTGTTGGCATAAGTATATATAAGTGCTGCTCCATATTAATTATTCAATTATATTATAGGTTATATAAATGAATATTATTTTGATTATTGGTCAGTTCAGTCAATTTTAATGATTAAGGTACTTTTATTTTATATAGGTATATCATTAGTTAAAATACAAATTTAAAGTAATAATTAAAATTTCACAGTACATTTGTTTAAAAAAAGAAAATAAAACACATTGTTTACAGTTGCTAAACAAAAATTGATCAATTAGCCTTCAAAGTACCATTGTTTTTTCAGAGGGAGTTAATATATACCGTTAATAAATCACTGTGACTGTCATGTATCCAGGCCCATATTTAAAAATTTTGCGTCCCCGGGTTTATAATTTATACCCCCCCCCCCCCCCGAAAAAAAAAATTATAATTATATAACACTTTTTATTTCGTCTATAATCGATATTCTTTAATATTAAAACTTTTTTTAATTAATAAATTATAATATAATAAAAATACAATATTTTTTTAATTTACAAATTATAACATAATAAAACATAGTATTTTCTTTTTTTTTCATTAGGTACATCACTTTTAATATTAATTTTGCTAAAATATTTTGCCACCTCTGAGACTTGACGCCTCCGGGGATGTGCCTACCCGTGCCCCCCCCCTAAATACGGGCCTGCGTGCATCTATAAAGATTCGTTATCACTACGGTACCTTGCAGGGTGTGCGATGTGTGAAGCTAGACAACACAAAAGCATTCCGTGCACGGGACACGGCACACACAATGTTTACATATTATTTATTATATAAAATTAAATTATAATATTTTTTTAAAGCTGGCAGAAAAATTTAACTCACAGGAAGAGAAGCTCTCCCTGTCCCTCCCCATACACTCCTATGATTAAAATTTATTATTAATATATTATGTATATTATTTATTATTAGTATATTAATATTTGTATTGTTATTAGTAGGTATTTCATAATGTCTCTATTAGTGATTATAATAACGATGAATATGTTAACTATCATTATTATAAACGTCACACGAAAAAACGCAGAAGAAAATGTTGGATCAATCCTTGTACAGAAAAAAATGTTAACCACAGACTTTTCGTCGATACCTAAGAATTACAGGTAAATTTAATGCAGCTCGATTAATTAAAATAGCGAGGAGACCGACATGAGTAATTGCGAATCACTTAGTCGTGGTGATTTCAGTAGCACAATATGAATGACTCCATTGAAACACACGTCCGCAGTTGCCTAGTTGCCTAGTCTTCCAATACAGGTGTCTAGGCGATTACAGTTTCTTTTAAGTATCCCTATATTAAGAGTGCCTTAGTCCGTTCGATGTTGTAAAATAGAACGTGAGTCGTATATGATTGTGTCTCTGTTATGAATAAAATTAAATAAAATGTGTAACAAAATTAAGGTCACGTAATAGTCTTATTGAAACGTAATTCATAGTCTTGAGTGTTATTAAACTCGACGGGTTTTTATATAAGGTTTCGCGCGTCATCATCATAAATAGTTGCCCGTAAATTAAACGACTGAAAATGTTAAAGTAGTCCAAGCTCCGCTCACAATGTGCACCGCGTCTCCCGAATAATATTGTTTTTCGCATTTTTTAACACAATATGTTAAGTTATACACGGTACTGCAACGTCCAGCTGTAGAAGTATGTTCCTCGTTTCGTTCGTACTCGTTATTCGATTTTTAACCATCACCCCCCCCCCTCCCCGTAAGCGATAAAAAACCTCTGATACCGATAACAATATAATAATTAACATAATATTGTACTTTTTCCCTCGCGGAAATAAAACGCATTCATTTTTGTCCTCGTCGTGCGGTAGAATAATTCGCGATCGTTCTGCATGCATTCGATACGCGAGTTCACCGCGAGCGGTTTAATTAGATATTTAGTTATATATGTTAAAGTATATTTACTTTATCTATTAAAAGGATTTCACTGTGTTTTACGTACAATTTATGAATAGGACGACGCCATGGTGAATCGATAGAAAACCGTTATTTTCTAAGATTATAAAAGTCCGTACCCAATATCGTGCTGATAGGTATTGAAGTGTCTGAAACAAATTTTATGATTTAGATTATATTAGCGCGAATCGGCCATTCCACGTGTACATTTTGTACGCATATGTAAACCATATTCTACTTATCGGTTAAGGCATATGGAAGATAAAACTAGAAACAAATCCACTTTTTCAAAATCATAGAAATATGCAATGAAAAACGATTCTTGAATTCAAATAATACATACGAATTTATAAAAAAAAAAATCAAAAAAAAAAAAAATCGATCGATATTACATTTGCGCGTAATCAAATTCTATAATTGCGCTTGTGAAAATCCAAAAAAAATGAGCGCAATAAAGTCAACGAAACCAACACGAAGACAAAAATAAAAGCGAAAACGTTCGACAAACGATGTATAAGATTTAAGTAGGAAAATAGAATATCAAATTTGATTTACGTAAAATTGTTGATAACGAGTTAACATATTGTGTTACCGTTCTGTATAACTGTGAATTGAACCAGATAAATAGAAACGTACTTAACCATAGTTCTACATTGCGATGTAAATAAGTGGTTACGTAATGTTAATTGTGATGTAAAATTAAAGTAATAGTTAAACGCGAATCGCGAAAACGCTCAGGGACGCGACGGTTAGTTATTAACACTATCGAGTATAAAGTGTTCTAATACCCGTACATGTGTATATAAATCTGCATAATATTCGTTTCGATTATACCATAATATATATTATTATAAGCATACGTTATATATTGATACAAACGTGTTCTATTAACGCGTACAGCCGACCAGCAAAAAAAAAAAAAAATAAATGTAAACTCCGTACCTTATTAAAAAAAAAAAAATTAGCGGGGATTATCATTTGATAGGCTACCACGTTTAATCCGCGTCTCCCCCGCGATTCATACGTACTTACCACCGTATTATATAAACCACGATCGACTTAAAAACGCCGTCTGTTCCGGACGTGTGTACGTGCAGTAGTGTTTTAGTTGTCCGGACTCCGGATCGCACGCGTCCAACGCGAAATGTTTCCGGCGCTAATAATGGACTTCAACCGGACCGTATCGAGGCCTTTGCCGCAAATGGGGTAGGCTGAATGGCGAAAAATCATAGGCACAACCAGGGGGGCGCAATTTTAGCACACCTGAGTTCAAATGTAGCGCTCATGTTTTTCTTTTCAAATCTATAGTAATTACGGTTAAATACCATTTAATTTTATTTTCAGCAATTTCAACACCCCCCCCCCCCCAAATTTGGACTCTAGTTGCGCCTATATGCGAAAAACGGAACTCGGGAAGCCACCCCTACCGCTATCTGCGAATCGTGTACAAGAGGTGTATTTTATGTTCGCGCGCGCAACGATCGCGCACAGATACGATACAGAACGTGTTGACGACTTAAGGTTTTTGCTCCACTCTATCTCTTTCCGACGCAGCGCTGCTGCTGACCCAGCTGCATAGTATCATTCGTATTTTTCTAGGTGCATAAAAACCTGTAACGACTATTTATGTATACGGATTTTATACATCATTTTTTTCATATTCATCATATCTTCTTCGTTTTGTCGGGCTTGTTTACAAATGGTTCTTATCATTTACTCGGTAATGAATGATTTATTTTCCGAATATACGGTTTCAGTGATTTCCTATTGAGCTCTAAAGGTCAAAAACGAATTGTTTCGACCTGAATGTAATTTCTGTGGATAATTTCTAATATTTTTTTGGTCATTAACATTGTCCGATTTGTTACTGTGAATATCAATTCATCGACAAAGTATAATTGAATAAAAACGTACCAACGAATCGATTATGTTAATAAATAATATAATATATTAATTTGATCGGCATTGATTTATGAATTCTAGCTCGGCGGATGACGCCGGGGGCGAAACTCACTTGCTGGGATGGAACCTCGGCGCCGAAGATCTCATTCACATCCCGGAACACTGGTTGAAATACGAAGAACCTAGTGCATTACAACATTACTACTTGGCATTTATGTACACTATTTTTACAATAATCGCATTAGTCGGAAACGGTTTGGTTATATGGATATTTTGCATGTAAGTATAATTAGTAAACATACATTTTTTAAGTTTTATAATTTTTTTTTTTTTTGCCTCCGTTAAAAACATTACAGTAAAACAAAATTGATTAAACAAAAATAATACTAATAAAATAAATGTATAAAGGAACTAAAATGAATTAAATTAAGAAGCCAGCGTAATAAATTAAGTTAATAATGGAATCGAGCGAGAGTTTAACAGGAGGTTTACATCGGGGGGTAATATAACCAAGAGAAGATAGAAATGAAAAAAGGAGATATCGGCTAGAAAGGAGAGAAGGACATTGAAAAATGATATGGATAAAGTTGCATTCCGTGTCAACGTAATATCGAGTACAAAGAGGAAATGAGTTAAAAGAGAGCTTATAGGCATGGCGAGGAAGAAGAATATGGTTGAAGACTCTGGCCTAATCGAAGACGAGTGAAAGCAATGATCAATTCGCTAGAAATTCCCAAATCACTGAACCACGGATGACAAGGGATGGTGGGAACGACCAACATAAAAATATGTTTCGATATTAGCAGTGGTGGTTGAATCGCGAGTTATTTAAGTAAATTTAAGTATTCATTTTAAAAACAATTTGTGTTCACCGCGAGTTATTTAAGTAAATTTAAGTATTCATTTTAAATACAATTTGTG
>NW_020271718.1:2002991-2038249 GCF_003268045.1 Sipha flava | reverse complement strand
CGAGTTATTTAAGTAAATTTAAGTATTCATTTTAAATACAATTTGTGTTTGAACCACGAGTTATTTAAGTAAATTTAAGTATTCTTTTTAATACAATTTGTGTTCACACGTATGCGTTTTAGCCGCGTTAATTGCGGTGGTCCAAATCAACAGTGACGTTCCGTGTGATCCAACCATAGGCGAAACTAAACACTTTATTAGATCAGGCCAAATGAAAAATATAAAAAGTATTATTACGTAAAATTAACTATTATTTCCTATTATATAAATAAAATAAACGTATAAATATGAATTAAAAATAATAAATAAAAATCAAATAATTAATAATATGAAACGTACAAATGTATACGTTTATATGTATAAATATATTATTTATAATGCCTAAATAATTATTAAAATATATAATATACATATTTTTAGTTAGTATTAGGTCAGGTACATAGCCTGACTGGCCTGACCCGTAATTTTGCCTATGGATCCAACCGTGTACAAGCGAGCCCCAATTATTAAAATACATTATTTTCAATGAGTCCGGCCACACATAGATTCTCTACATCGATCGTGAAAAGTGATATTAATCTTTTCTAAATACTAATGTAAGAAAATTATATACCGTCATCTAAAACAGCGGTTATACACGTACGTACGTACGTAAGCCAATAATTCCTAGTTGTTTTCTTGATTTAGTTTCAACCAGTGCTCGACTTTAGGAGGGTCGTAGGGGGATGAAGTATCCCAACTAATTTTCAGAAATTTTAGCGTCCCCTTACTATTGTTACGGTATAATTATGACGCTTAACAAATTTTGTGGTAGCTTTTTTTTTTTTTTGAAGTAAACAGAGGTCCCTTTTTAATTTTGCCAAGTTGAGCACTGGTTTCAACAATTGTTAAGTTTCTTAACAACTTAAATTTCAGTGATTAGTTTGAAAAAAAGTATTCCGTAGAATGGTCATCGGGAACATACATTTTTTGATGGAAATCCTATTGGGTTTTTATAAAGTGAATGTTTTGTGTTTAAATTGTACTTAAAAATGCGTTTGGGAGATTTTTTTTTCAATCAAACAACCCAATATATTTGATTTCAGATCAAAGTCATTAAGAACGCCGTCCAATATATTTGTAATCAATTTGGCATTATGCGATTTCTTGATGATGGCTAAAGCGCCGATTTTCATATACGGTTCAGTTCAACGCACTTATCAGGGTCATTTTCTCTGTCAAGCATTTGCTCTGGCCGGAACTATCAGTGGCCTCGGAGCAAGCATTACAAACGCAGCAATTGCTTACGACAGATATAGGTGCAACCTATAAAATAAACATATTATCTCCTCCAACTAACTTTGTTCACCTTCTTTTCCACAATTACATATTGTACATACTTATCTGTCCCTGTTCTTTAATTCGTATATCATAATTAGATATGAGACCACATATTTTATTGGAATACTACATGTAATCAATTATGATTCGTCCACAAAAAAAAAAACCTAATAGAGTAACATGAGCACTTGCCTAGGTATATTCCGAGTATATCGACCCTCTAATATTTGAATAAATTCTAACAATTATATTATGTAAGCTACAGATGTACATAAATATGATTACAAACCAATAAATTATAATCCACTCAAAAACAATACATTTTGCGATTCCGTTATGCGTATACCTTTGTAGTTATTTACGTCGACCTTTTACGATTTACGTTGCTATCACTTTGTACATTAATTATCTTTTCTATGTACTAACCTATCCATTACTACCGTATTTGATTTTTGACTGATTTTTGTGGGTACAATACCACTTTTGACATTTTGAACCTATTATTATCATTATTATATCATAAATATTTTTGAATCTACATTTTAGTATCTTTGATTAAAAACCATAAAGTAAATCCCGTTTGTTTCACTTAAAATAGTAAAATGATATTTTTTTGGACAATAATAAACTACATTTTTAGTACGATAGCAAAACCATTCGAAGGACGTATGACTTATGGAAGAGCATTTTTTATAATGATATTAATTTGGGCCTATGTTTTCCCATGGTGCTTTTTACCAGCCACTGAAAAGTGGAACCGATATGTACCAGGTTAGTATTTATACTATCTTAATAAATATATTAAAATTAGAATTTTAGTGGATTTAGATAACTATTGATCTCATGTCGCTTACACCTAGAGGTTTTTAACACTTATGGAATAAAATATGAATAGAAAGTTCCACCCATTATTTCTTTAGGTTAAACAGATTTTAATAGAAAAAAATGTATTTTTTATGACTACAGTAAACTATAATGATAAGTCATACTAACACATCATACTAAGAAATTCGAATTATTCAATTCAATTTTGCTTTTCAATAACTATTTACACATACATTTAATTTAGACTATGTAATAAAGATAAGTTAAATGGGTCTTCAGTCATGATATCACTGTAATATATAGAGGTATACATTAAATTTACAATTCAACAACTTGTTTTAGTAACTAATTATAAATTATAAAAACTGTAGAAGTCATGATAAGTTATCTGTAATCCATAAAACATAATATTAATTTGTTGTTAAATTCTAATTGCAATAAAATAATTAATTTTACTAAAAATTAAAAATAATTATAAGTTATGTAAAATGCAATCCATAAATCTAGATACTCAAGAAAATCCGGATAAAAATTTGATTAAAATCCGAATTTAAATATTCTGAAAATTCAAATCTTTGGATGTCATACTCATCCCTAGTAGACTCTCGATTTTTATTAAATACATATTTATAATTAGTACACTAGTATAACAAGTTACAAACATATTTATTCTACATATATTTAAATAACTCTGGTATACAGAAACTTAAGGCAATATCTTCTTTTTTACCGGGTTTAATTGCCACGGTCACTAATTTTTTTTTTACTGGAGAACGAGATACACTTATATTTTATGAGATTGATTTTTAGTCTGACTACGTTTTACTCGATTTCAATTTTATAACTGTTCGTAAAATTTTGAGGCTTATAGTGGTATTAAATGATACGATTTACGATTAGAGTCTATTAACAGCAGTTTGGGAAATTAGAAAACTAATTTAAGAACAAAAAACTGTGATAGGTTAAACCATCGATAATATACAGTGACCGTCATATCGTTTCGAATCTAATCATATTGTTGGTAAAATTACATTTTATATTCTTATTCATAATAAATACGTAAGTTAAACCACATTTCCCATTAAATTTATTTGCATCAAACATTGAATTGCAGAGATTCTAGTCATAAATATTGGAATTATAAAATTTGTATCGCCATTTCACACTTTATTAACTTCGATTTATTGAGGGGACATAAATTCATGCTTTATATGGATTATAGAGGTTTTCTCAGAAAACCAAGCTTATAGATCAATTTATAGAGGTTTTCGAACAATTAAGATAAGATTCGAATTGTTGAGAGTCAGTCTACTGTATACAGTGATGGTACTAGAGTTTGCGAGGCCCTGGGCAAAATAAATGTTGGGTCTTATAATTTATATTAATAAAATATTTTAAGTTCAGTTAAATCAGAACCGCGAGGCCTTAATTATAATTTAAGGCGTGAGGCCCTGGGCAACTACCCCTATTGCTCACTCCTCGCGCCGTCACTGGCTGTATAATATATGTATATAAGTATAGTTTTCGATAAAATGATAAAAAATTTAATAAATATGCTAGTTGTAAGTAAGTAAGTAAGTAATCTTTGTTTTAAATAATATCTTAATTGTTTTAAGCCGAATTAAGTACCATTCAATTCAATAATTCAATATATAATATATTCAATAAAACAATTTTATATGGAATTATACATAATTATTAAATAATAATTCACTTTTATCTAGTATCGAGGTTAATGAAATCATACGAGTGTTTAATATATTGTCTGAAATATGGAGGGTATCCATGAAAACATTTATATGGATGCTTAAAAGGCTATACATTTAACAATTAAGTACATTTATAAGAAAGTGCATATTTTCGAAGTATAATCTGAGACTCAGGTTAAAACTAACCATTGTAATCATAGACGTAAACTGTGGGGGGCAAGAGGGGGCAATTACCCTTGGAATAAATGAGGAGAGACAGTGCCCCCTCTGATATTTAAAATACCTTGTTTTAAAATAAGTACAAAACAGCTGGTTATAGCTATTACTATATAATTTTTTTTTAAATCTTAATTTTCAATATTTGCTTATCTAACATAATGTTAGAAAATGAATAATTTTGTATAATAATATGTTATTGTATAGTATTATAGTATATAATAGTAATATAGTATAGTATATAATATATAATATAGTAATAGTATATAATAGTATATATAGTATTGTATAGTAAAGCGACATTTAGCCGCTGACAGGGTTGGACTAGGCAACCGGGGCATGCCCCGGCAGGCTGTTGTAATTTTGGTTAAAAAAAATTACTTAGATTTTTTGTTTTTATTTTAATGCGTCTATCTTCTATTCTTAAAATAAAATAAAAAAGATCGCCTTGTAACACGACATTACTAATAGATGCGGTGACACAGGATTAGATAACTCAAAATTTGAATATTAAACATATTTAAAATGTAGCGATAGGCCGATTGATAACAATGATTTCATCACAATATTAATGAATAGAAAAATTGTATGAAATTCGAATACAAAAAATGTGTACAATATGTTAATCATACGACGCAGTCCCTATTTTTTAGTGAACCCCGACACAAAGTGTGTAGTCCGAAACTGCAAGTGTGCACTACAGGATTTGAGAAGTCTGTACCTACTAAATTCTAATAAATAAGACTACTATGAAGATGTTTTTCAGGAAGTCAGTTTAAGCAAGATAGCTGATGAGGACTAAAATATATCTATTATATTTTAATTTATATATCCCACATTAAAATAAATAATTTGTAAACAGTTTTCAGATTTATACCAGACAAAAGTATATTTTCAACTTAAAAAATATCAGATTGGTTTTTAGTTTAAATAATTATAATGTGCAATTCGATTAAAAATAAGAACTATTAGTAAAAATTATTACTGACATTGCACTAAAAATTATAATCACATGGAAGGGGGTAGAGAGGAGCTTTGTATCATATCACTGTATATTAAAAAATGTGAAGAACGAATTTTTATGAAAAATAGGGACTGATACGACGTACCATTCGCGTTTGTTCAAACAACATTTAACCAAAAGAAAATGTTGGTATGGGTGGACACAGTCGTGCAAGATATGCGATAACGAAATTGTTTTTCGATAATAATTTTTAGAAGATTTATTAGACTTTTATTTAAAAAATATTATAATTATAATAAATATTAATATAGTTTTGACATTCAGTCAATAACAAGTTTGTTACTAGTTTCCAACCTTTCTGTTGACTTTAAGTCAATTATTACCGGTAACAATTATTTTATTAAAAACAATATGTTCTAACTCAGTAGTCAGCAACCTTAATGGACCTTTGAGCCACATTAACAAATTAAAAATGATTCTAGGGTCAGATAGTATAAACAATTTATACGATTCAATGACATTTACTAGTTTTGAAATTTACTGCAGGCCACATAAAAGAGACATTAGTTCTAACTCAATTATAATTAAATGTATAAACATATTTAAATCAAATCATTTTTTATGGTGTAAAATTTATCTTAATAGGTAGGTCATTATATCAATATTATAGATATGATATATTATGCGTAAACTAGATTTAATAACATTAAATCTGAAAATATTCAAATGTACTTGTTTGTATATTGTTTTTTGAGTTACGAAGATACATTTTCAGTTAAACAATAATTTGATTAGGTACCTACTTATTCCATTTATTATTGTACTTATTGTTCCATTGAGATCGTTCGAAATTATTTTGTCCAAGCCGAGCTATAGAGCTAGTCCAACCCTAGTCGCGGATACCCTTTTCGTTAGATATGTAATGATATATTTGCCCCTCCCCCCTAATAAATTTCCAAGTTACGCTCATGATAGTAATAATAATTATGGTAAAAATCTTAGAAAACTCATTATACTGATCAAGCATTTTTTACATACTGTAATCTAATTAAATATCACTTTTATAACTATAATACATTTTAATATATAATTATTTATGTATTATATTTATACATATTATTTATGAATTGTAACTATTAATTTAAAAATTAATTTAGAAAATCGAGTTTTAAACTTATGAATTATGATTTAATCGAGAGTTTTTTTTTTTTAATTTCAGAGGGTTATCTGACAAGTTGTACTATTGACTATTTAACTCCAACAGACGAAACTAGAGCTTTCATTGGAATCATGTTTACCATTTGTTACATTATACCGGTATCATTAGTTATATATTTTTACTCGCAAATCGTTAGCCATGTCTTCAACCACGAAAAAGCTCTTCGTGAACAGGTAAAATCTATGTATTGTTCGATTATTTTTAATATTATTTTCTGTAATTAAGAAACTGTAGTTCTGGCTTTAAACGGTAAAAAAAGTGTAGAAAAATCAATGATCTTTTTTTATATCCCTGAATCAAGTTTATTGAAATCGATAAAATTAAGTAGGTATATCGAGTATGTCGTATTATGTTGACACAATGACAAAACGATTATTAAATCAAAATTTTACGATACATTTTAAAGATATATTAATTGTACTACTTAAAGATGATACAGTATTTAATTATATAACAGATTTAATAATGTCGTTCCGTATAACACTATATCGTAAAAATATTTTTATTAGGGCGGTATTCACACTAAACAAATCCGAGAATATTTGAAAAATATATTTTTAATATCGAGTACGGTTTAGGCTAAAAAGATGAACGTGGAATCATTGCGGAGTAACCAAGATGCAAACGCTCAATCAGCTGAAGTGAGAATTGCAAAAGCCGCCATTACAATATGTTTCCTATTCATTGCAGCTTGGACACCATACGCAGTAGTTGCCATGATTGGTGCTTTTGGAGATCAGTGAGTATTTTTTAAATTTACTTTTGTTAAAATTATAAATTTTTATTTATCTCGTCGCAAATTTTGATTCATTTAGCTAGGTTAGGGAAAATGAATATAATAATTTTAAATAATCATAATTAAATGGAATACCATTAATTAAATGAAATAAAATACTAATCACATCAATTGTTTTTTATTTTCACTTTTAAGATCGCTGCTTACACCCGGCATCACAATGATACCAGCGATATTTTGCAAATCTGTAGCCTGTTTCGATCCTTATGTTTATGCAATAAGTCACCCGAGATACAGGTAAATTATAATGGAAAATATTCTAAAACAAAACTAATTTTAGGAAAGAATATTTCAAATTAATAGTTATTGGATAAGTAAAACAAAAAATAATTCAAACTTAATTATTATATTTTGTCTATACCTTTGCATATTTTATCTGCATAATAATGGTATCGAAAAATAATTTTATTTTTCCTTTGAAATAGCCATTGAACATTATTATTACTATATATATTTTTAGAATTGATTGATAAATTTACGAGAAACGTTAGGGGTATTTATATTATATTTGTTCGGCATTTAAAGTTTCATGACTTAAAAGCTATACATTAAACATTAAAATTATTAAATACAATACTAACTTCATAATTTTAGACTATTATTACGTTGAATATGTATAACAAATGTTATGTAAAGACTTTTTGTTTAGATTGGAATTATCAAAACGTATTCCATGTCTTGGAATCGAAGAAAAGCCACCAGCAACAGCATCTGAAACTCAATCCACAACAACTACTACCGCTTAGTGCTTAATATCTACATTATTATATAAGGTTTAATATTTCGGACTATTGATTACTCAATAGATAAATAATTAAATGAGAGGTTTTTAAAAATTATCCACTTATCGTACTATTTCATTATTGATCCCAAAAGACAAGTATTATTTTTTTACAAAAAAAAAAATAATAAATATATATATATTTTACTGATTATTGTAATTTACTTATTATACGTTTGCAATTTTTGAAATCTCGCGTAATTTCTTGTAAAACGAATTTAATGTAAGAACTTATCATAAATTGATTTCTAAATTCTAAAAATAGTTAGTGAGTAAAATTGACAAAGAGTTTTGATTTAAATTATTATATGAAACTCTTGATTGAAAAATTATTTACGTTTTTATGGCTTAAGAAATTATATATATATATATATATATATATATATTTATATTATATTTGTATACTTATATAAGTAACCATGTCTAGAATTGATTACGTAAGGGATCAGTCTGGTGGAAATTATTCATAATATACAATGTTTGTATTACGGATATATAATATTAAATAATAAAATTTACCGTTATTTCCTAAAGAACTTTTGATAATATAATGTTATTTTTTCAATTTAGAAATTACTATCTGCGGCATCTCAAGCTATTAGATACTGAAAAGAGTTTTTTGCATGAAAGATATTTTATATTTTGGTTTGTGTGGTACACGTTGGGTGTTAGCGGAAGGCTTGACGGTTTCTTCTTTGTGGGCGGTCGTTCCGCCCAGAAAGCGAAATTACAGGTGATCGAGTTGGAACCGGAATCTGTTTAGACACAGCCCCCTAATCATACTCGGCCACGACGCCCCCCAATTAAATGTAATATTTACCTTTATTGTATTGTCTGAACATTTTTACTCTTCGTTCCAATTTTTTTATTTTTTTCATTTTTTTTCACAGTGTATCATCATTCAACAATATTATGATAGATTTAAGAACATTTTAAAAAATAACAAGAGGCATGTTGACATTCTTCTAGAAATAAACACAAAACATAAATACGGTTTAATGATTTTAGATATTTAATATTTTTAAAAGACCTTAAAATAATAATAAAAATAAATGGCTATATGACAAAATATGGAAAAAATATGCATCAAAAAAGTTTAAATGTTTCAATCGTTATGTCACGAAACTAATATTGTTCTAACTCATCATATAATAGAACTAACCACTGGTTAGTAACCAGAATAAGTATACAAATGCATATAAATCCACGCTCTACCGATCAGTTATAAATTTATTTAATCCATCAAAAGTGCATTTTTTAATTGTGTTTCTAACTTAAATTTAATTGGGATATTTTATTTAAATATTGTACAATGAATAATTAATATCAACTTTTTTTCTTTTTTTAACGAATGTATCGTATACTTTTGCCATCCCTATGTTAACATTCCTGCTGCTACTCATATATTCTTTCAGTGCATCCAAATTGCATGCAAAAAAAATAAAAATAAATTGAAATGTCCAAATTGCATGCCATCTCAGAAAAGTCTGTCTAAGTCGCATGCCGTGCACCCCCAAGTTTATTTATTAACTTACTATTACTTGTATTATTATTTTTGTGTAAAACTTTAACTTTATTTTAGACTTTTCTAATTTATTAAAAAAATTAATAGAAACTGATTTATTAACAAATGTTTACAACAAGCATACCTTTCAATATCAATGAATAAAATTAGGTACTTTCAATCAAATTTTTATGCCGGGTATCTGCGAGTATATGAATTTAAAATGTTATCAAAAAGTAGATATTTATATTTTGATCATTAATTCCAGTAGATAGCGTTCAAACATTTCAATGTTATTTGTGACCTTAAGGTAAATGATTAGTTGATTACTTAAATAATTTATCTAGTAAAGAATTATTGCATAACGAATGTTTTAATTTATAAATAATATTAAATGTTTTCTGTGAAAATCGGAATCCAAGGAGAACAAGTTTTTTATATCAAATATTGACATTTTTTCATAGGCTTTTGGACTAATGACCGTATACTAAAACCTCACAAATGTAGCAAACATTTACTTTAGTTCCCTTTCAAAAAATCTTTCGCCTATTTAGTAAGTGTCTTTTCAAACGTTGTACATGTAGAATGTTTGTTCATAGGCCATCATCATTATTTGTCAATTTTTAAAGTAATGTTAATGAAACAAAAATGATTGTTATCTTCAATGTGTGCATTAATTAACATCATTCGTTTTTTTTTAAATGTTAAATAGGTTTTGATACAATAAGATACGAAAGTTTCATTTATGAAATAATTACTAACATAACTTATTTTATTTTAAAATAAAAATTTAAATTTTCAATCGTTACCTTAGTGGTTATTATATTAATATTTTATTTCAAGTGATACAATTGATATTTTCAATGGTAGTACATACAAGTATTGAAATACGATTACTTCTAAGCACTTGAATTAACGATTTTATATATTTTTATATTAGATATATAATAATTAAAGTGCAATTAATACATAAAGTTAATGTACAATATATTCAATAGCATTACTATTGCAGACATTTATCAGACGTACTTTTACTGATTTTCCACTATATTACTTGAATAGTTATTTGACCCATGTAAGTATTTATAATCAATGGTATTATATAGTTGGTTTAAATAATAGTATAAATGAAAATTGGACCGATCGAAAACTTCAACAGAACCGTTTTAGTGGCAACAGTTCACGATATAAGTATTCATTGATGTTCGTAATCAATCGATACTAATAAGCGATATTCAATTAATTTTACTTCTCGTTACAAGTAGCTAAATGGGATATTGATTATTATAAGAAAATAATGAACATAAAATTGTAATAATGTATAAAATTATTAAAACAAAAGTACCTGCGTCTATAAATCTTAATAATAAACTGCATTGAAACATAGTATGTATTTATACATGATGATGAAACATATATATGAAACAATGTTCGTAATTTATTTTTAATCGTATTTCAATATTAAACCAGTGGCATCATTTGGGGGGGGGGGCAAGATGGGCATTTGTTCTTGTCTGATTAAAAAGCACCCCAAAAGGCCGGTCGTTATTGTTTAGCCATAAGCCGTTATTTGTGAAAAATCAAGCATATTTTTATAATTTTGAAAATACTGTGTTTTAGATAATTATTTATTGCCACAATATTTGGTAATTACCAATTGATATCAACTATGAATATCATAGACACATGAGCATTTTACAAGAATATTAGATTTTTGAATGCACTTAACCATCGTTTCAACAATTCTAGCAATGAAATCATTTTTACTTGTAATATTTTCTTATCTTCCAGTACTGATTATTTTAATTTCAAAAGTCCCTATTTATTGTTTTACCTTAATCATTATAGTCATTTTAAAAATGATAATTTAATACTTCAAACTGAATTCTTATATGCCAAAAAACTTAAATTAATTAACTTAATTAACTTAAATTATTTAAATAAAGAACGAGATGATGGAATTCATGATCTATTTTTTATTTCTAAAATTTATATGAACTTCCTAAAGCTTTTACAGAAACTCTTAAAATTATAAATATTCTTTTAACTTGGCCTGTAACAACTGCTTCCAATGAACGTTTTTTTCTTCCCTTAAATTAATTATAACTTATTTACGCTTAACAATGGGAAATGATCGGCTGAGTGATTTATTAGTTATACTTATAGGTGTTGAAAGTGATATTAGTTACTGCAAAAATCAGTTTAGATGATACAGTAGATGTATTTTCAAAAATGAAAAATAGAAGATATCCACTTACAGCTTAGATTAATTTAGGATCAAGTTAGATTAAGTTAACCTTGTGTAGGTAATGTTTATAAAATACAAAATTATATTTTGCAAAAATTTAAGTTTTATAAAAATATAGTATATAAAATATGTGCCTTAAGTATAAGTTAAAACGTGTGAACGAAACCCCATATTTCCCCCACTAGTATGGGCCGGTCAAAAATGTTACCCTCTCCCCCTATCAAAAATTGAAATGTGATTACTGTTTTAAACATTTTATATTGATGTAAATTATAACATATTACTTTATTAAAATTAAAAATATTTTTGATATTTTTATTCACTAAATATAATTTGTACATTTTTAAGATAATAACATTTTCCTTACCTTACTTTTGTATCCAACGTAGTTTAAAAATAAAAACACTGTAATACTGCATCTAAATTGAAAATTTTTGTATGGTACACTTATGTGACACAAAATTTAAATTTAAACAGACACATTATGGTTACGGTATAATATATATATTCTTCGACAGTTTAAAAACAAGTAACATATAATGTCTGATTCAATGTGTAGTACTACGAATATTCCTTTTACCGGGAGTATTACATGATTATTATTTTTAAATCTGTTGTACCCCGAAGACTTACAATATCTAACATCGAATTGTTATTTAATCATACCTACATGTCCACAATGTTATGCACACTACATTTATTTTTTGCAAATTCAGCTTTATTGCGAACAAAATTTTTATTTTTATTTATTTTTTTATAAATGTAACAAGTAAAAATTTGCAGATAATATAAGTAAAAAAATAAAAATATACTCATCTATTAGTATAATGCTCATAGATAAGACTAGAATTTTAATGCAAATGCATCTTTTTTTCTGATATCCCAACACATAGGTCCGTAAGATGAAAATGTGTTTGAAGTGATACTTATAAGTTTAATGTAGTTTTTTTTTTGCATTTTATGACAAATTTAACTTTATATATATATACACATTTTTAGGGTATTTGTTGTTATTTTTAGGGCAATTTTCAAGTTTTTAGAACATTTTTCAGAATTGATCTACAAATTCTTAAATATTAGGGTATTTGATTATGTGTTTCAGCATTTATTCGCTCAAAACTTACATGTTTAGTATGCAATCCACTAAATTGATAAACTAATAAATATGAACAGGTTGACCCATGTTTTTATTTTATCAAAAATAAAACAAAATTAAAACAAAAAATTAATATACTTAAAAAAAATTATTTTTTTACAAAGAGTCTAACGACGATCATAACAAGTTATGGAATAAATCAAATTTAAATAAAGTTAAATAAAATGTAAATATTAAACAAATAATTATAAATACCTATTTTGTTATTATGCTAAATAAATATAATTAAATATATTTGGTAACATGATTTTTTTATAATTTTTAAACAATTATATATACATTTTTTATGCATTTTTATATTTTTTTATATATATACCTAGTGCATTCGTTAAGTTTTTAAATCATTTGTGCAATTTTTTAGAGCATTTATACTATTTTTTAAAGCATTAATATCTCAGCTCTATTCATAATGTATGCTACTAAAATTGTTCATAGGATACCAATTATTTACAAAAAAATTAAATTATTTTAACAACATATACTATAATTCATACAGATTTCATTCAAATAGAATTACCCAATATTAATTTTCGATTAAATTGTGAGTATTACAAAAGTGAAGTATAGATTTAAAAGTTGATTAATATTTTAATATCCGTCTTGTACATGAACTAAATAGAAAGTTTAGATTAATTATCATCGTCCAAAATAAATAATAAGATAACAATTTTCTTTATGATGAATGTTTAATTCACTAAAACCCATATAAATAGATATTATCTAAACTAATATTTATTATTGATATGTTATTGATGTTATGGCACATACAAACTAAAATTTGAGTTAGATGAGTAGCGACTTCCTAATAGATATTTAAAAATTTAATCTAGCAGCAAACAAGGTTGGGTAAAATAACTCAAAATATCTAAATATTAGATTGTTCTTTATTCCACCTTGATTGCAAGAACCGAGTGACAACGAAGTCTTATTGCTAATATATTATCGCCAGACATCAGTTACTTTAAACTAATCTTAAAACATGTTATTACTTATGACATATTACTTATTACTGTTTTATAAATGAAACATAATCTTTGAATGTTTATAGTATTTTAATCATAAAAATATACTAGATACAAGTCAAAAAAGTATTTAAATACACAATAATAGGTGCATTTTTCCATTAATTATATAATGATTGAAAGACGTAAGTACATTTCTCATTATAGTTGAAGTATAAATAGTAAATTATAAAATGTGCTTTAGTTATATAAACTCGAACTCGTTCTGAATCTAATTATATTATTATAGTATAATTATTATGTAAATAATAGTATAAGATGCCCAATGGCATATGTCACTAAGGATAAATAAAAAAAATATAAAGTAACATCCCTTGTAAGTTAGAGGGGATTATTATTTAATCATATATATAATATGTAATCCTTGTTATCCCTGTGATACATAAAATTTATATAAACCCAGATGAGCTTAACATTGAGTTTTGTTTTGGTCGTAGTAGTGTTTTAGACTTACACTAATAAACATCAATAATGGATTTCAACCGAAGTATCTCAAGAACTTTGTCACAACTAGGGTACTCTATAAAAATACAAAAATATTAAAACTATTAATAATTCGATAAACACAAAATTTAAGAAGTATATATTGGGGTAATATTTATGAATTCTAGATTTATGGAAGAAGAACCTGAACTTCATTTAATGGGTTGGAACCTTACTCCTGAAGATCTTATTCACATACCAGAACATTGGTTATCATACCCAGAAGTTAGATCAATCTACCATTATATTTTGGCATTTATGTATTCGATTTTATTTTCTCTTGGCGTTATTGGAAACGGTCTGGTGCTATGGATATTTTGTGTGTAAGTACTCATATACAATTAATTTTATATGCTTGTTTAAATATCGCTTAGCTGGTGATTTATTTTATGATAAAATATAATGCAATATTCTTATAAGGATTATCTTCAAAATAATGAATAATCTCCTGTTTGGAAACTTGATTTATAAAAACAATAACTATACCAAAATGTCATACAACGTGTATGGTAATTCAGTGATAACGCCATTATGATAAAATGAACCTAAAATACACTAATTAATAAAATTTATAAATTCAATATTTTATCCGAGTTACTAACATAGGTACGTCTTATAGTTATTATTAAAATATCGTTGAGGTTTGAACATATTCAAATACAATAGTACCTACTTGATATAATATACTAAATAAACAGAACTAGATTAAAGTGGCACAGGGATAGGGGCAGGGGCGGATCTAGGGAGGTCAGGGGGTCAGCTGACCCACAGTTAATATTTGTTGACAAAATTGGCTTCTTGGACACTTTTATCTCTTTTTAGACCTTGATTTGGACTCTTGGACAATTGGCCGATCAAAGTTACTTAAAAAATGAATGACATGTATATTCAAAATTTAAAATTTTTCAATTCATAATTTATATTTTAAATTATATCGTTTTAGTAAAAATTAAGTAAATCATATTTTATTCCGTACGTTTATTGCGCTGATAAAATTAGATTATATTTATTGATCGAAAATAAGTCATTATCGATGGTATCACAAATTCTAAAATGTATCATAAATATACATATACACTTTTATGAGCATATTTTTTTACAAGGTATTCATTTCTAATTCAGTTTCATCCCAAATAAATAACTTCTTGAAATGGTTGGACTCACAGTTCCCCGATTCTGGATTCGCCCCTGGGTAGGGGTATCTGTTCTCGAAAACAAGGTTTTAAAGGTGTAATTTTTTTAAAAAATGTCCTTATTAGAGTCAAAAACTATTTGATATTTACTATTTCAAAAGAAAAATTAAATTAATTTACTATTATTAATATTAAAAATATTTTGATTAAATCTATTTCATGAGATGAATGTATTAACCAATACGCTGAATAGAAGTCGAACAAAGCATTTTTATAAAAATTATAATTAACAAAAATAAATGTAAGCACTTATGTAATTTACTCAGCATTTTATATAATAATTTGAATTAATAAATTAAACTTTAATTTTAATTATGTATACAAAATTGTTATTTTTATAAATTTATTTAAATTTTTATTATAATATTAATATTTTTTACTACTGTAAATAGCTATATGAAAAAGATTGATAACATATTATTTCATTAGTCTTCTTATGATTTTCAATAAAATATATAGTAATTAAAATATTAACTAAATGAGGCGTAGATTTAAGCGTAGGTTGAACAATATTTAGGAGGAAAGGAGGCTCTATACTAATTTACTAACTTCCATTGGAGAATAAAAATTAATAAATACCAAAACACAAATAGCAAAACAATTTCATGTCTATAAAAAAAGTTCTGAATCTTAGGTAGATTTAAACAGTCCTATGTGCCGGAGCGTAACATTTCTTAATCTGGTTCTGTAAACTATTACTAAATAAACATTTCATCTTTGAGTTCAATATATGTTTAACACATATATTTGCAGTAAGTAATAGTGTATCATAATATAACAAATTTATCCTTAAACAATCTAATTTGTCAATATATGATAAACATTTAGGATTAAATCGATTTGAATTCATATACCCGTCATTCCAAAATGTATTCGATTTAATTTTTATTTTTAAGACGATTAAGAAACAAATAATAATTATGACTTAGGCTCTCCTGTAATGTAGGAATTATTTAAGTTAATACATTTCAAATTACAATATGTAATGTAACGATTCAACACTATATAAACTACTATGTAACTACTATATAAACATTCATTGTTATTCAATATTTATTGGTTTTGTATTGTTTAATCCTACCAAGTTTAGTTTAATTTAAAAATATATTTTATTTTATTGTTTTAATCGACACTAGTAAAGAGAGGATTTTGTTTTCAAGGTTTAGGGTTTTATTATTTTGTACAATTTTAATACGTTTTCAGAGTATAAGTAAACAGTGGCGTATTTACGGGGAGGGTTCCCGGGTCTCGACCCCCCCCCAGAAAAAAATTTAAAAAATCAAAAAAACTTGGTACGTAGGTACCGAGAAAGAGAATATTAATTTTATATTATGGGTTTTTACTTTGGTTTAACTTTTGGTTATTTTTGTCGCGTCGTCGCCGTCCGACGACGACAATTACGACGAAAACGAGTCCGACGACGATAACGACGTAACATAATAATAATTATTATATGATTATATTAGTAGGTACGCCGACTATTAATTTGTATTAATAAATCATAATAGTAGGGAAATATACATAATTTAATATAAATAATATAGTTATTACATATTTACATCATAACTCGTATGTGTTTTTATTATATTATAAACTTAAAGGTACTTAATATTTAGACCCCCCCCCAAAAAAAATTTGAAAATACGCCACTGTAAGTAAACGATATACGAAAAGGCTCTACATTTAATCTTGGGTTTTCGCTTTATTAACCTCAGAATGTAGAATTCATAAACAATAAATATAAGACTATAATACACACACAAGAAATCTTCGAGCTTACACCCAATATACCTATGTGGCTAAGTGTATTATAAATCAAAATAATTTTGTCTTAAAAAAACAATGTAGTGAAATCAAAGACATTAAACCCATTTCTGAACATTTATAGAAAATGGTGTAACCATGTGAATTATTTTTCGATAAAAATGTTCGACTTTAATAATTGAACTATTATTATTGTTGAGAGTATCTAATAATATTGCTATAGAAAAACGTGATGATGTTATTTTAGATCAAAACCATTACGAACGCCGTCTAATTTGTTTGTACTAAATTTGGCGCTGTGTGATTTTTCTATGGTATTAGTACTGCCAATTCTTATTTACGACTCGATTAATCACAAATATCCGGGCCACCTGCAATGTCAGATATTTGCGTTGTGCGGCAGTATCAGTGGCATAGGAGCAGGCGCCACGAACGCGGCAATCGCATACGACAGATATAGGTAAAACATGATAATTGCTATTTAATAGTTATTTCAAAAAATCCACAGATAAGATGAATTCCTCGGAAAAAAATATGCACGATGTAAAGGACACGATTGACTGCAATGAAGCAGTGAACTTTTTTTGTGAAAATTACTGATTTCATTTTTGACACCTATCACCTAAAGCAGCAATTCTCAATATTTTTGAGACCGTGACCCCTTACAATGTCACCAAGATTTTATGCGACCATATTTTTATGATAACATTAAAGAGTAGTGATAAATTAGTATGATTAATATAACGTTTTTAACAGCAATCTTGAGCTTTCATCAATTGTAATTTTCAACAATCATAATGATATTTACAAAAATACCTTATTAGTTATTTTATATGGGAAACAGACATCTCGGCATAGTTATTTCGGCGTATACCATTTTAGCGTGAATCCTATTTCGGTACGGACCCATTTCGACGTGCATTGCATTTTTTGATCAATATTTTTTAATTAATATTTATTATACACGTACTGTATAGTATATGATTCTAAGTGTGCTATATAAAAGATTCTAAATTAAGTTAGTTCTACCTAAATGGGCAACAAGATTTTAAACGTATTCAGATAAAATAATTTTTATTGCCTGATACAGTGGTTCCCAACCAGCGTGCGGAGGAGGGGGGTTGATGTCATAAATTAAATGTATTATTTTCAATCTTTATTCTTTATAATTATACAATATAATTCACACCAAAAATAAACCCAATAAAAAGTATAAGAGATCGTAAAATTTTAACTGTACTTTTGAATTTTGTAATAATGGTGATCTCTTTTTTTAATTATCAACATTCCTTGATGGGCACTCTATCGTATGAATATCCATTATAAATAATTATAGGTATATGAGTGTTTTGATGTAAAAAAAATAATAAAAAAATTATAAATAATTATAACAATCGTAAAAACATTATTTTTTAAGAGGAAAAGCTCATAATATAAGTTATTAGTTTATTTGTATTTTATTTTATTTTAATTTAATTTAATTGTTTATGTTATCATTTTATAAATTAATAAAAATATAAAATAATAAAAATTATAAATAAAATTTACATAAATATCCAAGAAAAATTGTTATACTTTTGCTATAATTTCACACCAAAATGGTTTACGCTGAAATGGCTATGCCCAGACGGCCACGCCGAAATGTCCTAGACTGATTTTATATATTATTGACCTTAAAAAATTTGTTAGCGACCTAAATTGAGAATTATCAACCTAGATTATCAACAATATTATATTTAATAAGATGGATAACATATTTTTCGGAAAGAATTTTTGTAATAAAAATATTAACAATTATTGTACTCGTACAAATAATAATAGCAACCAGTTACAATAAACTATAGACATATTAAAACCTAACCAACGCTCATCATCAACCAATCTCAGATAACTCAGAGGCTAATAGCCTCTCAAAAATCCCAACACAATTAAGGCGGTATACGTCTAGTTGATTAAAGTTTAGCAATTTTACAACAATCTCTTCAGAATTTAATAAAATTAAAAATAAATTAATTCGAATTATTTTTTATCTAAATCCCAATGAATTTATCAACAACACGAAGGACATGATTAGTTACTTATAGAATAAAAAACACGATTTTTGATAAACAAAACATTTGAAAACAAAATTAAATCACAATAACAATAAGATTGACATAAAGTAACCACTAACCACAGTAAAACATAATTTATATTATCAAAATTAAATATTATACAAATTATTTTTAATATCTAATTTTATTTTTTATACCCAATGAGAACTCGAAATGCGTGTAAAACCTATACGGTATAACACAATTATTACGACTTAACATTATTATATTATATATTATATAAACAATTATTATCCTATGGTAATAATTTTTTTTCAGTACAATAGCAAAACCGTTTGAAGGTCGTATGACTTACGGTAAAGCATTAATATTGATCATATGTATTTGGATGTATGTTTTTCCATGGTGCTTCCTTCCTTTAACCGAAAAATGGAACCGATATGTACCAGGTTAGTCGTATACTCACAAACAAATATAGACGTTTTCAAACTTATAATGTTTATAGTTGGTACCTAAATATCTTTCTATTCGTGATTAAGAGGTATATGGAGTATATCGCAAAAATATATAATATTTTTATTTACTACTGACAATTCAAAGAAGAACGATATAGTTTATGAACGACATTGATTGTTTATTTTTATTATTATTTAAAGTACCTACTATATTAGTAGTAATTACTTCAATTATTTAAAGTATTTTATTGCATAATATTAAACAATATGTGTTCTAGTAGGGATAGGCAAAAAACATCGATGTTTTAAAATAGATGATTTGTTTTCGATTAATCGATTAAACATTGAGGTTTGTGTTCGAAATGTTCGAAATTAAACATCGATATTTATGTTCGAAATATTCAAATTTTTTTTTTTATATATATTATTTTAGTATGCAATATAGAAAAATCGTTATACAGTATACACTATAAAGTTATAATCAGGGCTCGTAAGTTCATGCACTAAAAAAACGCATAAATAAGCATGCAATAATGCGTTAACGTTTAATCAAATATGCATTAAAAATCCTTAACTATGCACGAAAAAAAAATGTTTAAGCATTTTTAAAAATAATAATAATTATCCATTCATATTTTTAAAAGTTATATTTGTTCTTTGGTTACATTTTATTAAAATTATAATTAATGATCACACGTTGCGACGAAAATAGTTAGATTTCAATGGACACGTCAATAGGAGAAGAGTGGTAGTGGTGTGCAATAACATTGTTTCCATGGTACTGCTTTTAACTTATAAAATTTAAAGTCATCAAAAAATTAAAATATTGATGAAATACTAAAATTTTATAAACAAATTCCGAAAAGTAAATAAGAATGAATTCAAACATTTATTGATCTAATTTTTTTTAACAAAAAAGATTTCGTTGAATTTACATAAAATAATATGCGCTAATAACTCAAAAAAATCAACTATATGCCAAATATGCCAATACACATAAAACATGCAAAAACATGCACTATAAACGGATTTTTATCTCAATTAGCATATTTTCCGATGTAGAAAAGAAAACATGCAAATGCATGAATTTACAAGCCCATATTATAATTATTTAATATGTATTTAAAAAATATTATTTTAACTCTTGAATTTATTATTTAATCAAAAAAATAGTACACTGTACAGATAATAAGGTCTACAACAGATGGCAGGCCTAGAAAAAAAAAATTTTTTTTGATGTTTTTAATCTTCGATGCTCTTAAACATCGATGTTTTTTCACCGATACCTAGAACACATCGATATTTTAAAAATCGAATATCGATGTTTATACATTTTTGCTCATCCCTATGTTCTAGTAACATTGCGATAATGTGAAAAAATAATAATCAATAATATTCCTTCCTTCAGGCCTTTATAACTCTCCAAGAGTTCTCAGCGCCATCATCAAACCACTCCACTTTTCCCAATCCTACACTATTCCGTACGTCGAAATCTTCCAAATCCTTTTCTATAGCATCCATATATTTCTTTCAGGGACGACCCAGCAGCCTTTTTCCTTCCAGTTTCCAATCAAGTACTATATTGATCACTGCATCAGTATTACTTCTTATTGCATGTCCTAAACACTGTATCATTTAACATTTTATAGACCCATTAATTATTATTATTTTTAACTTTCCCTTCAATTCTTGGTTGAAATTCTACGCCATTTATCGGTTCTCGTATCCCTGACCGGGCCGCATATTTTTCTACATTTTTTGTTTTCAAACGTCTTGAATCTTCGTTGTGTTACACTTGTAATGATCCATATTTTCACAACCATATATTAGTATCGGCCTTATTATTGATGTGTATTGTCTTATTTTTATTCATTTTGTCAATAATTTAAATTTAAAGAACTTTATTAGGGTGAAGAACACTCTCTCTGCTTTTGTTTTTCTTGTCCCGATTTCACGGAACCAAACATATTTCATATTCAATAGTATACCTTGTTACTGAAACTTATCGACTTTCTCATATGGTGGCGTTTCCAATACATCTAGAGATGTTTCAATGTCTGGTACTTCCATTCATTTTGTTTTACATGCGATTAGATTTAATCCTATTCGTTCTGCTGCTTCAATAGCTCTCATTGTATCACCCAAAATATATCCTAGGATGTTAAGATCGTTTGAAAAACCTAGTACTTTTATATGATAACCACCTAAGCTTATTCCTCTTGCAACGTTTTACAAAACTCTTACTGCCTTTTCTAGGGTTATGTTGTATAATAGTGGATAGTGCATTCACTTGTTTTAGTCCCGTTTCAACATTTAACGCTTCCGACACAATACTATCTATTCTAACGTGGTATTTCACTCCTTGGAAATACATGGTCAATTTGATTAGATTTATTACTTTTTTGGGAACCCAAATTCTTCCATTATGTTATCAATAAAATTTCTATGAACGCTATCATAACTTTTCTTAAATTCAACAAACATTTGCCACATGTACTGGCGATACTCATAACTCTTTTCTATTATACCTACTTGTTATTACTGATTATTATTCTATGGTTGACCTTCCATTGCGAAATCCACTTTGATATTCTCTTAGGCATTCTTCTGCATATGGTGTTAGACGGTTCAATAGAACTCTGGGGAATACTCTGTATACTGAATTCAAAAAGGATATCCGTTTGTAATTACTACATTCAGTTTTATCACTCTTCTTATGAAATGATATAATTATTGTTTCATCCTAGTTTTCTGGTATTTTTGTCTCTCGCCATACCCTATGACATATCCTATGAATAAAATCACACATATCTTCTTCACCATATTTTTAAGTTTCGATGGTATGCTGTTGGAATCTAGTACCTTCCAATTCTCATGGTTTTTTATCGCTTCTCTTACTTCTTCCTTGGATATTTCTTATGGCAATGGTTTCGCTTCAAAAATGTTGTGTTCTCTATCGGATTGGAAAGTATTATGCCATTCAACTGATCAACAAAGTATTCTTTCCGTTCTTTTCCTACTTCATAAGTAGTTTTTCATTATTATCCTTTATTGCTTTTAGTATTGGATAAAATCCGTTATATTTTTTGATGGTTTTGAATAAATTTTTTATGCTACCTTGCGATCTATGCTTTTCTGTTTCTTGTAATATTCCATTCAGAAAATTTCTCTTTCTCTCTGCAATACGTGTTTTCACCATTATTTTTCATGTTTCCCTGCTTATCTGATCAACTGATCTAATACAATTTTCTTTCACTACGCGTTCTTTGATTACTTTACGTCAGACCTCATTAAATCATTTATTCTTTTTATTTATCCTTCTTCCTACATTTTATTGAATTATTAATCAATAATATCATATCAGTAAATAAAAAAATATATATTTTTGTCAATCATATGAGTTTAAAATAGCTTATATTTTTCAGAGGGTTTTTTAACAAGTTGTTCTTTCGACTACTTAACACCAACGGATGAAACCAAAGCTTTTGTAGGAATCTTGTTTGTGATTTGTTATGTAATACCAATGTCATTTATAATATACTTTTATTCGCAAATAGTCAGTCATGTATTCAACCATGAAAAAGCACTTCGTGAACAAGTAAATAATATGTATAGATACATTTAAATGTTTGTTTGAATTGATTGAAAAGCAAAAACAAAACAAAAGCAAAGCATAAAAATTACAAATGAGTAATAAGGTGTCATTTTTGTGCTTTACCTACCGATAGTATTATTGCGAAACGAAAATATTTTTGGATTTATAATTCGTATTTGTATGCTCTCAAATATTAAATTCCGTTTCGTTTTATATCACGTAAAATTTAGGCAAAAAAAATGAACGTTGAATCGTTACGGAGTAACCAAGATGCAAACGCTCAATCGGCAGAAGTAAGAATCGCTAAAGCTGCCATTACGATTTGCTTCCTGTTTGTAGCAGCATGGACACCGTACGCAGTGGTCGCAATGGTCGGTGCTTTCGGAGATCAGTAAGTGCGTTTTAGAACAACGGTTGATACGTGTTTTAAACAAGATGCGAATGAACTAACACACACACATGTTAACTTCTCAATCGTAAGCTTACGGTATTAATAACAACAGTCTATTTAAATGAATAATTAAAACACGTCTATTATGACAAACAACAAAAATACAAATTAAACGCCACACTGGCCATCCATACGCACACCTTACCCTAGAGATGGGCAAAATACATCGATTTTTTTCTAATCTGAAGTCCGATGTTTAAATAACGTATTTATTTAAACATTTTACAATTTATACATAACATACATACATATAACATAGATACAATTTTTCTTAAAACTTAAATATTTTTAAACATCGATGTTTTTGTCGAAAATATCGATCAACAACATCGATGTTTCAAATGTAGATACATCGATACATGGGAACATCGATGTTTCAAACTTTTTGCCCATCTCTACCTTACACAACAGTGGCGTAATTGTGGGGGGCAAGGGGGGAAAGTGCCCCCTCTGACCATTTTTTGAGAGATAAAGGTATAATTTTGCCCCCTCCCCCAGATAATCCAACAGTACAAATAGCACCTTTTATTAATGAACTCTTATAGTTATTATTTAACAATATTGGTACCTAGTACATGCTACCTACAATTTATGTTTATCTAAACCATAAAATGAGTTAAAAAACTTATGTAAAATCAAACAATTAAATATAGTGTATAAAATACATACAATAAAAATATGTTTTAACTGGTGAGGGGGAGGGGTGTCAGGGTTTTGGTAATAATAAATATATTATATTGCCCTCTCTAGGTTTTTTCCCAGTTACGCTACTGTTACACACTGTACAGTTTGCCGAACAGTGCCCCTACTCAACCAGTTCGCCAAGCACCGTACCCGGATGGGACGACCGCCGCGCTAGCTGGTTAATACACACATATAAACAAAACGATGGAAATAATTATTTTCAAAATCTTAATACGTACTGTCATTATAATAGTATACTTTGTCGACAGTAATTTAATAATTTTTTGTTCATATTAAGATCATTGCTAACACCCGTCGTGACTATGTTGCCAGCGGTATTTGCCAAAACTGTGGCTTGTCTGGATCCTTACGTATACGCAATAAGTCATCCTAAATACAGGTAATTCAATTAATGAAATACAAATATTTATAATTGTGTCCATTCAATCGAATTGCTTTATTCATTATACTATATTAATCTGCTCGTCGACTCTTTCGATTTATCTTCGTCGCGTCACAGTGACTACTACAACTCTCTCGTCGAAAATGTATATGTAGTAATAGCATCATTTTACATTTTACATTTTCAGATTAGAACTTTCAAAACGAGTGCCGTGTCTTGGTATCAATGAAAAATCTTCGGTATCACCTGACACGCAATCCACAACAACTACTGCTTAATATACATAATTCTAGTTCATAACTCTATTGATCGATATTTTTAGATTTTAACTAAAAAATAATTTATTTGATTACAAATATATATTTAATTGTAAGAACTAAATTTACTATCGAATATACAGTGTAATTATCAGGTAAAAATATACCCAATGTCAAACTTGTAAAATTAGGGATTTATATTGTACATTAAATATTTGAATTTTGAATATTGCTTTGAAATTATATATTTGAAAAGATACTTATTCCTTACATAATATTTATTATAAAACGATATTGTTTTTCATTTATTTTTCTTTCTTCTTTCGCATACATAATATGCTTATAAGTCCATTTCATAAATAATTGATCTAGTACAGAATTTAGTACCTTTAATTGTTAAGCTAGTGAACGCCTTAAGAGAAAATGTAATAGCTATAATAAAAAAATGAGGTGAGATACGTGAACGAGTGATGTATCAAATAGTTATATAGGTACTCAATATACGAGTTTTTATCAATTTGAACTCGATGTACCAATCGTATATAGAACATCCAGACTCTTGCGCGTTCACTTCGTGACGAAGTTGAAGGAGGCTAAGCGAGGTGCATCCACCTACATACTCCCGTGCTCGCCCCGCTGTAGTTTGACGAAGCCAGGCGCAACAACATTTACACATTCTTTACTCTATGATTTACACCCTGGTTTTTACGGTTGTTCATAGTTACCAGTCGCGGGTGAAAAACTTTTAAACCGCTTTCAAATGTATTGTACAGGTTGTTCCAAAATGATTCATCCGATTACGAACTGATATAGTTCGGCAACGGTTAATCGCAGGTTAATGACCAATGTATTAATGGAAAGATTAGATAACTAAGTTTATTTTAAGTTATCTAGTTGTTAAATTTGGCACCGTAATCGTTAGTGACGTAACTTAATTAGTTGTTATCGAAATGTTGACCGAGCAACAAAAGGCGTTTTGTGTGCTCCGCTTTGAGAAATGCGAGTCTGTTATTACCGTGCAGCGTGATTTTCGTCGAAAGTTTAACATTGAACCTCCAACAGCCCAGAGTATTCGAAGATGGTATAAAACCTTCCAAGAAACTGGTTGCTTATGTAAAGGGAAGTCATCAGGTAGACCAAGAACTTCGGATGAAAATGTTGAACAAATTCGAAAAAGTTTTGTAAGAAGTCCACAGAAATCAGTTCGTCAAGCATCCAAAGAACTTGCAATACCACCGACAACAGTTTGGCGTGTGTTGCGGAGACGCCTGAGACTTAAACCATACATAATTCAATTGTTGCAGGCTCTCCATGACGGTGATATGCAAAAGAGAATTGAGTTTTGTACATTTGTTCTTGAGAAGAGTGAAGAGGTAGAACAGTTTTTCTGTCGTATCATTTTCAGTGATGAGGCCACTTTTCATTTGAATGGGAAGGTAAATCGTCACAATGTGCGAATTTGGGGGTTAGAGAATCCACGGGTAGTTGTCGAACATGAAAGGAATTCGCCCAAACTTAACGTTTTCTGCGCTGTTTCCAGAAAGAAAGTGTACGGATCATTTTTCTTTGATGAGAACACAATAACAGGAACTTCATACCTACAAATGATTAAGGATTGATTATTCCCACTACTGCAAGCCGATGGAAATGATTTCATTTTACAACAAGATGGAGCACCACCACATTGGTCCTTAGAAGTACGCAAATTTCTTAACGATCAGCTACCACAGAAATGGATCGGTCGCTGTAGTGCTAATGACGCTACATTTTATCCATGGCCGCTCCGTTCGCCGGATCTTACAATCTGTGATTTTTTTCTCTGGGGTTACATAAAAAGCATTGTGTATGTACCTCCCCTACAAAAGATCTTGACGAATTGAAAAGTCACATTACAGACGCCATCAACTTGGTTACAGTCGACATGTTTCAACAGGTTTATGAAGAATTTGAATATCGCTTAGATGTGTGTCGTGCAAGTAAGGGGGGGGGTCACATTGAACATTTATAAGCATTGTACCTAAAACTTAAAATAATCCATTAAAATTTAAAATTAGTTCTAACATGATTAAACAAATTTTACAATAAATATGATTTTTTTAAATCGGATGAATCATTTTGGAACACCATACTCGATAAGGTACAAACAAATAATTCTGGCAAATCGACGTACCTACCTACTTCTTTTTTTTCTTTCTTAAATATCCATGAAACTTCGTTAAGTTTGAATTGTTTTCATTTTTCAATTAATATATTATCAAATTATTACCAACCATGTCCCGAGATTATTCACTGTTGCCTTGCCTTGATACCAACGATGCTTTGTATCCCATAAAATAGGTAGTTAAGATTAATAATACTCTGTAAATCGTATTGATAATTCACTTTTCCACTCATGCAATATAAATAATTAAAATAATACACAGTGCTCGACTTGTCAAAATCAAAGAAGGAGCATTTTTTACGTTTACTTTTAAAAAAGAATACCGTCCCCAAAACTTGTAAATCGTTATAATTTTAACGTAATAATAATAGGGGGACGCTAATGTTTCTGAAAATTAGTTGGGAATTCTCCTTTCCCCTTCAAGTCGAGCACTGATAATACATAAACATCAACAAATTATAAAATTAATGACAAACAAAAAAAAAACTGTCGACCCAGTGTTAATTCGTATTTCACAGTGACGAGTGAGAGAAGTACGAGGAGTTTAATTAGTACCTACTTCTTATCTCGCGACCAAAAAACCGTCTCGGAGTAGAGAGCAGTTGGCACGAGTGGACAGACTACATTCTCGTGCTCGTCTTACCTCGACGAGAGTGTAAAGGTAACATAAGAAAGAAGATTATGAGTGAAGGACAGGTAGATAAGTTTCCTTGTCTTAAAATTATAAATATAAGAACCTCATAATTTTGTAATTAATTTGATCAAAACCTAAATAAGTATAATGCATTGTCTATATATGCAAACTTTACAGTTAATATTTCAAGTTACTACTCTTTAGGCAACAAAATAGCATATACACCGAAATTCTAAAAATTAAACGAATTTCGTTGAAATTTCCGGTTTCGTCAATATTCTAATGATTATAAAAAATGTTCACCACTTTCATCACACCTGCATCTGTTGTTTCCGTCTGACATACGTACAACATAGCAAATTTGCGTTTACTGATTCAAATGTAGTGAAGTTATCTTTAATATTAGAGTAAACTGACCTATAATCAAACATTAAAGGAAGAACATTATCTGTGTTTTGTTGGTCGGTTTTTTCCGATATTTTAATTTTTCAGCGTGTTATAAGTATGTAAATTGTAACACTTAAAAAAACATCATAGCTCGGTAAAAAATTAAAATATCGGAAAAACCGACTAACAAAACACAAATATTTTTTCCTTAAAGTTTGATTATAGATCAGTTTACTCTAATATTAAATCTAATATCACTACATTTGAATCACTGAACGCAAATTTCCTATGTTGAATGTATGTCAGACGGAGACAACACATAAGAGTGTGACGTCCTCTTAACATTATATTTCTGCTTGAAAAAAAAAAAAATTGTGAAAATATTTTACTCAAATTTCAAGCTTTAAGTACTAAAATTGAAAGTTATATATATTTTAAGCTACCAACTGCAGTGCAAACTTTCATGTTAAAAATATTTTAAATTTAAATGATAATTATGTCTAAGGATTTTCGATATTTATTTTTATACAAGAAAAACAAATTTACGAGAAACTTTAATTTAAATTTTCTAGATCTTTTGCCAACTAAATTAATTTTATTGTCATGTTACGATAAAAAATTAGATAAAATAAAAAACTATTTTCAAAAAATCAAGAAAAAAAATAAAATTAACATTTTGTTAAAATTAGCATTACTAAAGAAAATGTCGTCTCATCGAATAATTTTTTTAAAAAAAGAAAATTGATTTAGTTGAAAGTGGTACCAATTGTTTACTAAACTTAAATTTGGCTGTATACTTTTGTAATTTTAAAAAAAAAATAGTTTTAAAAGTTATTCATACAGCTATTGAGATGTTCAAATAATGACTAATTATTTGCACAAATTAGACAATGTCTGTGATCAGACACTATTCTTCATTTTAATAATCAAATCAATCCTACTAAATGAAATCATATAGACGGAAATAAAAAATAAATTAATATAACAAAACAAACATAATATTCTAGTAGAACTAATAAATTCCTTACTTCACTCACAATCTGAAAAATACAATACAAGACAATGATAATTAATAAAAATAATAATAATTAATGTTTCAGTAGATCTTATTTTTTTTTAATTTTTTTTTATGTATAATAGGTATATTTTGATATCAGTGTACATTAGAAATTATAGCTACAGGTGTTAAGACGTTCAAAATTAATGTTGACAAAATTCAACATCAAAAGTTAAATCAGCGACATGTATCAAAAATATAAAATATAACCTGATCATATTTTCTAATTCCAGCAGAAAACAGATTTACCATAGTAGTAGCAAATATTTTATACATATTGGGTGAAAAAAAAAATAGAAAAATTACTTCTAACCCCATATTTTTAATCAAGGCGGAAAATATGAGTATATTGAATTTGTTGTATACATGAAATTGTAGTATAATTATTAGTTATAACCAAATAGTTTAAAATTCTTATTTTATACAAACTTACAGGAATGATATTAAGAAAAAGTATTAATAAAACCAAACTGGATTCAATAGCTTACTTGTACATGTAAATGCACCTTAACATCATTATATAGCATGAGCATAAAATAAGAATAACAAAAAGATAAAAAAAAAATAAAAAAATAGACTAAATAATCATATAAATTA
Source organism: Sipha flava (assembly GCF_003268045.1). Taxonomy (NCBI): domain Eukaryota; kingdom Metazoa; phylum Arthropoda; class Insecta; order Hemiptera; family Aphididae; genus Sipha; species Sipha flava. Next base: position 2,008,314 of record NW_020271718.1, on the reverse strand, counting down.
GCCATCTATTTAACAAATTTTTAATAAATAATTAAACATGTATTCAGTAAAAAAATTGGTTTTCAGCTTTTTAATCTTTGGTTTATTTTCAGAATTTAGATTGATTATATCATCTAGTCCATATAAATAATTTAATCATAATTATATCTTCATTTATAAAGTAAATGCTTTTATCAAAATAGTATTAAAAAATATTAACCATTATCATACATAAATAAATATATGATTATTGATTATACACATACACATTTAACAAATTCGTAATATATTCATAAATAATCTTTTCTTCTAATCGACAACAAATTTACAATTAAAAAATTACAACATTTTTACTCAATTTACAATAATAAAAAAATAATAATAATAATAATAATAATAATAATAAAAATAATAATAATAAACAAAGCCTAAACATAAATATATACATTCCTACAAACTAAAAATTAAAGATATCTAATCTCTAGGAAAATATTTTATTGTTCTGTTTCAACAATTATACCACATAAAAATACACACACATAGATGGGCTACTATACTTTTACATTTTCCTGTTAGATAAATGGTAAATCAGAAAAACATAGTAGTCCACTCTGCATGCGAATCAAAAAAATGTGACTGAATTATATTAAATAATAAATGGTAGTCAATTCCAACATTAACATTAAAGAAAAGCAAATAAAGAAAAAAAGAAACAGAAATTAATTCAAGTTTGATTTTTGGTGAACAATAAAAGACCTTACACAATTTAAAAGATATTGGTTTTTGTTTCATTATAATAAAATATTTTTTCTTCATTAGTTGTTTAAGTTATATTTGTCCATATTTAAAACAAACTCTATTTATGAGATATTAATTTTGATTTTTCTACAGTAATCTTGCCAACACCCTTTTTTTCAACAGTTTTCAAAGTTTTAATTACTGGTTATAAAATAAAATTATGGCAAACAACATTGTTTTAAATATGTTTAAAAATATGTGTGTACAAAATTTACCTTATTTGAGGATAAAATAATCAATCTATATATTATTAAGAACACAATTTTAATATACTATGATAAATATATTTATACAATATAATTTATAAATATTATGTTAAATTAACCATACAGCAGGTAACTAAACTTTTGAGACGTCAGTATAAAAAATAATTCTATCAAATATCATGACCCAATATGCAAACCTAGAATATTTTAGTAAAAATAATTTGAAATTTGAAATAAACCCATTAAATTCCATCATTATTTAATACTTAAAAATTAATTATCACTTTTTGTAAAAATAAAAGAAACAATTAATTTTCAATATATAGTCTCCCCTTACCAGTAAACAAAACAAAAATATATAGTTTTTATAGTACAATGAACCAAAAAAAAAAAAAAAAAAAAAAAAATAGCTAGACTAGATTATATTTAAGTCACTAAATAAATAATATAAAGAATACATAAAAATCTCAAGAATTGGCATTGAATAATATAAAAACTCATTTGCTGTGATGTTGTTTAGCAGGCAGTTATAACATCATCAAATTTCAAAAATAAGATAAAGAATAAAATTGTTCATATGGAATTGGCCACCGATTTCTCTGATGAATAGACCCTTTTACTAATTCCTTGAGTTTTTAGCAAAAATAAACCATTTTCAAAATGTATATTGATTTTAAATAACCAAAAATTAAACATATAAATTAAAATGAGCTTACAAGATTTTTGTAAATATCACGTCAAGCATGCAATTTTGGTCATGACTGGTACAATGTTTTCTCTTATAAATTTGAAGATTCAAAAACTATCACTATTCAGTCTTTGTTTGGCAATAAAGTTCTTTTAGCGTTTTTAACTCTTCAATTAGTGCTTTATTCTGATTTTCTAATACAGATACACGGTTTTCTAAACATTTAATATATTCTTTTTTTTTTCGTCTGCATTCTCTTGCTGCTTCTCTGTAAGATAAAATAAAATACAAATCACTACAGCCATATTAAATTAGCTATCATAATTATTTATTATATTTTCAAGCAAATATTTTTGCTGTTGACTTATGTAATACAAAAAAAAAAACTTGTTCATACTGATAAATTATACAATATTTATATTCATACTTCTTTAGTATTAAGTTTGAATTCCAAACTAACTTAAGCACCAAAGGTGTGACATTTGTTATCATTCGACCTATAGTATAATAAGTTAAGGGATATGTTCAAAATTATTTTATTTTTTTTTAAATTAACTATGTTTCAAATATAAATCAACTAATAATTAACTCAGAATTTCAACAGTTTGACAAATATAAGTTTCTAATATTTATTTGAATAACTTTATAGGTTAGGTTAGATTAATAATTATAAATTAAAAATTATTTTGATGTGAAGAAATATACGATTATTATAATACCTAATAGGTTGTTGTAAAAGGGTGTTTTCTAAGTTATAAGGGAATAATCACTAGAAATTAATACGTATAGATACCAATACACATAATGGCAAATAATCAGAATTTATAAATATAATTTTATGTAGCTGTTAAAGGAATCAGCTCTAGATAACATTAATAGTATAAGATAAAATTATTTACCTATTTTTTAATAGCCTCATTTCCCGTTTTTTAACTTGATCTTCAGGTACCATTGAACTTGTATTTAAAGTAGAACTTCCTCCTTGGGTAACAACTAAAATTATTTTCATAATGTTAATTTCATAAATTAAATTAAATTTAGAGAATGTATTACCAGGCACAAAAAATTGTCCATCTTGACTAGCATACTGCAATATAGTACCACCGGTAGACGTTGGATTAGACATTGTTAAAGTCGGCATACTATGCATTTCTCCTTGAGTTAACTGAATTGCAGCTGGAGGTAAAACTGTAATAAAGAAGAATGATTATTTAAACACAAGCCTTGGATAATGGCTTGAAATAATTAAAATATCAGTAGTAATAATAAGTAATAAGATTTAATGTATAACAAAAACTCATTAGTTTTAATTTTTTATAACCTAACCTTTTACACAAAAAAAAGAAATATGTAAACCATACTGTTAATAATAGATAAAAATTGTACTGAACAATACAACACATATATGTTTTAAAATGTAATATTTAACTCATATCAAATTGAATGTGATAACATAGCTAGAGGTAAAAAAAGGCATGCTCAACATAATAAATCTGTTATAATTTGTCTACACTATTATAATTGTTCAAAAAGTACAAAAATTAAAAATATAAGTCAATAAAACTAATTATTAAATAAATTGAAAACTTTATATTTTAATAACACTAATTACTTTTATAGATAAAATTGACTTAGTCAACTAAGTTAATAATATAAAAATGTGATGAAACCAAAATAATTTCAATATTTCAAACATTTATTCTTTTCTTCTACTAACTAATGCATATGCTATTATTATTATTATTAGTTATAGCTATTATATATGCCCACCGTAATAATTTAATGATGTTACATGAGAATGACTTATGATTAATGTTTAAGTTCTATTAAGAATAGTAATTAAACTTTAAAACTACAATGAATTGACATATATATTATTAATATAAACATTAAACTCACCAGTTTGGTAATGAGCAGACAGTGAATTTGAAGATAATTCACTATCGAGATTTGAATCACAATCTGAACCTGACGATTCAACTTTTCCTCCTAAACACAATAAATTACTGTCACAATTAAACGTGTTTTAGTGATTTAAAATAAGTACACGACCAAATAACCTGCGATATCATTTAAAATCTTTCGATAAGATGGCCTCCTAGTCAGGGCATCATGGCGAACTCTTTTAGGACTATCTTCATTTGCTGATAAACTTTCATCGCTACCAGCTTCAACAACCTTAAGTAAAGAAAACATTTATATAAACTATAGTAAACAGGTAAATGGTAAAATATACATCCAAAATCACTCATATAGCTGTTATAGAATTGAAAATAAAATTCATATTTGATAACATTTTGATAGAAATCAATGTTTATAATAAAAAAATAAAAATATACTACTACCTGAAGGGTTTGCAGATTTCCTTGAGTGGTTTGTATTACTGAATTCGGTTTACTTAATAGAATAACATTGCCTTTAGTGATCATAGTGCCCTGTGTTGCAGTTTGGATGACAGACTGTTGGTTTGCCTGGATGACTGAGTGCACCTGTCAACAAACATTTGCAGATCAAAACAAAAAACAAACATAAGCCACTAGTACAGCACCGAGTAACTATTGACATTGATGACTTACCGATGTGACAACGATAGGGTTACCAGAACCCTGCGAGACAAGGGCATCAACTGAACCACTGGTCCCATTTTCTTCTACCATACCGTCCATAACACAACGAGATCGTTGTTATGTCCTATGGCGAACATGTAAAATAAAATCCATATAATGGTGCTGCACGACCAACAGTTTATAGGATTGATTGGCAGATGCCAGGAACTGGAGTAGCCTATCAAGGCCGCATGGACAATTACCGTGGAAGAGTATCACAACAGAAGATGTCTTGGCGGTGTAAGACGTAGGACGAATCGTAACGTTCGACTTAAAAAGTCTCATTCACACGTTACTTCCGCGCCAAAAAATGTAATATTATTCCGTCAATTCCCACTCCTGCTCTCACTCTCACTCCAACTCCCTCCGTCGTATGTCGTAAGTGCGTGCGTACGTGCGTACCGCGCATCAGTTTTCACATCATTCGACCGCACGACATCGCTTGCGATAACAGCGGACACACACCACGTACCGTTGACGACCGGCAACGACCACGATCGAGTGCGCGATACTACGACGGATGATAAACGAACATCGTGTGCGATTCGGTACGACGCAAAGTGTTGCGGTTGCAGGTAGTGATGTCAAGCCGAGAAAAACACGGGGAAAACATGGTCGAGAAACGAAAACGCGAGAACGACGACGAACAATTATAGTAGAAGTAATAATAATAATAATAATAATAAAAACAGACGTACGATAAAGTAATAGTAGTAGTAATAATAATAATAATAATAATAATAACGAAAACGGACACGACGGTGAGAGAAAGAGAGAGAGAGACGGAGGAGACGACACACGGGAGTGATGACAACACAACAAGGTATATAGCGAACGCGCACGGTCCCGTAAGCCCGCTGCCGCCGCCGCCGCCGTTACTTACCAGCAGTCACAATGTTACGTCGTACGAGAGCTTGGTCCTGCGATCCGACTGGCCCGAGCGAATGCTACGTAGAAGCCACGTCAAATGACGTCTGACGGCGGAGTGGGGTACGGGCGGCGCGCACGGAATTCTGCGTCATCAAAACAGGAACACGGCCGACGCA
>NW_020271718.1:1819557-1998042 GCF_003268045.1 Sipha flava | reverse complement strand
CGGAAATAGACGGACTCGATTCTTGCACCAGCAGAACGTGTGCGTACCGTCGGCTTATTGCACGAGAACTCGTGATGGGAGAAAGGCGATTCCCTATTATTATTGTTGCATTCGCGTTCTCTCTTAACGTAAAGGCGAACACGGCGAACAACGCGCAATATTCGATAAAACGAAGAAAAAGAAACGAGAAATGAAACGAAAAAAAATCTTTTCAGGTTTTTCATAACACACACATTAATACAGTTCGTTTTGCACGCTCGTGCAATTGTTTATGCAAACCGCCTGCCGCCAACTCTATCCCTGCCAGTGGTCGAAACGGTTTTGCACTGCTGTGCGCCGGAACGTTTTGTTTCGTTTTCATTTTTTCGCCGACCCTTTGGCCGCCGTTCCGTGACTTCCACGTCCATTATACGTGTATTCACGCGGAATTCGGTATATATTTACAACACGTGTAAAATATTTTGTGTACGATATAATGCAAAAAAAAAATAATGTTGCCACGCTGCACGTGTGTGCGTGCATAACGTATGATGCGCTTTATAAACTGAACATTTAAACGACGGAAACGCGCGACGACGACGTTTTAACGGGTAAAAATATTAATCTCGGGGGACGGACCGTCGAATTTTCATGTGCGACAATTTTATACATTTTTATAACATAGTCGTCAATAATGCGTAGACTTATTCGTATTATTATGTCAGTGTGCGAAATCGCATCGTCATTCATCTTTTCTATAAATATACACATCAAATTTATGCATATATATATTTATGTATAAATCGTATTCAAACCATCACGTTAAAAATACCTAAAAATATAATGTGACCGAATGTACTTGGATTCAGGTTGCATAGTATAAGAAAGTTTTAATTTAATTAATAAAATAAAAAATTGTACGTATCGGACTTCATTATATAATACTGTGTACGCGAATATAGTGATATTATATTTTATTCATACGATGACGGTCCACAAGTAACTCCGATATAGTAGTACATTCAATCCTGGAGCGAATGAACACATGTATTAATAATATTATAATATTATAATTAACGTTATGGTAGTATTGTTAGAACGCATGTCTAACACATTGACTTCTCGCGCTTCTTTATTGATTTAATATTTTTTTATCTTAAAAGTTTTAAACCCATATTCCCGTCATAATATATGAACCGACAAGAATGCGAATGTAAACCCATCGTGTTAATATGCCATACGAATAATATAAATTTATATCGTCGACAACGGTTTGATTTGAAAAATAATCGAATTCTCCCGGTCTGTCGTCAAAACATATACTAGTGGTAGTAACGAAATTAAGGAAACACATACACTCACCTGTTGAGGTCAACCCACATTATAATATCAGTTATGTATATAAATCGTATAAGTCGAAATATTCCCCACTAATTACGTTTATTATTGTTTCGCAAGTCCACTCGCTCGGATATAAAAAAAACAAGTATAAATTATAAGCACCTACAGCACCGCGTATGCGGCCTACATGCGTTGTGCACGTGTACGTATTTTTATATAAAGATAAAATATACATATTATATTATTATTATATTGTAATCCATCACAATCCATGCGCCATATCGTTATATGCACTTGTACATACATTCCCACATTTTTTTATAATTCACAATTACATTACAATTTATTTGTAACTTTCTGAGTAAACAAAAATGTTACCTTATTACATGTAAAGTACTGACCATCTGCAGTCAACCAATATGCAAATAAAATTTAAATTAATATTAATAATATAAATAATTAATTAATAATTATTATGTTAATAATATTTATAAGTATATAAGATGGAAATCCTGCACAACGACGATCGATTGGCGTAGAAACGTTTCTCTGGCCGTCAATGTGGAAATCGATTTTCTAATCCGCAGCGTAAGTTCCACCTTGTATGTGTATGTGTATGTGTACTAATATCATCGTCTATGATTACTGTATAGTTACCTATATAGTTTTACCTTGGGTTCAATGAAATAGAATTAAAAGTTATAAATATATTAAAAATATCAGAACTAAAATGAATACAATTGTCAATGATATTATATTATCCATAAAATTAATTTACATGAGACAGTATCATTTTAAATATTTAAAACTAAAATATTTTGTCTTTGCTTAATATCAACATATAAGCAAACACGATCAAGTACTATGAAAAAATTAGTGCGTTCATTTGGCCATTTGGCCATTTGGCCAAATTTCTTTATTATATTTTTATGAATCACCAACCTACATTCTGTATGAATGAGACCTTTAGAACATTTTTAGGTACATTTTTATTTTAAGTTTAAAACCTATGCTTAAACAAATTTATTATTCATACTAATATTTTTTCAAATTTATTAAGTTTAATTTCATTTAAATGATTTTACTTTCTATAATAAATGTACCATTATTTACCGGAATGTCCACCATAAATCGAAACACATAACATTCAACCAGAAGAAATTTGCCAAAAAAAAGAACTGAACAGTTAACCCTGAAAAAGAAGATCACTGATATTAGTATTTTAATTACCGGATTTAGAGAAATTAAATTATTTTTGGTATCACCAAAAATAATAACCATGACAACTTTAAATTTATTTTGCATAACAATATCATTGATCATATAAGATGATATGATTAAAATTTTTACATTTTTGTGTAATTTTAAGTTATTTTATAAGATTCACCGAAAAGTTGCGAAAAAAATGTTATAAGCTTTACGATATGAAATATAGACGAAGTATTTTATTCCGTTATGCGATATTAGTTATTTGGTTAACATTTTATAAGTAGCGACTCGAAACCTTTGTTGAGTACTTATATAACCGCAATTCTCATATTCTGTTCTATTCTTCAGTTAACTACCCAACCCTCCGAATCATATAGCATAGTTAGTCTCACTACACTCCTGTAAATTTACCTTTCAGCCTCATTGAAATTCTCTTATCACTTAAAATACCCGACGTTTCTTTACATTTCATCTAATAGCCCTTAATCCTCTGTTTTAGAAACTTGCCAAAGTCTCCGTCCTTCTGTACAAAGGATCCAAAATATTTATAGTGTTCGACTTCACCTATCATATAATCACCTATTGTCATTGGTCTCCTAATCCCCTTAACTTCTCGGTATCTTCAGCCAAGTCGAAATCATACTCTATATACTCTTTTTTATATCTACTCATTCTCAATATATTTTCTTCAAGGACTAACCCATAATCATCCAACCTATAGTTAACTTCTTCCAAATTTTCTCCTTCCAAAACTATATCGTCAGAAAATATTATACTCCATTGTATCTCACCCTATATGTCTTTTGTAACTTCATCCGTTACCACAAAAAACAAAAAAGAGCTTAGAGCCCTTGATGAACACTTACTCCTACGTTAAAATCCCCTGTTACTTCATACGAACTTTTGGCACTAATCCTCGAGCCTTCATACATATACTGAATTAAATTTATATATATTTTTATGATCTATTTTATCATTAATGCCCACTTTAAAACTTATTATGGCACTCGGTCATACGCCATTATTGACTCTTTAATATCAATAAACAGTTTTTTTATTCTTTTCCCTATACTTTTCTACTAGTTTTCTAACACATACTGGCTCTATGTCGATTTTTTTTTGGTATAAAACCAAATAATTTTCTGATATCGATGTATTTTTATTCTCTTCTATATAATTAATTATTAATAACTCAGATAAATATCATTTTAAAAATTCTAAACACATTTAACTACATATAAAAATGTATGTCGTAGTTATATTTTTATTTAAAATTACTTTAGAAATAATGATTTGTATTTTTCATTATGTGAAGTGTACAAAATTGCAATAATTACAAAAATGTAAAATTGTTAAAAATTGCATTATTAAATTAAATAGGAAGACTGTAATTAATCTGGTTCGTAAACATATTTAATCAGATTTGATTTACCGTGTATCAATACAAATTTGCAATATCTATTAAATCCGGTCTTTACTCATAAGCAGAGGCCTGTTTCACCAATACACTTTGCAACTTTTCACTTTGCACTTTTCATTTGTTTTTTTGTTCCACCAAAAAGTGAAAATTAAAAATTAAAAATACAAACTGAAAAGTGAAATGTTTACCACTTTTCATTATGATTTCTATGTTTTCATTCCACAATTATATTTTTTGAAGAAAAGCTTTAAGACTTTTCATTAAACATTGATAAAAAATCCAGACAGAAATTTTACTCTATAAAAATTTGCAAAGTTATAATTTTTTTTTTTTTTAATAATTAAATTTATCAAGATTCACTTGAGTCTTTAGTAGTACTTAATCTTAACTAAGATTAAGTAGTATTGTCAATTATGTTCCGACCAGAATGGTTCATAAATGATGATATTTATGATGAAAGGCGATCTCAACGAGTATATAGAGATCGAGTATACTTCGAATTATGTAACCATCAGTACCGTCAATGTTTCAGACTAACAAAAAATCAAATAGCGTTTATTTTATGTAAAATTGGACCTATTCTAACTCATACGAGTAAACAGAATAAAGCAATCACCGCAGAACATCAACTATTGACGACATTGACTGACTCGGAAATGGTGCACAACACAACATACCATTATGGATTTTCTAAGGGATTTTTCTGAAAGATAAAATGTAAGCTATTCTCTCTGTTCTTGATCATTCTGACGTTTGACACTCAGTTCTATTTTCAGCGTTGGAATATCTTTGTTAACCTTACATCGATACCTTGGATGACGGACGAACTACGTGACAACGTAGGTTAGAATTAATTTTAATTTTAATTCTATCAAAAACTACTTTATAGGAGAAAGCTATAAAAACGTAAAAAAAAAAACTGGTCAAATAAGCAAAAATAATCAGAAAAACTGGATATAAGCTGAAAATTTGAAAAATTGTTGAAAAAATAAAAAAAAGCCCTTTCAAAATTCATAATTGTACATGTTATAACTTGACATACACTTCTATAGCACTCTGCTATATTTTTAGTCAATCCATAAAAATAATCAAAAGCTTTAACTCCCGAGCCCTGCTCATAAGTTTTATTTGTCTATAGTTCCCATATTCCTGTATGTCTCCTTTGCTATTAAATATTGATACAATAAAACTCATTCTCCAATCTTATGGCATTTTCTCCTCCTTTAGCACCTTATTAAAAAGATCTTTCAATCATTCAATGCTTACTTCCCCAACAATTTTCCACAATTCTACAGACATAAAAAACATCTGGTCCTATTGCTTTATTCATTTTCATCACCTTCAACGCAACCTTCGCTTCCTCCTCATTAACTAAACCATTCAATCTTTCATTCGATTTTCTTTTGGATACCTCTCGTTCAGTAATCTCTCAAATTATTCTTTCCATCTCAATGAGTCATAATTATTATTTATTATATTAGTGTAAAAATATTGTATATGATTGATAGTTTTAAACATTGGAAAATTATTATTTATCATCATATTGATATTTGACAGTGCGTAATAATTTGTGATAAGCCAAATAAAATATCATATTTGTAATACATCTTAGGTTTTCCAATAAATATATATTAATGTTTTTATAGTTAATGAAATAAAATATTTCATAATATTAAAGTTTTTTAGAATCAAGACTATTTAAAACAAAATTTTTTACATACCCATTAAAATGTATAGATGATGATCTCCGGTGTTTATTACCACTCGAGTTACGATTATACTTGTGTAGGCTACTATAAGTGCTCCTACATAACACATAAAAGACTTTTCGTATACATTTCGTAATTTCTTAATGAGGGCATATACGAGGAACATCACAATAAAAAAAAATAGAGATGTTGTTATCAAAATTAATACTATTACAGGAATGATTTCCAATGGTTCATCATAACATACAACTGGTGTTATGTTAACATTCTTATCGGGATATTGGTTTTTTTCTAAGCAAATTGTCCTGGTTGTGAATGAATATGCCAAGTACTGTTGAATACAAAACCGTTTTCGTTTATACTGAAAACTTTGTTAAGAAAATATATTTCCGAACAAATTTGTTCTTTGAAGATTGGATGAAATAGGGCCATCTCATATAATTCATTGATCTCGTTATGGTTTGTTTGTTTTGGTATCTTAAATAAAAAATGTTTATTGGTATATTGTTTATTGTTTTGACAATGATAACAATCAGATTACTATATAACCCTTCAACCCTCTCTCCATTATCGAAAAAATATTAATCGTTTTTTTCATTTTTGAATTATTCGTCATAATGCATAAAATAATGGTACATCACTTAAATGTGTTGTCGTCAGATTTGATGCATATTTAAATTAATCGTTGACGTTATAATAAATGACTATTAACATATAACTTATATATAATAATACAAACGAGGATATCAACCAATCATTGAATGAATTTTCCACCATCGCCAGGTAAATTTATTACAACGATTTATATATTATGGTAGTGTTAAAAAAACATTTATAATAAACATACTGTATTAATAATACATTTAAATATATATAAATATTCACAAATAATTGATGCATATATTTTATACATTTTTTCATCCCCCTTCCCTGCGCATAAACCTGTTAAACAATAATAATATTGCGATAACTTTAAAAGTTTCTTACGTCACAATTTTCAATATGTACTGTTATAGTTTATTAGTTAATTACTAATATCCTTGGAATATGTATATATATATTTTATTTATTTATGTGTTTATTATTATTATATAATAATAGTATCCCAATGAATTTACAAAAATAAATAAATAAAATACTGGGTAAGAATAATAAATAATTGTTACACAAAAAAATTGGTGCAAGACGATCGCACAATTTTTCCTTTTTTTACCCGACTAATTACACCACGATTGCTTAAAAAATTTGTAATATGATTGCGTCCCGATTCCTTATTACCTGATAAAACCACAACACAATGCACACCAAATTATGTGTAGATATGTACTATGTATAATAATTTATGTACAACATAAAATAATGTATACAATACATACATTCTATAATTTTTTTTTATAATAATAATATCGACTAATGACTATCAGTATAGAAAAAAAACAATTTTTAACCAAGCTAACGATGATAATTTGTTGACAGTTCTAAGTCTGTAATAATTGGGAAGAAAAATTTTGAATTAATAGGTAATAAGTTTGAGTGCATGGAATGAAAATTATATGTAGAAAGTATGTATTTTAGGTATACATTATTTTATGTTGTACATAAATTATTTTACATAGTATATACACATATTATTTGGTGCGCAATGGTGTTGTGATTTTATCAGGTAAAAAGGAATCGGGGCGCAATCTTGTTGCAAATTTTTTTCGCAATCGTGTTGCAGCCAAAAAATATCGCCTTTACTTGTATATTTTATTCGCGTACCATTACTGGAAATAAATAAATGTTTTTGCGACCGCGTGTATCGCGTTTAAGGCAATTGTCTTTGTGACCAAATTCCCGCGTCAAAGCGTCCACGTCTATTAGCCCCATGCCAATTGCCGTACACTATTGCAATGTCATTAATATTTTTCGATTAGAATATGAAATTTAATCGACGAAATTTAACGAAATATGTTTCTTTAGTTCTAATCGGGAAACAAAAACAGGTGCAATACATCAATTGAATCGATCGGTTTGCGTTATCAGAGATTGTTTCGAATGCGGTTCATACCGAAGATTTGTTGCCAGCTTCGTCCAAGAAGTGTGATGTGTTGCACCTGAAGTTCATCAATATCTCACCCGTTTGACAACATTCATCATGTTAAACAGTTCACTGTTGTTCGCCTTGGACGGCGTTGTTCTTGTAAAATTCTGTAGCTTGCTACTGGTCAGGAACAGGATCATCAATAACGGCGCGAAAACGCTTGCTGTAGTGCAATCACGTGTCATCTTGGGACAACCGAAGTGGTAATCCGTGGCCAGACGTGATGTTTTTGCTGTGAAAAATTCAGCGGGTAATAATTAACTAAGATTGGATAATAACGCGATCGGGAACGATTTCGGGTGTGCGTAATAACAATTTTCGCAGTACTCAAAACGGTTTCGACGCGGAAACCGAATCGGATAGAATCGCCCGGCGATGTGACGATTGGCTGTTAGCTATGCTAGTAAAGGCACTGCAGCGCAACGCGGATTTCATCTAAAAAATCTGTGGAGACCCAGCATAATTATTGTTACAGAACACGTCATAAATTTTTTATGTGTTTCCGCTATGCCAGATAATTTTATATAATAGATAAATGTATATAGAATATGTGCCGCTTACTATCATCAGAACGACTGCTGACCTCAGCAACCGATTGTTGAGCAATGACACACTCAAAATATAAAAAGATTATTTTCGAAAAATAGCAGTAGCATCTCGGCGACTGGCAAGATGAAATTCACAGTTATAATAAGTTTATTCTACATATCTGTGACATGTGATAATTGTTAATGCGCATGTTATCGACGCTTATCGTATGCTCAGATATTAGATATCAATATATAAATAATAGAGTAACTCTCTGATATAAATATAATGATCTAACAGACTGCTATTTGGTATAATATACATAAGGTGCTATTAAAATATCAAATTTAAAATTAATGAAAAGCATTATATAATATATTATCAGCTGTTATTACAAAGTAGCAATAGCTGATATTTATGTGTGGTGTGTCCCGTGACAAATTGGCTCCCCGAGGAATATGGACGTTGGATTAAGTAAAAGTACAGCGTAATCGTAAGTAAATTTTATTTTGTGTCACTGCAACCTGTATATGTATATTTATTTCTACTACAGTCTATGTTAAGTATGTAAGTACGCGCACATCATGTCTATCGATGTTTGAAAAAAAAAATTATTATATTACAAACAATATTAGTAAATTATAGTATACAAATGTTTAGTATTTATTAAATATTATTATTAGTAATATATTATTGTCATAGGCTGTGTGAACAATTACTATCACTTTTTTTTTTTATTTTAATTTTTTTTATCATTTATTTTTTTATCTCTCTCTCCCAATAATGCTTTTTTCTTATTTAGTTTTATAGTTATAGTTCTGTTATTTAGTTAAGATTTTACCGTATTTTACTTATCAAAGGGTAACTACCAGTTTACAATAAATCAATATTATTATGCTTTCACGTTGCGCACAACTGTATACCCATAAGTAGGGAAATAATAAAAGTGTATACGTATAGGATAGCGAGTCACGATGATTACGTCATCGGCTGACGTCATTCATGACACGGCCGCGTACTCCGTAACTACACAAGGTACGCATTACGCACACTCGTACTACAGAAATTGCAATTGCCGTTGGGGCGCTTTCAAGGGTGATACGGTCGGATTTTTAAAATTTTAAATATTTGTTTCTAGTCAATGCAGTTAAATGGAACTGAGATACATTTACGATTCATGACACACTGAATTCACAGAAAAAAAAAGTATATTTTAGAGGTTACGAAATATTCAATACGTTAGAGAATGTTTAAGTATTTTTATTTTTGTAAATTTTTTTTTCGAAGAAAATAATAATTTTACTACCTATCTATTATTTGTCTGCATATCCGTGCATGTATTACGAACATCGAAATTTTGATAATATTGATCAACAAATACAATATTCACTATGTGAAATGTTTTTATATCCTAGATTGTTATAAAAAATAAATACTAGATATTAGAGATGATCCAAGTACAGTTAAAATTGGCATTAAAACCAATTTTTTTCAAATATGTTATTATAAATCAAATTAATAATAACATTTAATAATTATATATTTAAACCAAGTAATTTTAATTTATTTTTTTTTTTACAGAAAATTGAAAGAATATTTGTATTTTTAAACAACATTAAAATATCAAATTTTGAGGATTTTTAAGAAAATATAAAAGCCGACCTCTAGTGATAGTGCCGATTATGTATGATGCCGCCAGGCTCGTATTTAGGGCGGAATAGGCACATTTCCGGGGTCAAGTGTCAGAGGCGACAAAATATTTTAGCAAAATTAATTTTAAAAATTATTGAAAAAAAAATAAAACAATAAGAAAAAGAAAATAGCATGTTTTATTATGTTATAATTTGTAAATTAAAAACAAAATTGTATTTTTATTATATTATAATTTGTTAATTAAAAAAAGTATTAAACGATTTTCATTTATAAGTTATATTTTAATATTAAAGAATTTCGAATATGGACAAAATAATAAGTGTTATATTATTATTATTTTTGGGGGGGGGGCGTAAATTATATGCTTGGAGGCGCCAAATTTTTAAATACAGGCCAGGATGCCGAGCGTGCTATTATAACATTACCTGTTATGACATTACCTATTACTATATACTACCTGAATAATAAATTAATTTATATTGGAAGTAAGAAGACGACGAGATGGAAGACAAGCAGAGAGTTTTTAAAGGTAGGGTCTTACAGTTTCAAAAAAGTATCAAAATTTAAATATCTGGGTACAATGATCACCCTATTAAACAATATGGAGTATGAGATACTTAAAGGGATTCAAATGGGCAACAAATATTATTACTCATTGGGCAACTTAATATAAAATAAAAAAATTAAAATAAAAATAAATCTTCACTTTCAAGATTTTATGGATTTTTTAAGGAATTTTTCCGAAAAATAAAATATAAACTGTTCTCTCTATTCTTGATCATTCTGACGTTTGATACTCAGTTCTATTTTAAGCGTTGGGATATCTTTGTTAATCTTAAAACGATGCCTTGGACGACGACAACCTACGTGACAACGTAAATAAGATAAGAATTAATTTCAATTCGATCAAAAACGACTTTGCAGGAGAAAACTATAAAAACGTAAAAAATTGGTCAAATAAGCAAAAATAATCAGAAAAACTGGTAATAGAAAATTAATTATAACCTAACCATTTTTTTAAAAAATTGCTGAAAAAAGCAAAAAAAAAAAAAGCACTTTCAAATTTCATATTTGTACGTGTTATAACTTGACATATACTTCTATAGCGCTCTGCTACATTTTAAGTCAATCCATAAAAATAAGCAAATGTTTTAACTCCCAAGCCCTGGTTATAATCAATATAGAACTTAAGATAATAGATAAATAACACAAATATAAATTAAAATGTACAATATGCTTATACATTAATGTAATAAATTACGCATATCTTTATTTTTTCTAATAAAATAATAATTATTGTTATTAATAAGAATTATTGCTTATTTAACAACGTTAGTATTTATTACCTATTTTTGTTGGCTTAAATACGTTACTGTTTAATAATTTATTTTTATTTTGCACTAAATTTAAGCTACTATTATGTTAGATTTCCGCAATTATTATTTAAATTAATATATCTAAGAAATTCGTTAAAATTCTAAACAATAATACTAATGATGTAAAAATCCCTTTTAAAACTAACAATAATTTAATCAAACATATAAATAATAGAAATAAAAATTCACAAAAATCCTCCTCCTATTGAAAATACTGGTATGTATAAACTTAAATGTAACTGTAATAAATTTTATATAGACAAAACAAATAGGAATTTTAAAATAAGATATAAAAACTAAGACCTTTATAGGACCTTAATTATTAAAGATATAATAATTAAAATACCGAAAATCAATTTCTATACAAGCATAAATACATCTCTTCTCTACTAGAATGATGATTGATATTTTAACTCTAAAACCACTCAACAAGTCATATTATTAAAAATACGAAAATTATTCATACTATATACCATCTTTTTCTGCTTTTTATGCACCTAAAAAAAATAATTTATACTACACGCATGCCTATAGGGCTATATATACATTTACATATAACCAGCCCAAGGATACTATGTTTTATTTATGATGCCCATTTTTTTTTCCAAGTTAATAAAATAAAATGTATGTACTAAAAACCTATAATAAAACGGTTGGATATTAAACGTAAGAAATAATTCTCTACATATCAAATTAATATTTTTATCTTGTCAATAAATAAAATATGAAATATAAATACGTATACACAATATATTGGTCAGCTCACTAAGACCTATGGCTGTGATTTTAATAAAAACACAACAGCTAATTTAATTTGTTTTTAAGTTTAAAAATAAAACTATTTTTTAGTGGAAAATATATGATTTTAACTTTTTAACTGTAATATTCTTTATTGTCTTTGTTCATTTAGAAAGCCAGCTGACGCCGTTGCTGCATATGTAAATGTGTATATAATGTGGAGATACATGACGTCATATCATTCGAGCCTACCGTCATCATGTCTCCGTAACGTAAAACATATAAATGACTCCGCATTAGCCATGTTCCTAAATAAACAGTATAGCTGGTACTTGGTTAGTAAATAGGTTAGTGTATTATATAGGGGTGTGGTGTCAACATCATCATCATATGACCCCACAACTCGGTAAGAGGTCTAAGCGCTGCCACCAACATAGTCAATGTCCTTCAATTTTTTCGGTCCTGGATCCTTTACTACCAGACCGTTACTATTCCATTCTCTTTATAGCCGATAGGTCTGGACGCATTAATCCAACCATACATAATATTTTGAACTTCCTCCGGGTTTCCTTCTTTTTAATTGTCATTCAATAACCACCCTAACGTTATTACCTCTTTATGTGTACAAAAAAATGAAGTCTTTGCATGGTCGCCCATCACGGTGTCTAATAATAGAGCTCATCATTGTCTTTTCTCTCATGGACTGGTCCAATAAAGCTTATGTTTAAAACCAGGACCGGACCGAAATGAACATCACCCGAGATCATCACATCGCAATCACAAATTATACTTTTCATTAAGATTACTATAGTATTATCGTATCAATACATAATATGTATTTATGCAAACAGCGTAAGTAATATATTATAAGCTAGTCTTGAAATCGTATATTGCATATAAATGCAAATTTCGAGTCTGTTTTGTTTTTAAAATATATTTTATCTATTTTATACTTTTGGATGCAACTTTTAAATAATATATCAATACTTTTTCGTCGACGTTTTTATTTCATCTAATATACGATCAAAATATTGTTAAATTAAAAAAAAAAAATGTTGATCATATGGTTGTTTTCTTAAAAATAAGCCTCGAGGGTCGCCGATTAAATTAATTTTATTTTTAAACACTAAACACGTTGTCTACATCATAACATTTCTAATGTGAAAATATCAAAAAATGTCATTGCACTAACTTTTGTCAATCATTGTTCTTCAATAATTTAATATTTTAGCCATTTAGTCTTAGTTATGACAAATGCGTAGTACATCTATTCTTAATTGATGTCAACTTAATTGAGTTACATTTTAAAAAATAAATTTATTTGGATGTTCTGCAACTAACGGGGCCCCCCGAAATTCGGGGGGTAAAATGTAAATGCATCATCTGCACTTTCGTAAATCGGGTTCTGAATGCTTTGATAGTTTGCCTTGTGAAAATAAATAAATTATTATCAATATGGAAGTTCAGATTAGTTCTGTAGTTTAACTAGTTTTTATGAATTTCGGTTTTTAACTGTGATATCAACGTTAAAATCCTGATTAATTCTAGTATTAAATATCAGTTTTGACGAAATTGATTAGTGAAAACTAGTTTTATCAAATTTCATGTCTTAACGTAATAAATATATAAACATATAAATATTTGAATATAACGGATGAAAGAAAATCACTAAACAAGTATATATAATTACACTTTTTTATACCTTCTATATACACCGTGTTGTTCATGTTGACATATAGTATCATTGGCAACCGCAATAAGCCCATTAATTATTATTATATACATAATATCAAGGACTTTGTCCAGAAGCCAAACATAATCGACATAGTATTAATATATATACCCAACGTCGATTCTATTGTTGTCGAATTATAGCATGTACATTTATAAGATAAATATGCTTGAAAATATTTTGTACCGCAAAATCGATAAAATCTTTTTGATAGAAAAGACTCATTCCACGTTTACCAAAAAATCGATTAAAAAGTTCCTGATATGAGTAAAAAATTGACTGTTAATATTTCCATAAGCTGTGGATTGTGATCCACGTGGATAACGGTTACATTGGTGAATCGTACGACTTCTCTGTCTGTATACGGTTTACAGCAAATCAAGTAGACTAATTTAAACTTTAACTTGTGGTCTGACGTTAAATAAAAAATACATTTTACCAACACTAGATTTATACGTTCAGGCATAATTATATTGTTCGGGTATCATAGTGAAGCGACTCGTTTAATCGGCATTAAACCGTCACAAGATTATCGATTGCAAAAATTGTGGCAAATCCTGAAAAACGGTATCTCGCATGTGTGACTATTGCACGTATATTGCCGTTACGATAATTCGGGCTCATTATAATTAATATGTAAAGCGAACGCAATGAAACACACAAAGAAAACCGAAAAATTAAATCGTACAGGCACTGCACATGTACTGTAATGACCAACAACCCCTGGACTGTTCCTTGTTGTTTAAAGACAATTAAATGGTGCTAGCGTTCCTTCGGGAATAGTGCTTATGAACCCCGACAGTTGACAATAATATAATACAGCTGTGAGCGGCTCATATATTTTCGACAGTAATGTTTTTTTTATTTTTTTAAAAGTTTAGCGCCGATAGGCTAAGTACTTGAGTATTTCATCGACTATTATACAGAAAACAACTATGCCGCATTGCTACCAAACGTGAATTATAGGCGCAACTGAGTGAATAAATCGTTTACAAGCGTTATTTCCGTTTACCGTACATGGTAGTGCTCTGCACGGTCCGTTATTTTAAGGACCAGACCGAACTTCAAATTTTAGCAGAGGACCGATCCCGACGGCGTCATATTATTTTTAGACCAAACCAGACTAGTGGTTAAATAACATAAAGTAATAATAACTACTTTAGTTATAAATGGTCTTCTTTAGTTATTATTACTACTAAAATATTAATAATAACTAAAGTAGAACGTGGACCGGATTGTCGGTCCGATCTTACAACATTCCGAACCGTTTATGGACCGGTCCGTAAGGTTCAGTTCGTATTAGCCCAGACCGTACCATATGATGCGTTTAGTATTACACTGGACCGGACTACCCGATTTTATAAATAAATATATACCTAAAGTTGTAGGTTTATTTTCGTTTTATTTGTTTACAAAACAATATTTGTATTTAGATTTTAAGTACGATGATTGGGACCGGACTGATTTTCATTTCTTTTTTTTGAAATTGGACCGGGCTGAAAAAAATGCATTTTGAATGCAATTGATCTGAAGACTGGACCGAACTACTCTTAAAAATTATTGAACTGGACCAAAGCGACGATTCAGTAATTGTCGGCGCCAATATATTATAATTTGGTACCTGTTTGGGGCGTACGTAAATATCTCGCCGCCGACCGACACACAAACACTCGCGCACATTATAGCCGTTATTTTTGTATTTATTTTTGTTTTAATTATATTTTGTGTTGTGAGTTATATAATATGTTAATCAGTTACCGGCGCGTTATCTGCTGTCACCGGCTCACAGTTGCACGTAATTTAACACGGCCGCCGCAATTTTTGTCGCTCTCTGCACGTCGTCGTGAATTGTCCGTTGCGCGTTTGCGAACATTTTTTCTCTTTTACGGAATTTGTTATGGGCACGAATTGCCAGTATTATTTTTGTTGTATTTTTATTATAATATTTTTGTGTGCGCTAATCGCCACTATTATTATTATTGTATTTTTATTATAATATTTTTATGTGCGCTAATCGCCGGTAGTTTTTTATTTATACACATTTACGTGTGCGCGAATCGCCACTGAATATTGTGAATTTTATTATATCATTATTGTGTGTGCGCTAATCGCCACTATTATTATTATTGTATTTTTTATTTATATTATATTTTAAGGTATAGATTTTAGGTAGCTGCAGCTGGCCAGTCTGCGCTCCACAAACCGTAAGTTTTTATATATTTATTTTATTATTTAATTATTATTGTGCCATAAGGGCCATTATTTATTATTATTTATTTATTATACATCTGTGTTCTGTGTAATTATTATTTTAGGCTATAAGGGCCACACACTATTTTTATATTATACCTTCCTTCTGTTTGGCCATATAGGCCGAGCACTTATATAATTATTTTTACCTGTTGGGCCAAAAGGGCCGTGATATTATTATACTATATTTTTTGTACCTTGATGTTGCTGTGATTTATTGTTTATTTATTATATTATTATTTTACAATACAGCAATATAGTTACCATATTTTTTACACTATTTTAGTTACCAGTTATTAATCTTTCGATAATTGTAAGTACACACACCACTTACACACATAGTCGGACAGTAGTCGCGCGGCGATCCCAACCACTGCTGTCCGATCTATTTACAAAATACACACATTTTACAAAGGTCGGTCGGTGTGTGAGTGCAGCGCACGGAGTATTTAGGTAACCGGGCGCGCGTATCAATGCTTTACGCTCCCGGTCCGTGCAGTAATTTTTGTATGTTAAGCTGGGTTCACATGTATCAGTGAGAATGATCATTATGACTGATTCATTTCCACTGACGATCTTATTTACTGAACAAATCGTTCACACGATTCAACGAAAAACCTATTCATTCTTAATGAATAGTTATTGTTCAATGTTCAGTGATCTCATAACTCGTTATAGTGATACCTACCACGTTATCACGTTATAGTACATACTATGTACATCTGTTTTTGTAACTACTTGTACTAATATAATACAAATATTTTTCAATGGCTAGTTCAAAAAAAACTGTAATGCGAACTAGTATTAGGTTATTATGTTCGCAAATATCACAAGAACTACAAAATATATTAAAGAAATTGAAAAATAAGAAAACTCGTAGATGGTAGGTTAAAAAATGGATTCTAATACGCAATACTTTGGGCGCTAGTAAACATTTATTACGAGAATTTGCAACTGAAGATGAATCTTTATACAAAGATCACTTAAGAATGAATAAAGATCAATTGTTTTTATTTTAGTTTTGATGTCGTTCACGGACAGACCAGGTAAATTCAAAGCGGAATATATACTTTCGTATGCTTTATCTCGCGTGTCTCGGTTTTTGTAACTGTCACTGCTTATATTCCATAAACAGTCTTGTTGTCTATATTCGTCCAAAAATGGGTCAATATATTCGTCACGCCACTTAAACACCATTTTAAAAAATTATAAATATTAAAATAAATATATTTAAAAAAACATGTAGCTATAGTAAATAAATTCAATGATTGATAATAAAACGAGTGATAGTAATAATGAAAATATAAAATTAACATGGGGTCAGACGTTTCAGTCGACTTTCATGATGCAATACTCAACATTAAAAATTAACAAAAGTAGAAATAGTTTCTACTTGACTGAAGCCTAATTTTCATGATTCAGTCATAATGAATGTTTTGACTGACACGTGTGAACCGGCTTTAGGAACGTACTAGTCCGGACCAGACTGATTAAGACCGGACCATGCAGAGCACTAGTACATGGACACACAACATTATTATTAACCAATATAACGTATACGTGTTACGAAGACCAACAGCGGATTTACGGGACTGCAATCATACACGATCGCGTAAAGCAGCAAATTATTATTAAATTATTTTATTTTTTATTTTTAGATAAGTAGTGAAAACAAATTATTCGGTTTTTAAAATTACATATTTCAAGATGTTTTTTTTTCTGAAGATTAAATATTAGAAATTCAATAATATTGGCAATGATTTTATTTTAGAATAGAGGTAGAATAGCATATTAAATTTAGTGTAAGAACGACCAAGGTCTTGATTATTGGGTATACTGGTTTATGCGTAATCTGATGCACAACACTATGCTATAATACTAATGATAACTATGGGATTTTAATGCTCTAAAAAATAGCGAAAAATTCTCTAAAAAAAGGCACTATAAAAATGTATTTATTATAGTTTAAAAACAATATTATAAAAATCATGTTACAAAACATATTTAATTTTATTTATTTAACGTAATGATAATGAAATAAGTATGTACCTATTTGTTTAATGTTTAAATTTTATTTAAATTTATTTAAATTTGATCGTCGTTGGACTTTTTCAAATAGAAAAATTTCTTTCGACTATTTTAATTTTATTCAATTTTTGATAAAATATTTATTACATGGGCCGATATGCTCGTATTTATTAGTTTATCAATCTAGCAGATTACAACATATTAAACATGCAACGTTTTTAGCAAACAAACGCCCAAACGTGAGATCAAATATCCTAATATTTAAGAATTAATTGATAAATTCTGAAAAACGCATTAAAAACATGAAAAATGCCATACAAAATATTCCCTAAAAATACATATAAAGTTAAATTTGTCATCAAATGCAAAAACTACAATAAATTAATCAGTATCACTTGACACATTTTCTGCTTACGGACCTACGTGTTAAGTGATTAGAAAAAAAGATGCATTAGCATCAGAATCCTAGCCCTAATGACAACGATCTAATCGACAAAAAAAAAATCTTCATAATTCTTATTGTAAACAATTTTTTTTTTTATTTAATTATAATTAATAAAACTAAGAAAAGTTATGGTTTTAAAGAACAAAAATATTATTTTGATTAATTATAATAATTAATTAAAGAAAACGGTCGACAATTAATGTGATACTGAAATAATGAACTATGAAAAATAATTTTGTGTTAACGCTCATATTGCGGTGTTCATGCATTGAAGAATATTATACGCATAGGTGTTCATAATACTCGCACATTAGGCCATAAGCGTGTGCAGACATAACTGGCAGGGTAGTCAAACATAACACATTATCATTTAATATTAACAAAAAATTTGCATTCGTAACTTCATTTAACTTAATAACTATATTTCTCCAGTATTCTTACATTTTTTTAAACGTTACTAATGTTTCGAAGTGGTTGAAAATAATATGTTTATTTATTATTGTGATCATATTGAATATTTTGGTGAGGGTGGGAAGTTTCACAGAATAGTCAAGTACCTACCCTGACTACCCCATGTGCACGCTTTTGCATTAGGCTAATGCGTCCATATCAATACATCGTTCGCCACAATAGGTTTTTTTTTTTATTTTATTTAGTGTATCTAGTTATCTATCTCGAACAGGAAACTCAAATTTTTTCTTTAATTCAGGCTCAACATTTACAAGTAAAGTTTTTGGTAATATTTAAATCAAGTGAATCCTCAATATTTGTGTTTTTTTTTTTTGTAACATTATGGCGGATCCACTTACAATCGACTTTTATATTCTTTAACGCCTGTCTGTGTTTAGAAAGTTACGCTTGTGTTTTATTTGATTTTACACTGAATATGGACCCGACAAAAGGTCCAATTTATTACTTTCAACATTGACCATCACGGTTACCACTGATCAATGGTACTGATACTGATAAAACATAATAATATATACATTTATATACGCCTTCAATTACTGTATTTCAATATGTTTTTCTGTAATTTTTCTTATCACTCATTCCCAATGGCGTGGAAGACTCGCTAGCGCCTCTAGCAAACTGTACAACAAAAAATGCTTTTTACCCAATTAAAATTTGATGTTACGATATTTTTTTTAACCTTTAATTTCACTAATTTTTTTAAGTATACAATTTATATTTATAAGTTATTATTACAGTGTTAATTTAAAACTTTGAAAATTTGCTTTTCTCGCTTTATGACTAGCATATTCATCAATAATTTCTTCATATGAAATTTTTTATTTAAATGTCCTTGTGCTATTTTCATAATTTCATCATTAAATTCACACGAAGTGTGTACAAGTAGAAAATATCTACATATTTCAAAAAGCATAATTTTTAATTAAAATGTACTAAAATTTCGATTTGATTGTAGGATAAAAATACGAATTTTACACATTTTTGTGCCCCTTTGCAATTTGCGCTCCTAGGGTAAGTACAGTTCATCATATCCTTGTTACGCCACTGCTCATTCGTATTTTATGACAAACATTTTTATAGAGAATCAAAATTGTTAACCAATTCGATTTCGTTATATAACGATACACATTAAAAAAAAATTTAAATGTGCTTCTCAAATATAATAGACTCCTTAATACGGATTCAGGGGAAATCGCCCCCTTCGTTCCCCCTAAAATACGCCCCTGATCTCGAATACATCACACTGCCCCGAGGCCGTTAAACGTCGACCATTTGGTAATACAGCGTATACACTAACATGCACACATACTAATTAAATATTACAGAAATTATATAAAAAGTAGTTCATCAATGAATTAAAATTAAATATCGTTATTTTTTACTACTTTTCGAAAATGGAACATTTTTGTGTTCCGAAGATTCCCCAGGGACAGCGTGTTAAAGATACGAAAAAACAGGACTGTCCCGTTCAAAATGGTCACCTTAGCTATGCGTCGTAACAAGCGAAAACTCGATCACCGTCTAACAATTATTATTTCACAGGGTCACGACGAAAAAACAGCAGATGCGAATCGGAATGCTTAGACCACGTGTACATTGGTGCAGTAGCGCACGCGGGGGGGGGTTAAGGGGTTGTAAACACCCCCCTCCCGAAATTTTCTCCGATGTCTAAGTTAAAATTTACAAATTTTACAAGCTTGAAATATAAAGAGCTAGTATTACTATAGGTACTATATAGTATACTAACCTAGTATCATTGATTATAGAATAGTCTATTCTAATATCAATGCTATTATTTAAGTCAAAATATATTAAGGATTTGCATAATTTTGTTAATTGTAAAATGTGTTATATTTTTACCTTGACCCCCTCCGAAAAAAATTCTTGTGTGCGCCACTGCATTGGTGAGCGGCGAGCGGCGCGTTGGAAAAAAAAAATTTAAACCCATATAATTTAAATTAGAGTGTATACATTAATTACTAGCGGTGAGCGGAAGCGGCGAATGGTAGCGGCGCGACGCGTCACAAATTAAACATGTTTGAATTTCGTCGCTCGCCGCTCATGAAATATTTATTTATTTCAATATTTGTTAGATAATTATTATATTACTTGCTGAATTACCCGGCTTCGGCCGTGTATAATTTTTGTTTTTTTTTTGCATGTCTTACAATATAATATTTTTAGAATTGTACACTTCGTCAACTACGAGTAAAAACCTCGCTGAGTAAAAAAAAAAAAAAAAACACTAAAGTTATAAAAGTTATGATATCTTACAGCTTATATATAAGTAAAAATATCTAAAGTAAAAATAGTTAAAATCGGGTTGTCTAACAAAGTTGAAAGACGATTTACCGACATGATTATAACTTGGAGTATAAAATCGGAATGACACTGAAAATACGATATGCATTTATATCTTACACCTAGACGCTCGGCGCTTGCCGCTCACTGAATTTACATACTTGGCCCAGTGGCGTGCATAGGATTTTTTTCGGGGTGTGGGGAGTCAAGGTACAAATATAACACATTTTACAATTAACAAAATTATGCAAATCCTTAATATACTTTGACTTAAATAATAGCATTGATAATAGAATAGACTATTCTATAATCAATGATACTAGGTATTCAATACTAGCTCTTCTATTTCAAACTCGTAAAATTTGTAAATTTTAACCTAGATATTGGAAAAATTTCGGGGGGGTGGTCAACCCCTTACCCCCCTGCGTGCGCCACTGACTTGGTCGCTCGCCACTCGTTACCGCCGACGCGCCGCTCACCAATGTACACGCAGCTTTACGCGTGGTGTACGGTTTTCTACTGCACTCGTGCGCTAATTGTTCTGGTGTTAACCGATTTTTAATTTTTATTGCACACGGCTTCGGTGTGAGATTAAGTAATAATTACAATAGCAATAATTAATATAACAGAAATAGGATGAAAAATGACAGGATTAGTAGAACGTACAATATCTTGAGGTAGATATAGGTGGAAGGCAGTAAGATATTGTGTATGTAATAGAACGGTCTGTGGTCGTATTCAGAATCTGAATCTGAATATTCAGCTCGCGCATCCAATCTATTGCTTCAGCGTTCCAACTACGAATATTTTTTATTATTATTATTATTATTATTATTATTTTTTTTTTTAATCGATCTCACCGCGTTAGGGGGGACCGATGTTGAACCGTGTGGCGAGCGAAAAAAAATAAATATTTAAAAACCTGCTCTATACAGTTTCATATTGCAACATAACGCAACGTAACGTTATACGTTTATAAATCATAGAGATGCCGAATATGACACGCCGTTCGCGGTCCGTCTTGAATTGAGTTCAATGAACATTTATGTGCTGTACGTGAACGTACATGACGCGACAATGGATTTCTGCTTGAGAGCATTGTGCGTGTCGATTGTATTGCAATGTTTGCGCGATCACCGTCGAACAATAATTTAACCAGATATAGTAAGGGGTGCACTGGTCAGGTGGCAGAGGGACAATCGCCTCCCGGGCCCTCAATAGTGTCATATTGATAAAAATGATATAAACTCGTACACAAAGTGTAATGCACGTTTACCGTTTTTATTTGTATACTTGTATAAGCAGTGACGGCGCGAGGGGGTGGGCAATAGGGGCAGTTGCCCAGTGTCTTAAATTATAATTAAGGCCCCGCGGTTCTGATTTAACTGAACTTCAAATATTTTATTAATATAAATTATAAGACCCAACGTTTATTTTGCCCAAGGCCTCGCAAACTCTAGCACCGTCACTGTATAACACATTATTGTACGCATTGTCATGCATAGGCATGACCTGCGAAATTTGATCAAACATAGGTACATAAACTTTTTTTCTTAGATTCTTATTTCATATTCAAATTTCACATAGAACGCGGTCTGTCGCGGCGGTAAAGATGTAATACGTAATATCGAATTATCTGTCACACAGAGGGCGTTCTGTCGCGGCGGTACAATTTAGATCGCAACGACAGGCGATACCCTTGTACAAAATTACAAAATTCCGCGCGAGCAGCTTTCGATTTGTTGTCATTTATTGTTTTTTTTTATATTCTGTTATATAGTAATTATATTATATTTTTAAAATGGCTGAAGAAACTGAAATGCTCATCGAGCAAGTAAGAATGTATGTGTACTTCATAGCAGTGCTCGACTTGGCAAAAGCAAAGAAGGGGGACTCTACTTTAAAAAAAAAGAACGTCCCCAAAACTGGCTGAGCGTTATGATTATAGCGTAATAATAGTAGGGAGACGCTAAAATTTCTGAAAATTAGTTGGGGTACTCCGTCACCCTTCAAGTCGAACACTGCTTCATAGGCGTGCGCACGGGGCGAGCCCCGGCTCGATCGGAATTTTTTTGGGGGCATAGTAAAATTTAAACCATGGTATAACATGGAATAATATATTTTAATATGTTCGTGGAAATCAATTAATTGTATTTATATCATTTGATTTTAAAGAATTTAAAGTTTCATTTTTAACTTTAAAAGTACAGTTAAGTACGAAGCGCAGTAACTTACTTGGTCCGCGAGCGTCCGACCGTCGTGCTGCCGAATGTGTCTTGCGGACGTATTTACCGCCGCCTTGTGGTCGGTCAGTCGCACGAGTACGCGTCGCCACCGACATAGGGTCCGTGTCGAAGTTTTTCCGCTGCGGACAGTTTTCTTATCGAGTTTTTCACTTACCGTTTGCACAGGGCTCGAACGATTCGTGTTTTGCGTCAGCCACACACACGTCTTGCCCCGTACGAGTGTGCTCCGGCGGAACCTTTGTGCAAAGGCATCCTCCTGAATACGTGTGGTGGACCTTGCGGGTTTCTCCAGTTTTCGAAGACATCTGTTGGTCCTGGAATCGTCGCACGTGCATTGGACACGGTCGCGTGGGTGCAACCAACCAAACTCCAGGCCGATTCAGGCGCGGACCCGAACGTATAGTGACGTTCGGCGTCATTCATTATTTTTTAATCTTGCATTGCGCACTACACTTATTATTATTATTATTATTGTTCTTATTATAATTTGTTTTCGGACTGTAATATGATTGTTATATTTCATTCGATATTTATTGTATAATAATACATATTATTATTCATATGAATGTATGTATGCATTTTTATAACAGCTGTACATTTTTATTTTACATCATTCAAATTTTAAGTAATTAAGGAAACAACTAATTGTATGCTTAGATAACATTTTTTAGACTAGAAAAATATTTATATTAAAAAGCGGAAATTATTTAGTGCTTATAGCGGCACAATGGTATAAATCTGGCCTTAGTATCAGTAGCCGATCTTAGATCGCCGTTTGCATTCGCGATTGCGCAATAGATACCCTACCTTTATACAAATACAATTTATACTAGATAAATGAAAGTTTTGCAAAAAAATTATCAAAAAATTAATAATAGTGATTTTGTCAAGATGATTTATGTTCACAGATATATTTCATTAAACCAAAAATTATTATAATATTAATTAATTTATTTCCATTTATTTACATGTATAAAAGAGAACTTAGTTCAAATTTTATTTCAAAATATATAGTATAAAATTAAAATAAATTAATATTTTATCCGTAATATCTAGTCTATTTACACGAAAAATTAATATATAACTGACTCCATATGATAAAATGATTGTATTTTTAAATAATAATAGCTTTGATTTTCCAAGCAGCAACCAATACTATGTAACTTTAGATAAAAACTACATGTGTTAATTTTTTTTTGTTTAAACAAGTGATTAAATAAAAAAAAATTTTTATTATTAAAAATAATTT
This sequence comes from Sipha flava, assembly GCF_003268045.1. Lineage (NCBI taxonomy): Eukaryota > Metazoa > Arthropoda > Insecta > Hemiptera > Aphididae > Sipha > Sipha flava. The sequence continues at coordinate 1,973,284 of NW_020271718.1, read as the reverse complement.
CAATATCATTTCACATGGATGATATTTCATTGTACATTAAAATAATATAAATTGAAAAATCAAACCAATTCAGATATTAAAATAAAAACATTATAAACCCATTATAAAGTATGAATTATTAATAAATCCTTGAAATATAAATTAAATATTTGGTAAAATATACATCTAAATTGATATATTTATTTTTTGTTATTATTAACAAAACATTTTTATTTTTTTTTTTTTTTACTTGAATCAGTCATATACCAAAGATTTTATAATCATAATATTATATTATACTGTTAATACAAATAAAATATTATTATAACAATGTAGTTATAACAGTTATTTTATAATGTAAAAAACATGTAAACATTAACTTTTTCACTGTCTGAAATATATACATTTTATAATATATTCTATTTGTCCATTTCAAGAGCAGCGAATTGTTCTTCATCCATTTCAGTTACCATTAAATTACCATCAGGTAATTGTAATACAACTCTGCGTGGACCACCTATTTAAAACCTTTTATTAGTCATTGAATTAAGCATAGAAAAAATACTAAAATAAAATGAAACATGCCTCCAGGAGCTGGCTCTCCAGCATCAATAATTTGGGCGACCAATTGATCTTGATCTTCTTGCATAACTTGAGGTTCTTGTGCATAATTTTCACTTGGTTGTATAACAACTTGGCCACCTTGTTCAGTAGCTGATACTGGTACATATTGACCCGTTTCATTATCTTTTATATACATATTACCTGCATCATCCGTGACCAAGTTTCCTAAATCCAGCTAAAATAAATAAAAAGTTTTTCATAAATTATAAAAAAAAAAAAAATGCAAATATAACTGGGTGTAATGCAATCTAAGGGCTAAAACTCTGTATTAATGCTGTTAATAATTTTTCTAGATTTAAGATAAAAGGTATAGTTCTTCAATTTGACTGATTTCCATGACTCTACTTATATGTATTTTATATCTATCGGTTTCCCAAACACCATATGTTGCCTAAATATTGCATATTTGTTTAACATAATATGACAAAATTAACTTTTTCTTACAAAGAAAAATTAATTGAATTCATAAAAAAATAAAAAAGTTATTTATGAATTATAAAGATAATAATGTACAACAATAAAATTTGGATAAATATTGCCAACAAGAAAAAAAAAAAATTTGGTATGTATAAAATTAAATAATTTAAAGTATTAGACACCTATTAGACAAACAACTTAGATAGAATATCAGTATAAATTTCTGATAAATTATTGAGGGGATGACTATAGGTGCTAATGATTAATCTTCTTCAAATATAAGAATAAAATAATTTTATTATTAATGATACTCATATTATATTTATAAAATAATAAAACACAAAATACATCTTGACGGTAAGAAAACTAAGACAATATAAAAAAAACATGATGTGAACTGAAGCTTTTGGAGTTTATAATTATTGGTTTCAGAAGTATCTTAGAAACAAGGTGATCATCAGCAACTAGTCACTTCTAGGAAACTGTACCTAAAGACTTAATTCAGTGTTTCTTAACCACTGCTTCGGGACAAAATGATGTATTGTGGAATTAGTCCAAGTATGTGGTAATGATATACTAGAAGCAAATTATGAATAGATTGGTATAATGAAATATATTAAGTTTTTTCGTTTAAGACTTATGAATTTAAGAATTCTAATTTCATTTTTTTTATTAAAAAGAAATATTAATATACAAGTAGATATTAAATTGAATAAGATTTTTGTTTGACCTTAACTTTATTTTTAATGTTTTCAATTATGATAATTTAACATGTTTCCATAACACAAACATAAAAAAACACGGACTTCTATTTATTAACAAGTTTAAACTCAAATAATTATTAAAAGTATTATAGCAATATAGTTTTGGCAAAAAGACTAAATATATAATTATATAGTTTATATGTAGAAATAAATCAAATATATGGCCGGGTGTATTGAGATATGTGTATTTTATAATCTGCTTCAAATTAAAAATTCATAATCTGGTAAATTAGTCAAAAAAGACCAAGTTCACATGAGTTTCATTGTTCCCCAGATTTTAACAGATAATTCAATTTAAAAATTAGTTTTTAACTAAGAGCTATGCATACCTGTTGTGGCATTAATTGACCAACAGAATTTCCAAAGTCATCTAACGCTATCATTCCTTCTTGATTTGTATTAGCTTGAATCATACTATTTCCATCTTCTGTAAGAAAAACACATTGCTGCCCATCTGTTTCACCATTTCCAGCCAATAATACTGTACCTCCACTGGCAGCTAATTGTGCAGCAGAAACCTTATAAATATATATAAAAGAAATTAACGAATATTCTTAAACACGACCAATTAACATTTCTATAAATTTATATTTAACAATAAAATTATTTAATTTTCTAGTTTTACCTGATAGAGCATGCCATCATCTCCTGTAATGGTTATCATACTATCTGCTTCTTCAGTAGACAAAATTAAACGCCCAGACTCATCTGTGAGAATGGCAGGCTGTCCTGGAAACTGTTGATTTACCTGTGGTTCCTGTTTTTGTTGTATTTTTCGTGCTGGAACATTTAGTGAACTATGGGGTTTTGAAATTCCAGAACTCACATGTAACGACTTGTTACTAAATAAATTATTAAATATATTAGTAAAGATAAATTATTTTATAAAACAGAAAATATTCATATTAAACAATTCATACCTATTATTTGGCCTTGAATTAGGTTTTTTCATACGTATGCCCGAGTTAGATGCAGCTGGAATGTCTTTATAATTTACAAAACTTTGTCTGGATTGATGATGTATCATTTGGGGAGTACGATTTACTTTTTCAGGTTCACTTATTGATATCATTGAATTTTGATTTCCTAAATTTCCAGTTCCAGGTTCCATCTTCAAAATATAATACATTAATTATATACATAATTACTACATATGAAAAATGAATTTACTTTTATAAGCGTTGGTAAAAGAGAATTATCATTTTGTCTACTCATCATGGATGTATCATTGAGAGTAATCATTGACTTAGGACTTGATGGTGGTGTAGGCTCTGGTGTTTTTTCACCTTCAGCTTTCATTAACCTTTTTCCAGTTGTTGGACAAAGTGTTAATGGTCTATTTGGACTATTAGGTGGAATTGAAACATCTGAAATAACGAATAAAATTTATATTTGGATTGTAAGTGTCATGACAAACTTTTGATGACAAACGTCATGATAATGCTTTAAGTAAAAACCTATTCTTAATTGCGGCTAATAACCGCTGCTGTCGTGACCATTATATTGGATTTTCAAAAGCTATATAACTTACTAAAAATTATTTAAGGATTATTAATTAAATTTCTGAATCAGGATGTAAGTCATCAAAAATCTGTCAAAAAATATTGTGAAAAACTTGTATCAAAAGAAAATTTAAATATTAAGAACCTTCTGATGGGAAATGGTCCGACAGGCCGCCGTCATCAGTGTCGGATGCCGTGTCTTCCCAAAATTCTAACTGCTCTGGGGTGTTATAAGCGTAAGCACCTGGAAAATATTGGCCATGAACAGCAGCGATTAATTTCGCACGTCTTAAGTACTTATTATTTGAGAGAACTGCTATTTATAATAGCTTTTGTTTTTATAAAAAAATATAGTAGGATAATTGATAGTAAAATGTATATAGCATTTTGTTTCTAATTAGATTTAAATGTTATATTTAAAACATAAATTTAAACTTATATTTAAGTTCAATACTACTAAATAAAGACATAGACTGATTAAATCAAAATACAAATGCAATATCCAAAAGAAAATCATAGATAAAATAAATAACACATTAATTGATTAAATCAAATCAATTTTTTTTTTAAATCTTTGCCCATGATTTCATATATATTTTATATAGGACTGTGAAACATTACTTCATTTTTAATTGTATTAATTAGGTAACACTTTAATGTCCTAGATTGGTATACATGAAATGTATTAATTAGCTAAAATGTATTAGAGAATAAATGCCAACTTAAGATAAAAACAGTAATCATATTTAAAATAAATAAAAACAAAAGCAATTACCTAAGATATTTCTTACTTTTAACAAATTAAATAAAAAAAAAGAATAACTTAAAAAAAAAAAAGCAATAAATAAATTAACAGTAAACAGAATTACCTTGTTGTACTCTATTATTCAGAGTACGCCTTGGAACAAATGTCACATTACTATTAGGAGCTTTAATTCCAGAAGATCCTTGTGGTTTCTAAAATAATAATAAAATAAGTTGGCATTAATGAAATTATAAAAAAAAAAAAGTATAGCGAATCTTAAGATTAATACCTGAAGCAAAGTCTTCTCAACCTCTGGATTAGCAGCAGCAACTTTATGCAAAAATGGTCTAGGTTTCACAGCAGCTTGGATTTTTGTGGGCGGAGGGATAAATGGTCTAAAACCATATAAAGAAATATAAATACAGATAACTATTAAATAGTGAAATAATATAATAAGCTTACTTTTTATTAGTATAGGATTTCATTAAGGGAGACGCCTGGTGTACAGTTTCTCTTGCTTTAGCTAGATCAAGAGTTTTTTTTTGCGGTAGAAGTGCTTGAGCTCCATCAGCATAAACTACTTTTCCTTTTTTCGGCTCATCTCGATGTTTCATCATCATCATCATAGTTTGAGTTTTATCACTGTCATTTAATCTGGTAAATCCATCTAAATTAGAAAATAAATAAATACCAGATTGTGGTACTTGATTAGTTTCTAATTTTACAAAGCCTTTCATTGATGCTAAAGTGACCTAAAAATAACCCATTCAAAAATTATTAATAGTTTTAACCTTATTAAAACATTAGAATGCAATAAATATATTACATACTTGTGTTAAATGAGGTGAAATTTGTAATAAACCTAAATCAGAATTTCTATGAACATTATTAAAATGAGACAAATGATTCTTAATCTTTTTAACACGTTCCTCGCGTTTTAACACAGGAAAGATTGATGGTCTAGTGACACTTCTTGAAACATTATATTTAATACGTTCTTCCATTGTCAGTTGACCTATAGTATTAGACATGAGTAAAAAAATATATTACCAACATATTTTAAACATTATGAAGAAAAGAATGTAATAAATGAAATGTTATTTTTTTCAAAAAATTAATAAATATAAATTAAGATCGAATAATAATAGGAATACTAATATTAATTGTTAAAATTTTAATCTATAATAAATATTGATTACATTAATTTTAATAAAAACTATTTTTTATTGGAATTTCCAAGTTATTAAGAATTACAAAAATTAATGACAAAAACTATTGATGATTTAATAAGACAAATTAAATTAATGAGTGTAAATTTAATAAATATAATTTGATCTAAAAAATATCAAGTGATTATTTAAATTAATTAATTAGAAAAAAACAAATAATTTAGTTTATTTTTATTTTTTAACTGTTTTTTATTTTTATTTAAGATTAAAGATATTTCATTACTTTCATTAACTAAAAGTAAACTTTTATACTAATATTTAATATATCACTATTGATTAAGGATATTAAAGAAAATTAATTAGTTTTATAGATCTTTAATTTATCACATACTTACATTTTAATATTAATAATAAAATAAATATAAAAATATCCAAATTAAATAGAATTTCTACTGTATGTATATATTATGTAGTAATGAATTTGGTTTACCTCTAGGAACGATTTTTCCCAAGTTTACATTAGGTTCTACATTTTCATCAACTAATGCATTTGATTTCTGTAAAGACGGATCATCCCACTCTTCGTCCTCAGAATCTTGATGAAAGTATTTTTTCTTTAAAACTGGAACATCTTCATCTTCTTCTTCTTCTTCTAACATAGCATAATCACGTTTTAATATATTTTGTTGAGTTGACTTATTTTCAACTGGTTCTTCATTAGATTTCATGGTACCACACCAATATTTAACTTGATCCATAGCTTTTTGTTTACTGCTTCGTACTGGCCTCCTTTTTAATACAAAAAAATAAAAATACATTTATAACTAAATACAGTAAAATAATAAAAACAATTAAATAAATGACAGATTAAAAAAAAAAAAGAAATTTATATTTTCTAAAAGTTTAATAAATCTGGTATCTAATTAAAACTGAAAAAACAATGTAAACTTATTTAACTAATATGCAATTTTAATCATTACTAGAGAACATAACAAAGTATACTAAAACTTACCCTGCTAATCCAATTTGTTCAACTTGTGATTGAGGGGATATTTTTGGTTTAACTACTCCTCCAATACTTTGAATCTGTTCAATCTTACGTGGGCGTCCAGGTCCAGGTCTTTTCCCAGCAGGAGTTGAAGCTGTACCATTCTTCATTAATGAATCTTCGTATTGTTTTATAAGATGGGTGCATGCAGACATATTGTCAGCAGGTTCCCAGGTATTCTGTTCAGGAGGGTAACCTTCCCATTTCAATAAATATTCAAACACTCTTTTTTTCTGATTAAAACGACGTGCAACAACTCTTTCAACTATAAACTCTTGACCAGAAGGAAATTCACCACTAGGTTTCATAACTACAGGTGGTATATCTTCTACTACATCATTTGCAGAGTTTGAATCAAGCTTGATAATCTAAAATTAACAAAATAAATGTTTTTAAGTATTGTTAAACAATTATTAAATATGCATAAGATATACAGAAAAATAGTGCAGACCTTATTAGGAATATTTTTAGCGAATTCATCATAGGTATGAATAGTTTTTCCAGCTTCGATCCAACAGTCTTTCACACTTTCAGGTAGAGTACACCACATTTGATAAACTTTCCATGCTTCTTGATTTTCCGCTGCAAAATATTATAAATAATGATGAAGCATTTAAAAATGTATAATATTTATGAAATATTTTAAAATGAATTTACCAATGTGTTTAGCTTGAGAATTTTTCCACAACAAAAATCCAAGAATTTTAGGTTTGTTATCCTAAAGTAAAACATTATTATAAAATAAAAACAAATATTAAAAAAAAAAATCATTGAACCAAGAAAAATATTGAATATTTTTAATCACTTTTCCCTTTAGAAGTAATTTAATTATTTGTTAATTAAATTATATGCTATCCATTAATAAATACAATTTTTTATTATTTTTTTTTCAATATATATCATTAAACTAATCTTAAAACTTAAAGTAATATACCAAAAATAATTTACCAAAGTATAGATCAATTATGATAAATTTAAAAATGAAAGAATTATGTTAATAATAAATTATTTTGAGAAAATCTAAATAAAATGTTGTCATAAGTTTTCAATATTTAAAAACAATTATAATTAAGTATAATAAATAATAGATTTCATAGTAATTAATAAGAAATAGTTGACAAGTACCGCAGAATTTTGGTCACGAAATGCAGATATTTTTTTACACGTTCCGCCAACTTTATGTTCTTGAAATTCTTCAATAAAATGAAATCCTACGTGGCATAAACCACATACCAATACATCTACATTGGTAAGTTCTTGTTTCATAGCTATTAAAAATAAAAATGACATTAATATAAATATTAAAGAAATCTGTTGTTTTTAAAACAAATTACCAGTTCCATCTGTTTCAGCTTCATCAACTTTTGTAACTATAGCTTCATCTACTTCTTGGCTCATTTTTACAAAATTTATCTTCACATAGAAACTGAAATCCTATAAAATTTTTTTATAATTTACATTTTATTTTTCAAATTAATTATTTTGCTCTACCATTACATCATAAAATTTAGTTTTCATTTCAATACTATCAAAATGCAATAAAATTATAAACAAAATATTAGCTTGTAAAGTAAAACAATTTATTGGATAATTATCAATTAAGTTGCATACCAGTATCTGCTATTTCATCTTAGTTCAAAATTGAAAAACTTTAATACTTTTAAATAAAAATATTAAAAAATGTATAAACATTTTCAAGTTGATGATAGAAAGTAAAAAATGTTAATGTATTTTATATATTTATAATAAATCAATAATTTTTAGATTTCATAGGTATATAATAAAATTATAAGAAAACAAATGAGTATATTTTGTTATTATAGTTTAAGGTTTCAACACAAAGGTTTAACTAGTATTTCTTAAAACTTTGGTAATTTACAAATACTTTATTTTTAAAATGTTAAGAATTTACATTGAAAATATGTACATTTAATGCATTATACGTTGAGAATATTCAAACAGAATGTAAATTTTACTTTTGAAAATAAAGAAGCAGAGTAACTTATTGAAGTGCTAACATACTGCACAATTTATTTCAATAAAAATTTAGTATAAATTAACTTTATACAATAAGTTATTAAAAATCATAAATGTACTTGGTAAAAATGTTTCAAATTCCAGTATTCAAATTGTTTAAAGATTTAATCCATCATCACATGGATAAAGAGGTAAACAACAGTAAGATTATTTAAAAGCCATACCCATCGTATTTTATATATAAACAAGTTGTAAAAGTCATTTGATTTTCATTAAACTGAAAAATATTCTACAGATTAAACAGCAATATGAAACCATCAACGGTATAATAAAACCTTCATGGGAAACATAATACTGTAAAAATAGATGAGCGTAGCGGGTAAGTAGTGTAAAAAAACTAACCAAACAAAATACGAGTAAATCTATAGTTTTGACAAAAGTTATGCGACACTTTCGAAGGTGTTTACACGGCGATGAGAGTTAGCGCGTAAGGTAGGTGGTTCGTTTATGCCAAATCGACAAAGGGATTGGAGTCCACAACGTTACTAAGCACGTTTACCTGTTAGAAGAACACTTTTGTTGGCACTTTTCTAAACCGATGGTCGAGTTTAAAACAAATAAATGGCGCCACATTTATTACAACAGCATATTGACTGCGACGATGCTGTTGGTAAAATAACAAGCGGCGACACGTTTTAAAATACGCGCAAAAACTCTGTTATCAACGAAAAGCTCGTAAGCTCGGTAAAGAAAAAAAACTACGGCGGCGGCGGTGACGACGACGACGGACAGCGGTAACGACTACCAACAAATTGTATAACCTTAATTTGATCGCACCGAAACCCGAACGAGAGGAAACCTTGTTCTGCGAGAAACGGACCGAACACGAACGAGGAGAAAAGCGCGCACTCACGGGTACGCACGCACGCACACGCACGGACCCAAGCGTCCTTTTTTTTTTCACACCGAATTCAATATATTTCCTCCTACTAATCGCCGCGGAACTATCGTAAGACGGTACGCTCTGCTTAAGTTGGTGCCTACTTGTTCGCGTGCGAGAAAAATTTCGCGGAGAAAAATTATCGAACCGTCGCAGCGGCGTTCGGACGCGCGAATTTCGTACTTACTTATCTTGATGGAAACACGCAATTTTTCCAGATAAAATTTATTCAAAATTCTATTGATGTGATACGAAACCGACGTCAAAATGGTGGACGAGGGCGGTTGCGGTCGTTGTACATAGGTAGCGCCCGAGCACGGAATGCCGTTTGCAACGTTCCGCCGGCTGCGATTGGATGGCGGCAGTCATGTGACCGCTGCATCGATTCCTTGCTACTACCAGCGCCCGCTGCCGTCACCGTCACCGCCGCCACCCCATCAGTGCAACGCGTAACAACGGGGCCGCCTCGACGCACGCACGCACGCGAAGTACACTCACTCACACGTACGCAACGCATCGCCGTACGAACGCTCGCGCTCGCGCACGCACACGCTCGCCGCGTACCATACCGTTTACCGTCCGCAACTCACCCACACCACGAGACGATGCCCACACGGTCACAAATCACAATGCACATGCGTTGCTCTCGGTACGGACTCCCCGTCTCCGCCCGTTCCGTTTTCGTATTATCGCCTGCCGAGTGCGTTGCGTGAGAGTCGTCGACGCCTTTGCGCCGACGACGAATCCGTGTTACACAACACGTTTTTGTTGCTACCGTTTCGTTTTGATTTCGATTTTGTCTTCCGGTATCGCTCGAACTCGGGGCAAACAAAACGCAACAGTTTTCGGAAATACGAAAATAGAAATAAAAATCTGGAATGTTATAGCCTACCCGTGTTTTCCCATGTGTTGTTATCCGTGTACATCGTTAATTTCCTGACAGCGACAGTCCTGTTATATATATATTTCTCTTGATGATTATATTTTTCTAAATTTTCCTATATAATATTTTTCCTGCGTACAATACTCAATGCGTACCACATAATACCTCTCACCACCCGTAAATATTGAGGAGAAAAAACCAATTGAGTTATCGTTGTTTTCAGACGAACTACGTTTTTTTTTAATATCTATATATTACCACAGAATAATAAATGTCATTACCGAGATCACGAGGGTTCCTCCGATAGTCCTAATGAAAAAGTAACCAGCATGCGTTTTACATTAGTTATTCCACACTTTTAACGTGCCCGCATAATACTGTGTGCGACATAACACATTTTACGTAGCATGTAATAATCGTATGCGTTCTGCTGTGCAAGCGGAGTCGTTTTTTTTTATCATTTCAGTCGTGCGTATTTAAAACAATATGCTGATTATAACTCAAGACAAAAACCAAACAACTTGTTGATATCACCACTGAATTCCGTTTTCAACATCTGCATATCTTATGACAATATGGAATATTACCTAATTCTAATTGTAATTTCAACAGTCGGTGTCTGATATTTAAACAGATGCATCGTACATTTAATTCATTCACTCACACACTCATATATACACACACATATGAATATTACATAAAATTAGATAAAAACAAATACATATTTTTTTAAATAAGGTTTTAATAGCTGATTTATAAAATAAAATTACCTCAGACTTGATCAAAGACAACAATAAACAATTTAATAGTTTTTAATCTTTTCAAATGTTCACTTATGAACTTCAAACATTAAAAATAGGACCTAGTCTTGAAATATAAATTGGCATATAATACCTTGAAGACTTAAATATATATTAAAAGAAAGAGATTTATAGTCAAAAGCCTTTACTAATGAATTAAAATTAAACAAAATTTAAAATAAAATAGCAATGTAAAATATATTAAATAATAAAATTATCTCAACTTGTAAAGCATGAACATTAAGTAAGCATTATATTTTGTGAATTAATTAAAGTAAATAAATAAAATGATCATTGTATTGAATTTGTAAACTTTATTTCAAAAATATTTCATTCGATTTAATTTTAGGATTTATCTCCAGATTTTTTCAATTTCTCTGCAACAACTTCCACTCGTGTGTTTAATGATTGCAAATTAGAGTTAATTTTTATCATATTTTCGTTTATATGAGATTCAATAGTTTTAAGAAATGCTCCATTTTTTTCAATATTTTGATAATTTTCTGCGTGTTGGGCATTCAGGTTGCTAATTGTCACAACTAATTTTCCAACTGAAATAAAATATAACCATTACATTTTAAAGGTTGTTTAAACTTAGATAATTTCCTTTTTATTCTAAAATACTCATTATTTATTATGGTACTGTTACAGTACTACAATAATATTAAATATATAAACAATACTTCATTCAAAGGTCATTTAAATTATTAAGTAATATCTTACCTTTTTGGTGCAATGATTCTAATGCTACCATCCTTTGTAGAACATCTGGTAATAAATGTGCTTCTTTTTTAGCTTTAAGAACTGTTTCATAAAGTTCATTTATTTTTTTGTCTTTTTCATTATCTTGACCATCTAATTTTGCAGCTGTTTGTTCAAGTTTAGGTAATAAATTAGAAACTCGAGTATCGACTGCATCTAATTGAGATGAATCTAGAACAGACAGTTGTCCTAATAATAGACGAACTGCTTCAATTAAACCACCATTCTCGCAAATACCTAACCGTTTCTGGAAATATTAAAAAATTTGATTATAATTTATCAATAATAGCAAAATATTTATAAGAGAATTTGTCAAATATATAAACTTAAGGTCAACTATAATTTGTATATTTATACACTGCATACAAATGTAGCAATAAAAAGTAAAGTAGTATACTAGTACCAATAATTATATTATATAAATTATATAATAATTTATATAATCTAAATTCTTAAGGCAATTTAAAATTAATTATTTTTGGACATAACAGTTTGAGTAAATGAGTAAATTTATATGTAAGTAAATAATGCATACTTTTACTTATAAATGTCTTTAGTTTCCAATTTTTACACAGCAGTATTTTCATTTAATTTTGAAGCCTATGCCATCATTCATGCCCTTCAACTTTTTTTTTCTATAAATTCCCAAAAATTTCAAATTGTTTCTGATTCTCAATCATGCCTACTTTCTCTTCAATCAAACCCCTTCAACTCTTCTATTTCTCTACTAATTTCATAATAAAATCTCTAACACGTCAATTTCTCTTATCACATTAAGCCATCGAATTCCTTTGGGTTCGTTGGTTTCCTAGGTAATGATACAGCTGATCAACTAGCCACCTCTACCAAAAACATAATTGTTCCTTCTTCATTAAAAATTAACACTTCTGATTTACTTCACATTATTCACAAAATTCTAAAAAAAGCCTTTGGTCTTCTCTTTCCTTTAATTTCACTACCTGTCACAGATCTATATTACCTTGTATACCTAACTCCCCTTGGTTCCATGATCTGAATCTAACTCAATCCACAATTGTCTCTTTTTCTTGTTTCCCCTATGCATTCTCCACAACCATAAAGTCGTTTATGACCTTCATCACATTCTCTTTTCTTGCCATCATAAATAACTGATAATTTAAAATTAATAAGGGACTTTAAATCAATTATTAAATTTTTTTTTTAATAAACAAGAATCATCAAGATTTCCTAACTTATTTCAATTAACAATAATAAATTTAACATAATTTTAGTTTCAAAATATTAAAAACATGAAATATTATCTTACTAATGATAAAGCACCAGAACCAACTGTTCCTTCTAATTTACGCAAACGTTCTTCCAGTCGAGATATTTGAGACACTTGATCAAGTTGTGCTCTATTAGGTCTTATAAGAGCTTGGAAATTCAATGCCTGAGAAACATTTTCCTTAGTAACTTGTGATTTATCATTAATATCTGGTTGTTTTTTTAACAATTCAGTAACTGTCTCTATGTACTTTCTAAAACATACATAACATTTCATTTAAATTATTAATAAACAGTTAAGAGTGTTATATAAGAGTATCTGTATTTTAAACTTAGGCGCAAGGGGAGTGCATCTGGTGCACGTTCATAAAGCCCCACAGGAGCGGAGCTCTCTATAAAAAAACAAATATATAATTTACAAAAAAAATAATATTGTTTTTCAAACCACAGTTGAAATAATAGTTTTGTAATATTTTGGAGAACAGTGCCAATGTAATGTGTTTTTAAAAATACTGGTTATTGAATTTGATGAATATAATATTTGTTATATTTTTATTAACAGTAGTTGTCACATATTGTTTTATTTAAATTATTTTGCACGGGGCCTTGCAATTTTTATCGCCGGTCATGCTTAAACTTATAGAAACATATTAGAACATGATGGAAAAAAAAATATTACAATATTAACATTAACATATACAAAATAAATATTAATGTAAATTCATTATTATTAAGTAGACTTTATTTTAAAATTTGCTATATCTAAATTTAAACAATTTATATCAATATCATGATAATATATGTTTATGATACAATATTGAATATTTAAAAAAAAATAATTTTTTTAAAAAAATTAAGTTATAATTAAAATGTTAGACTATTGAAAATACATTTTGAAAAATAAATGAATATACCTAAAGTTATTGACAAATTAAATAGAAAATGATCTGAGAATGAATTCAATAAAACTGGATGGAACTGATTCAAGATAGATATGTGGTATGATAATATTATATTAATGGCTACAAAGCATAGTTACAATCATAGAAGAAAAAAAAATAAGTTAAATAAAAATTTACTTTTAAGAATTATTAACCGTTTTTACTTTTTTGTCAACATTTTAAACATATATCTAAGAACAAAGGCCATTAATTTATAAACAAGTCTATTTTTATAATACTTACTGCAAATTATCAATGTCAGACGCTCCTAACATTCCTAATTGTTGTTCTAAAGACTTTTCTACATTCAATGTAGATAATTTTAGTAAAACTGATTGCACTTGAGATCCTATGTTAGCACAGGACTGTTCATCGAGGTCATTTTTATTTTCCTACAACACAAGTGTAATAGATTAATTATAGTTTAGTTTCTGATTAATTTTCGGATGGATTACCACTCAATAATTTAGTCATGATCTTACATAATATGTTCCAACCTATCAACAATCCAACAAAAACAAAATCTAGTACTCCCAATACACCAAATAAAGTTGGTCAACAGTTATATTATAAAAAATATGATCAGCTCAAACAGTTAATCATTTTTTAGTAACAAGTAATAATTAAAGAATTATAAAAAATTAATATTGTTAATAAGTAATTAATATAAAAATTAATTAGACATAAAAAATAAAAATCTTAAGAATTATTGTGTAATATGTGCAAATATTTATGACCAGTTTTAATTTAAAAATTAAATTTTGTATAAAAACAAAATTTTTGATTAATTAAATTTAAATTAACTATATACAATGATCTTAAAAAAAATATTCTAAACCAAATCCATATTGAACAATATAATTTTTGAAAAATGTTATTTGTCAGAATTTTAAACCACTTCTAATAATAAAATAATATATACACATTAATTATTTTTAAATATTAAAACATAAAAATTAACCTGCAACGAATTAATTTCTTGAACCAATTCTTCAGTTTCCAACTTCAATCTATAATATTTTTCTAATGGGGTTTCTTTTTTTCCATGTGCTGCTAATTCCCAATGTTCACTGTTTAAATATTAAAAATTATATTTATAAAAATCAATAAATACAAGAAAAAGAAACTAGTGAATATATACTTTGATTTATATCCAGTTTTTAATGATCTACCCAATTTATCAGAAAAATCAATATTTTCTGAACTTAGAACTTCATCTTTAAATCGTTTAAATGCTTCAGTTGGTTCAACTTTAATGCGACTAATATCTTCATTATCCTTCATTAAAATGAAATTTATTTTTGGTATACACATAATTATATTAAATAAACTTAATTTTTTTTAAAAAAAAAAAATAAAATAAGAAAAATGTATTTAAATTTTACAAATGTACAGACACAATTTTCAAGCATTATTGTAACTTATTTCTGAATGTAGGTAATAAAAAAAAAATATTTCATAAAATTTATTTTAAAATTATAATAATTAATAAAAAAAATTTATTTATTTATTTATTTATATTAAACTTATAAATCTGTATAATATGTTAATACAGTTTATTAGTAAATACATATTAAACATTACCTCTTCTGCATAATCAAGTTGTTGGTCATCTTCAGGCAAATCAAAAGTTTCATAGACATCAGGTTGATCATAAGCCTAAAAAATAAATTAGAATCAAAAAATAACATAAATGATAACATTTTACAACTAAAATGAAGTATTCTAATTAATTAAATACATTGTTATAAGTTGAATGTTAATGTAAAATGAAATAGTATTATACTTCTAATACAAATTTACTGAAATCCATTAAATATTAGTTTAATAAATAATATATTTTATATTATAATTATTAATAATTATTAAAAAACAGCAGAGATATGGTAAAAGATTCTAAATAAGCGCACATATTATAGTTATAATTTAATATAATTTATTTTACAGACACTTTATGTTTGTTTAATATTTATTATTTCAAACAGTACTTATAAATGCATATATATTGTCAAAATCCAAAAATAAACACTTTTAAACTGAAAATTATTTAAAATATATTTATTTTACAAATAAAAAATCACTTTTCAGTACACCTTAATAACAAAATGAAAAATCAATATCACACCAACCCTATTATATAATATATTACAAATACATCAATATCAAAATGTCTACAAATAAATTTTCTAGTGTTTTATTTAAAAAAAAAAAAAAAACAATTAATTGTATATGGACATAAAGCTTAAATTTAAAAATCATTTAGAGATAAATAGTAATCTTTACAAAAAATTACTTACAATTCCTTTTAAATGTGCATATTTAGAATCAACAGCCATTTTTAATTAATCAAAATATTAGAAACAGAGAAATGTATTTACACAAAATATGTTTAAATATATTTTATTATATGGAAGGTAAATTAATCAATGCTATTGAACTTATGAAAGTTACAACCTTTGTTATAATTAAGTGCTCAAATTATCAACACTAGCAAGTATACAATAATTGTGCAGTCGACTTCAAGATACAATCATTAAAAGTTGTTGATAACAATATAAATAGATATCAATGTAATGATAAAACCAGAAGACAGACCGTGCCATCGTAGTCTTAGAACTCTTTGCAGCGCAAAATCTGCATTCTCATTCATTATGTGCCATGTAAATATATTCTTTTAGTTGATATTGATTGGAATATAATCTTAAAATAAATGAGTACAGATTAGTATTTGAAAGAAACGAATTCCATTTAAAAAAAAAAAAAATAAGGAGGATCATGAACTGTTCTGTTTTTTGATGAAATAGGAACGTTTTTCGTTTTTTCAAGTTCCAATTAACACAGATACCTAATTTTTTTTTTTTTATTTATTATTATTACATACACAATCTATACCTAAGGGTACAATAAGAGTTTTTGCTAAGTTAGATTAAATACAAGAATAAGCTTGATAAAAGCAGCCATCCAGGGATGACACTTTTAATTGAGGTTATATTAATTTATACATATATCTATATTTATATTATTCTTTTTTTTTTTTTTTATATTATTTAAAAATCTCTACACCAGTTGCGTTTTAAGCGCCTTGGAGGATTGCCCGGGATATCATTTGATGAAAGACCTTTAATTAGAGGATTAGAATAAGATGCTAGACGGTTGTGGAATCTTTTATAGCAAGTTATTGCTTCTTCTTTTACTATTTTGATTTTAAGGTCTGAGTGAAGGGTATGGTTTGAAACGTAAGGAGGGGAGTTAGTTAATTTCCTTAATGCAATATTTTGAAAAGCCTGTATTCGATTTAAATTTGATTTTATAGCATTTCCCCACAGTTGGAGACCATAAGTCCAAATACCTAATTTAAAGATACCTAATTAAAATTAAAATATATTTTTTCTTAGTAGTGTGTATTGCCAATTTAGTACCTAATCGTTATCGAGTACCGGCTATCGACTTTAATGTTAGGTATTCGTTTATCATTACAATAAAGTAATTTGTCACTTTATTAATCATTTTTTTATAAGTTATAATATAGGTAATATATATTGTAGAAATGTGTATATAAATCATAGAACAAATTTAAATATTTACCAATATATTATATTACAAATATAAATTGTCATCGCGTCTGAAAATAGCATGCACATCGAAAATTTGACAATAAAATCATTTATGATGCTGGTTGGGACTTGGTAGTACCTAACTAATATCTAACTATTTATAATAAATACTTATAAATAAATGTATAATTAAAAAGTTAAGTAAGTATGACATATGAATAAAAAACATTGATGATTAAATAAGAATTTTTATTTTATTTGGAACTAAAAAGGCAGTCGTTAATTTTTCAAAGCAACAAATTCTTTTTTTTGAGCAACAAGTAATTGAACAAGTTCCTTTTTTTAAAAAAAGAACGAGAAGCCGAACAAATTCATTTTTATAAGAAACTGGACATACACTGGTACAGATGAATACTATGAAACACAAGTGTTCTTAAAAAATATATTAAACCATTTAATTTATAATCAATAATATAACAGACCAGAATATAAACTGAACAGGGTTGGTAGTATGAATTTTACAGTAGAAGGTAGGGGAGACGAACTATTAGAAAATAGTGTACCAATGATGCCAAAAAATAATATAAACACTAAAATATCACGGATTACCTGAATTTGCTAACCTAATTAGACAAAGAATATATTTTATTATTATTATTTATTTTTTTATCTAGACCTACGAGTATATTAAGCTTGTATAACTGTTATATAAATTAACTCTTAAAATATTAATTTGAAGTTATAATAATAAAAACTAAATAATAATTTTATGCAAATAAGAAAAGATTCTTTTTAAACTCGGTTATATTTAAATACGTGGCAGCTAACGTATTGATAATCCCTTTGTTTATTCACTAATATTTTTAAAATATAACTTGTTCCTCACGTTTTGAGTTTTAGTAAAGTCCTAGTCTCAACCATGAGTAAAACCATTAGAGATAACTTTTATTATGAAAATAATTGTCCAAACGTACTTAATATTTTTATCATAGTATTGATTTGCAATACAATTTTATAAGCGCAACAGCAGAAATTAATTCATTTTTATGCAGTTTTACATTTTACTAAAAAAGTAAGAAAAAGGAACAAAAAGATACTCATAGTATTGTCAAATCAATCTTTAACAGTAAATCCATTTTATATATACTATGGCGCAAAAGTGATGATACGGAGGGCGATTGACTGAAACTCGTAGGTATAAAATACAAATTTTCGAGGCAACCACAAATCTGAATGGCATAAGTTCAAATTTTTCTTTTAAATGACTCGTATACAATGTTTTTTGTGTACCTATATTGATTTGAGGATTGTTTGAAGGATATGGAGGATAAGGATATATTTATCTTACATAACAATATTGATTTCGATCAATAGGTATGTGAATTAATTTTTAATACATAATAGCTCCTATATTTCTATATTAGTTTTAAAATGTTCATTGTTAAATTTTTAAAAATCTTTTGGCCTTATTCAAAGTTAGAGTTTTAAAGGAGAGATAATTTAAAAAAGAGACCAATTCATATTCGCGTTAATTTTGTAAAAAAAAAATTAATTAATCCTATTCCGTGACTGGCTTGAAGAAAAAAAACCTAATTCTTCCCTCGTTTCTAAATAATGAACATTTTTTTTTATTTAGTAATTTTTGACAACAATGAAATCTAAAACTATAATATTAGGTATTTTGTATGATTAAATTGATTTTCCTCTTCTTCTTTACCTACAATGAAAAAAAGGTTCAGTAGGAATTACAAAAATGAAAAAAAAAAAAAATGTTAACTTTTAAAATAAATTTTGCTTCACATGAAACATTAAAAAGGGGTATATATGCATTAAATTCAATTGCAAAATTAAAAGTATGTATTTTGCCTAGAAAACGGCAAAATATGCAAAAATATACAATTTAAATTTTTGTATTTAAATTTTCATTAATTCATTATGTTTCAAAACAAATTGATATCTTAGTCAGATTACTCTACAATCATAATTAATGAATATGCAAATGCAACAAATCCCGAATAAATCACTTAGGTAAAAATACTATTTAAAATAATATACCTACTAAATCGTGGGTACAACATAAAATTGCACACATTTACTAGAAGTACATATTAAGGACAACTTAACAAAATTAATTCATAGTATTCCATAATAGCTTTCTTATGCCGTTTTTCCACTAAACGAACAAAACAAAAACTCGTGTTGAATAAAACAAAACTGGAACTTTTCGCAAACATATTGAAGACCGACGTGTTTTGCGACAGCTGGAGTTTTGTTTTTCATGTCTCGCTCGGAAGCGGTAACATCAAAAGGTTTCGATGTGCTTTGAAACTCGAGTCTGTTTAATAGAAACGATCGTGTTGTGTCTGTAAACGAATTACGAATTCACGAAATCTGAATACAAATTCTGTACTTAAATACTAGACTAAGTAAGTAAACGAAAGTAATAATGTAATAATATAATAATAATATAATTAATTTAAGTAATTTGGTGAATAGCCAGTGTTGTAAAGAAATTGAGTATTTGAATAAATGTATTCATTATTATATATATATATATATATAAAAATTATTATGTTTAATAATTAAATAATAATAATAATAATAAATAAAAACTCGTAACAACCAGTGGAAAAGGATCGAATACAAAAACCAAACTCGTACAAAATGTAGCCCGTTTGATGGAAACAAAAGTTTTTGTTTTGTTTCAATTTTTGTTTTTGTTTATCAGGTTGTAGAAGACTCAGACACAACATAAACACAACTGTCCGTTTAGTGGAAAACCGGCATTACTTCATCGTACTTTTAATAATAAAAAAATTCCTATGTAATTCATGAAAAAAAGTTTATGTTTTTATCAATTATTAGGTTTCAGGGGTTCTCATAACAAAAATGGCTGTTTAATAAAATATACTTAATTATTCTGAGATTTATTATAATATCAATACCTATGTATAAATTCATTATCGTATTACTTTTATTTTATTTTTTCATAAATCTATTATTTTACTTTTAATTTTAATATTTTATAATTTGTATAAACAATCTGTTATCATTATTATGACGTCATCCAAATAGTAATGTTGTAAACAACAAAAACTGAAAATTGATTAAAAAAATATTAAACTTTATTGAACATGAGTGTAAACGGGTTAGCTTAAGTTTCCTCTTTTTCGTTGTAATGTGTTAGGAATTAAAATTTAATAACAGTGTTAACATTTAATTTTATTTGTATAATATTTTATTAATTCGTTCAAAATGAGTGGTGGACGTCAACGTTCCATGTTCACAGTTCACCCAAATCAACAATCTGAATCAGGTATTCATGGCCAAACATATTTATTAGAAACACTTACCAACTGTACGGATCCTCTAAAGGCTATTGAGGAATTTCAAGTTGACAATGGAATACATTTACCATCTCTTCGTCAAATGTTGCCTTTACTTGATCTTCATGGCATCCGTCGTTTAGATTTTCATAATTCAATATTAGAAGCATTGCGTGATAAATTAGTTGCTCATATCGAAGAAATAGGGAAAAAAGAAGGACGTGATAGAGATCGTAAGCTTAAGGATATGTTAGCTAAAAGTTTCCCTTCAGTTCATGTAAAACAACTCAGACCCATTATAATGGCCATATTGAAAAATATATCTCATATTGATGATAAATACTTAAATGTACTAGTTAAAGACACTGAACTTTATAAAGATACTGACACAGAGGTTAAAAGACAAATTTGGAAAGATAATCAATCATTATTAGTCAATGAAGTATCTCCTTTACTAACACAGTATATTAGAGAAAAAGAAAATATTCTTTTTGATCACAACAATTTGGCAAACTTATTCTTTACTCCTTCGCCAAAATTGAGACGCCAAGGAGAAGTGGTACAAAAACTTGCACATATGATTGGATCTAGTATTAAGTTGTATGATATGGTTTTGCAATTTTTGAGAACATTATTTTTGCGTACTCATAATGTTCATTATTGTACTCTAAGAGCTGAACTTTTAATGGCCTTGCACGATTTGGAAATACAAGATATTATATCTATCGATCCATGCCATAAGTTTACTTGGTGTCTTGATGCTTGCATTCGAGAACGTAATGTTGATGTTAAGCGGTCTCGTGAACTTCAAGGATTTTTGGATAGCATCAAAAGAGGACATGAAACAGTTTTAGGAGATTTGTCTATGACATTATGTGACCCATATGCTATTAATTTTCTAGCCACCTCAACTATTCGAATACTTCATCATTTAATTAATAATGAAAATTTGCCACGGGAAAATCATGTGTTAGTTTTATTGTTGAGAATGTTATCTCTTGGTTTGAGTGCTTGGGTTATGATAGATACCCAAGATTTTAAAGAACCAAAACTTGATAGTCAAGTAGTTACCAAATTCATGCCTGCCCTGATGTCACTCATGGTTGATGATCAGGTTAGAGCGTTAAATACTAAAATGCCACTTGATGAAAGAGAATCTGCTATTACTATTATTGAACATTCCGGACCTGTTCCAGATGCTGTCCAAGCATATATACAAGAGAGTAGTGTTGCATGTACAGTTGCCATGTATTACACATTACATGTTGCTAAAGCTAAAGACAGATTAGCATTAATGAGAATACTAGGATCTTTGGCTAATTGCGATCATGACCGTGCTTTTGAAGATCCATTTCTTCATTTCTTGGTGGCATTATTAATTCAACAAGTTGAAGAATTTGCTGCGGAAGATTTTTGTACTGTAATATTTGATGAATTCTTTTGTACAGGACTAAGTAGAGAAAATGTAGTTAGACATGTATTAAAACTAGTATGGCATGTTTATCCAAAGTTACCACCAAGTAGATTAAGTACATTAACTAAAGTTTTACAACCAAGTTCTACACATGATGAAGCTGTACATAAACTATATACAGATTTTGTAGAAAAAATATCAACTGATACAGAACCACCACCAGAGCCACCAAGTTTTGATTATTTAGAATCACCATTGATGAGTGTACCAACACCATCACATTATTAATATTCTATTATGTATGTATATATTTTTATAGTGATAACAAATTCCTATTGTACAATAAAAGAGATTACCATATTATTTAAATTATTTGTATATTGTATAACCCTTAAACCTTTAATATAAAATGGAAAAAAATAAATAAATAAATACAACTAAATATTATTTAACAGATAGTTATTGGAAGGTTCAAAATTATTTTTATATAAGATGGTAAGCAAATTATTCAATATCCAAAGTAGTTTTATTTTCTTTTGTGTTGAGCTGAACAAGTGAACCATTAGGAGGTCTTTCTTCACCTTTAATCCATTTGGAAAATAATCTGAAAAGTAAAATAAGTAACTTAAACAAATGGTACATTTCTAATATATAAATACCAAACAAAAAATATAGGTATGAATAATATAAATTTATTAATACTTTTTGTTATTATTTAAATATTTTAAAATAATACAAATATTTTTTCTTATGAAAAATAACAAAAATAAAAATAATTTAAAGGAATCACAAAAAATATGTATAATAGATTTTTAAAAAATAATATAAAATAAACACCATGTAAAAATTAAATATTTTAAATATTTTTCACTTACTCTGCTACAAACTCTAATGGTGTCCAAGTTGTGGTATCAGCTTTAGGCATCCATTTACGGTTCATTGGTGTATCAAGAGTAACAGGCAATATTGAAAGAGCCTGAGCTCCTGTTGGTAAACCGCCATTTTCATCAGCCAAAGATTTTGTTAGATGATGTATAGCTGCTTTAGAAAGGCCATAGCCTATCATTCCTGGTGTAGGACCTAGAGCAGCTTTAGCTCCAGTCAATACTATAATGCCTCCAGGTTTTAAGTATTTAGATGCAATAGATGATGCTATAACTGAGCTCCAAACACTTTGTTTTAACATGAGATCGGTATTTTTTACAAAATCTATAAATATAATAATTATTATTTCTGTAAATAAAAGGAAATCTTTCATTTTGAACTAAAAACTATTTTATTTTAATTTAATTTACCTTCAGAACTAGAGCTGCCACCAGCCCATCCTCCAGCAACACATATTACAGCATCTATTTTATCAGATCCTAAAACTGAATCCAGTTCCTTCAAAATATCAGATTCCTTATAAAAAAAAAAAAATTAACTTAATGAAAAATGTAGATGTATTTTTACTGTATTAATTATAAGATAATTATTTAAAAAAAATATATAAAACATTTATTTTATATTTTGTAATAAATAATATTATATACATTTAGATTTAGTAATAGGTAGTTTGAAAAAAATTTAGAAGAGTAAAAAGACATTTTCAGTTTATGTCCAATGTACAAATAAATTTATACCTAAAACCATAATCAATACTCTATTTAATATTGGTTTACACGGAAATAATTGAAGTATGTATACATATTATCAAACACTGATAATCATGAAGCTGAAATTTTAAAAGGAAAAGTTTAAACATGAAAAACATTATTATGTATAAGATATTTATCGGTAAATTCTTTGGTTTTGTTAAAAGAAAAAAAAGAATATTAATTATTATTTTATTACTCAAGCATAATTTAGCTTAAATAATTTGATATAAAGTAAAATATGTATTGTCTTCTCTATATATTTAGGGTAATATCTAATACATATATAATTTAATTACTTGTTCTAATAATGAAGCATCACGTTTGACAATCACATTGGCGTTAGCATTATCATTCTGTTGTAAATCAATTGATCCAACCCACTGAAAATAAAAATATAAATAAATTATATAATTTTTATGACTGAAATACTGCATAAATTATCTTTCAATTGTATGTAATTTAATAAATATCTATAGTATTTAAAATATACAAATTAATAATTAAAAAAAAAATAAATAATTTTAGACATAAAATATCTAAATATTATATAATATTAATACATATTTCTGTTACCATTAATTAAAACTATATGATTTAAATCTGATACTTTGTTCAATATAAAATTTATTTTTATTATGATACATTATATCAATTTTATAATTAATAAATAGGATATAATTACTGATCAATTATTAAATATAATTAATGTATTACATAAATAAATTTGAATTTTTATAATTAAAAGTAATATGCATTCTCTATATATTTTAAAATATTTATAAGACCATGTTTAATTATTTTACAATTCAAAATATTTTAGCATTACACAAAAATAGAAATTCAATTTATTCAATAAAATTAATGTGATTGAAAATATATACAAAAATTAAATAATTATAAAAAATAAAATAAAAATACAATATATTTAATATGTGTGTTGTTATTATTTTAATTCACTTAATAATTTAAGTTAAATTAAAAATAATTTGGATATCATTGGTACATACATTACATTAAATTTCATCAGAAAATAATTTATAATTACTAATACATCTATGCACAGCAATAATCTATTGGTTTATAGCAATAATTGAGTTAAATACCCAAGAAGACATATTATACACCAACATAATTATATAATATGCTATGTAAATGGGTTATATTAAACTGTTATCATTAGAGTTAAAAATTCAGTAGTAAAATTATATTGAAATATTTAAGATATAGGTATAATGTATAATTTTCATTTATTTTTTACCATAAACTAACTTTAATTGTTTTTTTGCATTTCAGATAAAAATAATATTACTATAATTATAAATTAGGTTTTATTATAACGTATAGTAACTTGTAATTAGCCAAATAGGTAGTAATTTAGGATTATTTAAATTATTTAAACTATATATTATTTATACTTTGCAGTTGAATTTTAGAACTGATGTTAATACTTGATTACTTGAATTATATTGATTAATATTGTTAACAATATTTTGAAAACTAGATTTGTTTTTAAAATAAAATAAAATAAGTAATTTTAAATAAATCTTAAACTTTAATCTCTAAAATATGTGTCTAATGCGGAGAAAAATAATATGTTAATTTATTGCAAACATCAATTCAACATATTAGTATAGATGCTTTGAATATCATAATATATCATTCTAAAGTAGACAACTGGTATATCCATTGGATAATTATTTATAAAAGATTATAAATAAAATTATGGAAAAAGCCAAGATTATATTTGTATAGGCAGGTATTGAGATGACCTCGGATTGTAAAAGTATTATAACGGTCCACTGTTGCCAAATAGCGGCCAGCTCGACACAAGACGGAAATACTTTCATAAAAACATGTGTAAGACGCCGGTCACTGGTATAGTAGAACCCCATTCATATATTTGTTAGCAAGTCACAACCGCAGCCACGGTTCATGAACTGCATGGGTACACGAAAATCGGTACTTACGTATTTTTGAGCCGACAGGAACGATATACATGTCGAACCCAAAGCTCCTTTTCCTCCGTATACCAAAACTTTACCGACAGACATCGTAGCAGTGTATGGGCGGCTTATCAACGGTTCGTCCGTCGACTTATAGTGTACCTGGTAACCTTTAAATATAAGACGACGTGAGAAAATAACATTATTTTTAATTCATTACAACGTAATGAATGATGCTGCTTCGTCTTAGCCAAACCGAATCGCCGTACCTGTGGTAAGCTGGTGAGAGTGGCTGACAAGAACAACCGTCCGCCGCGAACGTGATGATGAAACTCGAATGTGGTAAACCTTGCGCTGCTCAAACGACCGCGACGGGCAACATAGAAAGGAACGCGCAGGAGACGATGAAACGACTGACGGTCCGGCAGCGCCCAACCCACCACCGGGTGTCCGTAAGGCGTTAACGTAATAACAGAATTATTTGAAATTCGCAAGGCTAAACGCGGGAGGTAGCTGCCGTCGCTACACGACGCATTCATGTGCACTGATAACATGCCTCGATATAAAAAATTAACTAATTATTATACACGCTCTGTAGGTGCATTTTATTGTATAATAATAACAGTGCAGTTTCGTGTTGTACACTATGTGTTAATATTATCGTCGGTGTCCAGTAGATGTAGATCGAACGATTTCAATCGCGTGAAGCTCACGAAAACAGCAATAATTGGTTTGATAAAATTTTAAAAAAAATCCGTCCGTTTTGTAGTCATAAATTAGAGTACCTACATAATACTTATTGGCTATTAAGATTGTTAATATCACGTAGGTGTTCTAGGTATTCTATCGCCATTCAAACCGAATTCGATTTTGAAACATTGCACCATTCGATTTATAAACCCAATTTTTGATTACCACAAACTGTATAGAGTTGACGGCGTCGTCATTTCAGAAAAAAATAAAAATAGTAATGTCTGTTATGTATATATACAGTTATAATTTGGTATATACTTTATTCATTGTATTGTTTGTTATTAATATTATTGGTATTAATATTTGGAATTTAAAAAATTGTGTAACAGAAAAGTGGTATTCAAAATATATGTAAGGTTGGTGGGGGAGAGGTGGAGCCCACGTGTCTGTGTTAAATAATTGCGCACGTGGAACACAGTTTTTAAATCGTTGGATTAAGCTTCTTTTCTTAATTTTTCCCAATCCGACCACAATATTTTGTTTCGTATACTCATAGAATATTATTAAGTATTATTTGATTTTAGATCCTGTTAGGGAAAAACAAAGGAATCCCAACTCTGTCGGATAAATAGCTGATCAGAAACCTAGGCCACTAGTTGGGTATGATCACTCTGGGAAAAAATAAACTGCTACCGAAGGAAGACATCAACTTGAAGCATCTGCTGACCGAATCGTACGAGAAAGGCGGCGAGAAATTGATGTTCGCTGTATAGTTCACGAGTAAAGTACTCGAATCTTGCTCGGGGAGAAGGTTCGACATGAAAAATACCTGGACGATTTCTATGATGAACAGTTTGTTCGAACTTTACGAGAAACTGGATGTGAAGCTGCAAGTGCGAACTGAAATCAAAATGCTGTGTAAAAAATTAAACATCAGACTTGAGTTTAATCAATAACACAAATTATACCGAAGAATATTTGAAAATAACTACAGTTGTGTCAACGATGAAAATCTGATGGACGTTCTGTCCATTAAAATATTTATATATATATATACTTATATGATATAAGACGTAAATTCTTTGATAATAAATGATTTAAATATAAATCACATTGCAGACATTTTAACAATACAATTAGGAAAGTAATAAATATCACAAACTACAATATAATAGGCATTTTATACATATACATTTTTTTTTTTTAATTTTTTATTAAGAAAGACAATTTACAATGTGTACACAATAATTACAATAAGCAAATTAGATAAAATAAAAAGAACAAAGTAACATGAATATCGTGTTGAGGAAGAAACCCAATGGTAATACCTCTTTTACTAATTTAATAGGTCTACACCATTTACGTTTTAGTCTGCGTGGCGGGTTTTTTGGGAGGGTAAGGGAGGAAATGTTTGATATTAATGTATTGCTATGCGTGTTTAAATTTTGGCGGAAACGTTTATACGTTGTTTTGGCTAATTCAAGAGTAGTTATTATTTTTAAGTCATTGTGCAAGGTAGTTTAAAACGTACCAGGGGGCTTTGGTTATTAACCTTAGCGTAATTGATTGAAAAACCTGAATTGGTCTGATGATTGAGAGCTTTGCTGGACCTTAGATTGCTATTCCATAAGACCGGACTGGTCTTATGATTGACTTATATATAATACGTTTGTTTTGAAGTGTTATTTTGGAGCAGTGGCGTAACCAGAACTTTTAATGTACGTGGCTAAATAATCCAACAGGCCCTTAATTTTACAAATTTGGAAAAAGGAGTTATAATGAATTGCCTACAAAAAATAACCACCTACAAAATTCTGCCCTTTAAAGTTACAAACGATTAAAAACATGTTTAGTGTAATATTATTTTTATAATTTTAAAAACTTTACATTGAAAACTAAAGTGCAAATAAAATTACAATTTTCAATTTGTTTTTTAATCCCTTCAGCTTCATTTCGTACATTTAACTTCGAGCTGCAAAGTATAAATTTTGTAAGCTTTTTGAATTTCAACAAATCTAATTTTAAGCGCAAAAACTGCATCATAACGACCAGCTATATATATAACCAGTGCTCGGGACTTATAGCACATAAAATCATTAAAATAAGCGCTAAAAAACATAATTATAAGCAATAAAATAAGCATTTAAAAATTTTAAAATCAAGCAAAAATATTTATTCAAAAAAAAAAAAAAAAAACTATAAAATTCTAACTAAAAAATCAAATCAAATAAAAATAAATCTTCTCTTTCAAGACTTTAAGGATTTTGTAGATTTTCTAAGGGTTTTATCTGAAAAATAAAATGTAAACTGTTCTTTCTGTTTTTGATCATTTTGACGTTTAATACTCAGTTCTATTTTCAGCGTTTTATATTTTATTTTATATATTTTATATATACAAAAATGCTTCGGACGGCGACAAACTACGCGACAACGTAGATAAGAAGAATTATTTTTATTTTTAATGTTATCAAAAACGACTTTGCTGAAGAAAACTATAAAAACATTGAAAAAAAAACTGGTCAAATAAGCAAAAATAATCAGAAAAACTGAAATAACTTGATATACACTTCTATAGCACTCTGCTACATTTTAAGTCAATCCATAAAAATAAGCAAATGCTTTAATTCCCGAGCCCTGTATATAACTATAATGGTGATTTGTTTTTGAATTTGCTATAATTATTCTTGATAGGCCCTCTAAATTCGTGGCCCGTGGCCCATTTCCCGTCATGCCACTTTACCGGTACGCCACTGTTTTGGAGTTTAGGAGTGGTCGGAGGAGGTGAAGTCTGTTGTTCGATGATTTTCTTTTTTCTTTTAGGTGGGGGCCCCAGGTTAGTATTTTATCAAGTGTTATGCCTAAGTACTTGATTTTGATTTGGACAGGGATGGGGGCGTTGTTTATAATTAATTGAGGGCACTCACAGGGAGATTGTTTTAAAGTGAAAGTAACTTGCACAGATTTTTCTGTATTCATTTTTATTTTCCATTTTTTGGCCCATTCTTCAATTTTATTAGCATGATCCTGGAGTTCAGCTGAAGCTAGGATAGGATTTGGACTATAGGAAAGAATAGCTGTGTCATCAGCGTATGTTGCTAAAAGGGTGATACTAGATTGAGGGATGTCTGCTGTGAATATATTATATATATCAGGGAATAGATCACTACCCTGTGGAACTCAAGCATATATTGGGTGAGTAGATGAAATATTGTTACCCTGTCGTACGACAAACGAACGATTTTGTAGGTAAGATTTGATAATAAGATAGTAGGGAGCTGGCATGAAAAGTTTTAATTTGTATAGTAAGCCATCGTGATAGACTTTATCGAATGCTTGAGCAATATCTAAAAAAAGTCCGGAACAGTATTCTTTATTTTCGAGAGCAGTTGAGATTTCATCAATAAGACGATGAACTTAATAGATTTTTGAATGCCTGTTTCGAAAACATACACACTTATGTCATAAATATTTTTTTCACGTGAACGTGAACGTAAAGCACTTTACATTATATACAGTAGATATAATAGATACCATAGATAATATAAGTATATTCTTATATTATCTATAGGTCATACTGCAGTAGAGCTGTCGTTATGAATTAGTGTCGTTATATACTCTCCTTATCTGAATACAACATAAACTATCTACCAACATTGCCAGACGCTAGAGATAACAATATTTGGCAATAAATCACTATGTAAAGATCTCATTGTTGTTCATCCGTACAATAAACATTACTATTAAAACAGTGTTTTTAGATTTTAAGTATCTTAATCATTTTGTTAACTAATTGTAAATAAATGAGCTACCGAAAATATTTACTTAATATCAGTATTTATTTATATATATTTGTAATGAGTTAGCTTGTTAAAAATATTTTATTTAAATATTGTATTTGCCTTCATAAAGAAGTAACTTGTGCTAACTTTTACGAATTATTTCTAATGAATATTTACACAGGTAAAAGTTCAAAAAATTAATTTATTTAAGTAAATGTTATAGTATATTACTTTTTATGTCTTTTAAAATTTGGTATTCAGTAAATGTTATTTTAATATATCATTGAAACAAGTATATTATTATATTATGTATTTGCGCCAATACTATGTTAATGGATAATACTACGAAAATTAATCTACTTTATTGATTTTAGACTTTATCATTTTAGCAAATGACTACTTTGAATAACATTTTAAGATAAATACTTTAAGTAGTTATCATTTTACTAATTTTGACTAATTTTAAGTATTTTTTTGCTTTATAAAACATGTTTTATTATATAAGATTGTCTTGGTTTATGGTAGGAGGAAGAATTTATTCTATTTCAAGTAGGTATTAGAAATTAAGTAATTTTCTGTAAGCTTTTTTGTTAATAATTTTTTATAATTGGACAACTTCATTTTTTTATCTTATTACTACTTACACATAATACAAATAAAAAATAGAATACATAAAAAGTATCTAAAAAGTGTTAATAAAATATATTTTATATATATATTTGTTTACTAATACTTATAATTTTTATTTTATTATCCTTAATTCTTCTAAATCTCTTAATTCAATTTTATTCATCCTAAATAATTAATTAATAGTAGGATGTTAAATATTAATTTAATTTTTAGAACTGATAAAACAAATTTATTTTACATAATTATGTTATTTATGATAGTAAATGATATAAGTACATTTTAAATGAATATAACTAGGGAACGGATTTATATGCACTAAGGATCATCAAAATATGCTCCCAAAAATATTGTAATATGCTTCAAAATATACACTTAATATTAAATCAAAATTTTTTTTTTTTTAAATAATGTAAAAATTTCACAAATATTGTAACACAAAATTGAACGATTGGCTTTAAAAATATCTATATGATCATTTATGTATGTATGTAAACTACTCCTAATTAATGTTTTTACTTTAGGTATTTTAAAGTTACGAACGAATAATAAAAAAAAATTTCTTGGAACAAAAACTACAACAGTTTTATTTATAAAAATATACACACAAATGCACACACTGACTGATTGGTTTACATAATTTCATCAAGTTCATGTGTATTAACTCTATTATATGAATTTATTTATATTAATATCATATGTATATACTCGTATGTTGCATACGAGTATGTCATTTTATTATTGGCTATATATCTTACGTATGTTATAAGAACAAATTCTTCAATATTATTGTATATTTATAGGACTCCATAAGAAAAAAATAATTCAATCACCAAAAATCTTAATAAAAATGTGACTATTTTAACAACCAAAATACCTTGGATTATGCTATAAACTGCATATAAAATGATTATTAATTATACTATATAAATAATAATAAATATTGTTAAATATATCAATAAATCTGACTTACATAACATATTCATGGATACATAAAAATATTTAATTAACAAAATGTTCTTACTAAAATAGTATTGATACTACTGTATTTTATATTTTAATGTTTATTTAATATATTAAATTATTGCTTGTAAATAAAAATACTTTATAATAAATAATATTAAACATTAATATTTGTATAAGTATTAAAATTTTATTATATTATTATTGATAAGTGTGTCTCTAGTGATACCTATTTATGTGTTTGAAATTATGCTCTAACAATTATTAGTTCTAATCTAAGAATAAAACAGTTTTATAAAACATAGTAATATTTTTCAGATTATTCACAAAAATGCCCAGATTGCCGCAAAAGTTTTTATTCTGCTACATCCTTATTAGTTCATTTTTTTAGTCATGTCAGTGAAAAACAGGTTGGAAATACTATTAATAATGAAAATAGTTCTGTTCATAGTAAAAAAACTGAAGATAATAGAAATAATGGATCTTCCAAACTATTAAATTTTACAAAAGATGAAACTTTTAATCCTTGGAAATATTGTCTGGCCACTTATGAAGAAAATATTGATAACTCAATAAAACCACTTAAAAAAATTAAAGTACATAAGAAAAAAAAAGAAAAAGATAAGACTTTTGAATGTAGTTTATGCAAAAAAAAATTTGGATGGCCAACTGACCTTAAAAGGCATTTATTAATACACACAGGTATTACATTTTGTTCGTAATTATGTTGATGGTAATTTATTTTAAGTATTATAATTGTGTAATATTAAATTTCTGTAGTAAAAGTTAAACAACTATAATTTACATAATCTCAATAAATGTTTTAAATGTCAAATACTGATTACTTGTCATTTAAAGAATTTGTATATTGTAGAGACTAAACTATATACTTTTTCGTGTATATTGTTATATTATAAAATAGGATTTATTAATTAAGATTAATAAGGATTAGTTAATTAGATCCTTAATTAGGATTTTGTCATACTTCCCTTTCAAACGTTAACAGTAATGAGTAACACAGTTAAAATAGTTGGAATTTTAGATTTTGCTGATGATATATTTTGGAATTTTAAAAATATGTAAAATAATTTAATAAAAATATAAAATAAAAAACAAATACCACAATACAGAGAATAGAACCACAACACACTTTTTAATTTTGTACTACACTCAATTTTAGTCCTTGGCATATTGTATAATCTATACCTAGTGAATAAAAGATTTTGATGCAAACTAATTTCACACAACTATTAAATTAAAATATTGGTTTTGATTTTAATTATTTATTTTAATTATATTATAACATACCAATTTTATTTTATAGAACAAAAAAAAAAAATAAATATTGTAAAAATATAATGAATTAATTTAATTCAATTGTTATTTGTTTATTAAAAGGAGAAAGGCCATTTAAATGTAACTCATGTCAAGCAGCATTTACAAGAAATTTTTTACTTCAAAAACATTTTGTTCGGGCTCATAAAAGGGTATCTGAAGATGAATCCAAAAAATTAGATAACCATGTACATGCCAATGTTGCTGAAATAAAATTAAAAATGAAGGAACTAGAGTGCCAAAAGGAACATAGTAAGTCTGTTCCTGACAGTAATGATCATTAACAGTTTTTTGATTTATATGAACTATTTCTCCTCTATAACTATGATTGTTACCAAAAAACTTATTCATAGTACAAATACTAAAGGAACTACTTATTTTTAGTAGTATTATCAGTCACTATATTTTTCCTAGAAAATTGAATTAATGTGATAAAATTAAATTTATTAACTAAAAGTAATTTTGTTGTAAAATTTGCCCATACTTATTTCAAATTTGTGAAAGTAATTTTGAAAGTAGTGATGTAACTTAATTGTCTTAAATGTCAAGTTGATCACTTGTCATGGTTCATAGCTATTGTAGTCTGTAAACTATAATGGCTAGTTGAAATGATTAAATATATTTTAGTTCCTGAAATTTATAATTTAATATTCTAAGTAGATTATTATCCCTTCTGCTAAAATTTAATTTAACAATTTTCTGAAAATAAAAATCTGTTTTCCTATGAATTTTAAATTATAATATAAATCTTAAATAGAAAATTTTTATGATTTTTATTTGTAATAAAAGTATTTACAGTACAAAATAAAACTAATAAAAATATCATAAAAATTTACTTTAATACTAAAAAACTTATAACTTATATTCATAAATCCAATTGAATTACTTCTTATTATTATTTGTTACAAAATATACTTATTATTTCATAGTTTCATCAGAAATATTTGTTAGTTACACATTTCTTTCATTTCTTTCTATGCTTTGAGTATTCTTTTCTATTAAAATTAAATTTTTTTCTTTAAAAATTTAAATAATATTGCTATTTATGGTGTTTGATTCATGGTATTTATTTTTATTTGTAGCGTACTAGTCTGATCTGTTATTAATTTGTTATATTCATATTAAAATAAATAATAATATATTCTGTGCAATACCTTTAGTAATTTAGTTTATTTAATATATTTAATATATTATATATATATAATTATAAGTATTAGTGTCTCTAATACCGAATAATACTTTTAAATTAATCATAATTTTTTAGTTATGTCATTATTACATATTAAAAATAATGTTGGTATCTGTAAATGTTTCATGCTGTTTACTAAGTGAAATATTCATAACATAAATATTTACTGTATTATGTAAATGTTCTTGATATTTTTTTAATGTATAAGTTATTTATTGGATAAATTAGTTTAAATGAAAATAATTAATTTTTATACATTTATTTTTCCTTTACATTGATTTTAACTATTTAGTAAATTAAATACTATTCTTTAATTATATGGAAGTGAAGTCGCTAACA
Organism: Sipha flava; assembly: GCF_003268045.1. Lineage (NCBI taxonomy): Eukaryota > Metazoa > Arthropoda > Insecta > Hemiptera > Aphididae > Sipha > Sipha flava. The sequence goes on along the minus strand of NW_020271718.1, from coordinate 1,938,689 downwards.
GATGTCCTAGAAATTGTGAACAGTAGGTATGCAGTTTAAAACATCTTTCAGTTGACTGACAAATTTGTGGTTTTCCATTTTTAACAAGATTCATTGCAAATGTATACTCTTGGGAAACAATAACACAGCGATCTGTTGAAGGAACCGTCAATTGTTGGATGTTGCTGATCTGTTGGGTTAAAATAATGGATCCCAACTGAACTAACAGTGTTCCATTGCAATATGACAACAGTGATATTACCATTTAGGAACAGATTAAATATTGTATCTAGTCTTAATTTTAACAAAATTTACCATATACATTAAGTATAATTAACGTTAACATATGACAATAAAAAAAAACCAATGACAATAATTTTTGTTTGTAACTTATGTAAATAAAGACTTTATTAAATAAAAATATATGTATAATTAATTATTTATAACACAACTTGTTGTAAAACAAGTTAACATACTAAAATGGTAAATAATATTATTTAAGGTACATTGGTATTTGGCATTTGAGCAAAAGGCGGAGGTATTTACCTTTCTAACAAATTAGTAAAACTACTATAATAAATACATTTTAGTATATAAGGTTTTGTAGGAAATATTATGATTACATATTAACCTCCCATAGTTTTAAATTATTATCCATAACTTCATGGAACCAAGCTCGTTTTTTAATGTCCTTGAAAGCTGGCGCTAATGTTTTTAAGTCAAGTTTTAATAATGCTTCGTTGCCTAACATTCCATTCAGTTCACTTAACAATTTTGTATCTCCGTGCAATTTCAGTAAGGAGACAAAAGTAAAGAAATAAAATTTTACTCTTAGTCTATGTTGTACCCAATTTTCAACAGTTTTATTTCCACTAGCTGATTGTATTTTACCCACGTGTTCTGCGTACCACGGTGAGAAGTATCCTGTTAACTCTTGATTAGAGATCTGTGACACGCCTTTTGATTTTAAACGTTCTTTAATTAGCTTGTAAGCCTTTGGAGCATATACATACACCTAAACATGTACATAATAAAAATATATTAGTAACTTATTCTTACCAATTTAATTAAATATTATAAGTGAAGCTAACATAATTTCCATATTTAAATTAATGCACTTATAATGAATTGATTTTTGAAGAAAAAAATATATATTAGGAGTTTAACTTTTTGTTCTCTTTAAAATAATTTTCATTGGAATACCTACAAAGTAGAAACTTATTGATTCATTTTCAAAATAATTTTTAGCAAAAAGTCTCCACTAAAAAACTATTATAATTTTTTAGTATTGTTGTGTGTATTTAAATCTTAAAAGTGTTTATTATTAAGGAAAAAACGAACGATATATAGTTATTTCATAGGTAATTAATTTTTTTGAAGTTTATAAAACTTGCTCGTATACAGATTAATGTAAAAAATATTTTTCGTTTGACTGAAAACGCCGTGTACTTTTACAATTAGTCGTTTTGACTCTTGGAAAACATTTAAATATTATGTCACACCATAGCGTGTGAATGATATTATAATCGAACTATTTGGTAATAAGTTTTAATTTCTAATTATAAATTAACTGCATACAAAACAATGGGTTGTACTTGCCTGATAAAGAGAATTGCCAGTGACATATGACGTCACATAATGAGATCCAAAACTCCTGACAAATTCAATGACCGACAAACTATCGCCGACATTAACAGAGGCCACCTGTTTGGCCACTGGTTCGTGAAGGTCAGTGCTCTCCATATCCATTGCTAAATTAGCAGTCTCCCTATGCCTAGCCACCCTGACGAGGACATAACAATGATCACCGCTTACATAAGACATGTCTAAACCTGTTGTGAAAAAATGCATCGGTAATGTAATATATTAATAACGTATTGTCGTTTTAAGAAAACGTACACAATAATCGTACGTATTGTAATAAATTTTTACACAAACAACTGCACTCCGGTGTGCCGTTTAATGAACAGTGATTCGTGAGTATTTATGCCTAGGTACATAATAGCTGCAGTATTATACTCAGGGGTAACTAATTTACCGACTATGAACACATTAATTGCGTACTTATATTAATGAAATAATTATTATTCGACTAACCTAAATTTCTAGCCAACGTTAATTTCGACCAACTGCCCGTAAAGGCCTGCCACGGCTTGTCCAGTCTTTCTACGGAAAAATCTCTAAAATAGGCTTGCAATAACTGTTTTACGTTATCACAGAATTCCATGTGAAAGTCCCCTTGAAAAACTTGACCTCCTCCGATACTTCTCTTGAGACTATACAGTATAGGATGAATATTCGATTTTAATCAGTACCTATATTATATGTATATAATACAACAGGTAGACAAGCGTTACAGTGCAACAGGTGTACCTATTTAGTGTCTCTACGCGCATCTACCCGTGAATGTATTACTATTATTATTATAGTATTTTACCTTTGTTTTTCGACCACATTCGTAAACACGTCAACTGTGGGCTCTCTGAATATCCACGAATGGTCCGTGTCGTTCCTGGGGACTACTCTCATGCTTATGCTAAAGTACCCATAACGGTTGAACACGTTGATGGCGTTACCCACTCTGATGTCCGCGTGAGCTGCCTTCTGTTGAAGTCTTAACGCGTAGAGAACGAAAACTATCAACGCCTTAGTCCCATCGATGCCCATCGCTCGAACTGAGAATATAATAATAATAACAAATATTATTGTACAACCATGATGGTTACTTTACAATAGAATAACATCGTGTTGAGTAATATATTGTGTACGCTAAATCATTCATTTATTTTTTTCGCTATATCACACTTGCGCGTTTCATACGCGTTTTGAAACATTTTGACTTATCGAAATACTAATTAAATGTTAATATCGGCTGCTGTGACGGTTAAATTATCAACGAGTGTGCACGTGCAGCGTATTGTTATTATAATCGACCGGTTTAGTGAAAATTAATGTACACATATGTATCTATTTATTTATATATGTATTTCATATTCATATCATCGATATGTTTTACTTGAGATCTGCAAATGTGATTTAAACATGAATAAATATTAATATTTTGAATCTGTTCGTAAGCGCACTCGGTCATCGCACGATATAAGATTTATTATTAAGGAACATGAAACTTTGGGTAAATGTCTCGATAAAATAGTATGTCGAATGGTATCCTTCCTTTTTCATGACGATTAGGGCCGTATTTGGGAATCTGTTGCCTCAGGTGAAATAAAAATATATATTAAAATTAACAGACAGAGAAAATAAAAAATTTGCTACCTTTTTAAAATCTGCCATCGAGCCCCTTATACCCCTTGTACTAACCTTAAATAAGACCATTATCGCAAAAAATAATACGTATGACCAAAAATAACGAACGACATAATATTATATAATGTACGATACAAGTGTACATAATAACATCGCTGGAGTTTATAGCAGGGCAATTAACTTACTGTTGATTTCGTTGATTCAGTGGCACATGGGACTTATTTTTTGCGAGGAGCGAAAATATTACGAGATACACCCCTACTCCTCCACCTTATCTATCCTAACGGGATTCAATAATTACAATTAAATATGCTTGTTATGGATCCTAGGGGAGGTGGTAGGGGAAGCCGCTCCCCCCGTTGGTCATACTAATGGTAATATATTTAGTTTTTATTTTTGTAACATTTTGTAAACATTTTATAAAATATTGTTGGTAGTGACAACGTCAAAGATTCTGTATTATTATTATATCATGCACGTATAAGCAATCGTGGTTTTTAGAATTAGTTTTAGAAACCAATCAGCAACCAATAATTGTGTTTTTCTAATATTGTATTGTAACTGACCGACGATGATCGTTTGCATCGAAAGACTGATTTTGGCTTACTAATTTATTACTAAGTCGTCTTAATTAACAGGTTTTTTGCTGTAGAATGTATGAAATAAGTTACATAAGTAAGACGTATATTTGTATACGTAGTATATTTCTGTTTTCTATGATATATCTAGTCACCTAGGTGGCTAGATATTTTGTGGTAGGGGACCACCCACCCACTAACGATTTTTAAGGAGCAATTGCTCCAAAATAACACCATCACGTCACCGCGTTGATTCATTTAACTTTAAAATAATTTATTACTTTGTTATGACAAATGTTTAAACTCTTTAATTTTTGTAATTGATTGATATTGTATACTGTAGCTGCAGGCGGCTGTTATATAGCTGTAGTTATACTGCAGTTTGCTGATTTACCGTTAAGTGGAAAAACAAATAATTAATAAATACAATGTATATGTAGGTAGGTACTTGATTATAATTCATAAAAGTATTCAAAACTGGAAAGCCAGAAATTTTATTGCTGTATTCGACTACTTTCACATTTGTTTTATTGTATCGGTACTACTCGTCAGTGATGAAAAACTGATTTAGATTCGTGTATACGTGATAACAGGGTAAAATATAATACTGATTTTTTCAGCTAAAAATTATGCAAACAAACAACATTCTATTATGTATTTTATTGTTATTAATAATTATATAGTTTTGTATACATTATGTGTATTATACATACAGTATAACCTCGATTATTCGGATTAATGGTAGAGAAGAGTAACACGGATAAATAAAAAAACTTGTTTTCAATCCAGATATTTTATTAAACGAATCATGAAAAAATGTATGATGTTGTATGGATATTAAGTGTGTACAATGTTATTTTCTTAATGACTATTTTCGAAACGGCTATAGCAAATGCTAAAAATACACTAAATACTATGGAACAAATTCGACAGAATTGAAAATTTCCTTTATGTATTAGTAATAACGTCATTGGGTAAATATGAATGTTGAAAAACCTCTAGTAAGTCTTTATTAATCTTAAATGATTCTTATCTACCTGTGACATATATGGCCATATTTTTATCGTCGAAAAAGTTAATTTTTTTTTGATAATAAGTACGTAATAAAAAATACGATATAAAAATACATACGTCCGACCTAATAAAATTTTTTTAAACGAAAAATTTTAAACGATAATTTTGGAGAGTGAGCACGGTTAATCGTGAACACGGATAATCGATACACAGTCGAGATTCCACAGTGTATATATATTTATTTTATTGACGATGATATGTATATATAATACACGGTAAACTAGTAATTGGTATTATTTTATAGTAGGTACTACTTATACCTGCACTTAGCTCTCTATATAGTTATTAACTATACTGACAATACTATTCTCATTAAAAAGTGTACTACTTAAAAATATGGCAATTATTTTTGAAACTACGACGGCTGTTTAACTCGATATGTTAGTACAACTTTATTGTTTATATTTTGACATTCTATAATATATTTGTGAAGTTTCGATGATGTATTTGCTAATACATGGTAGCGCACTGAACTGTACATGCATATTTTTTCTCTTATAAAAAAACAATGTAATGAGTTTAAATGCTTGAATATATTCAATAATGTTATAAAGTCAATATCAAATGATGGATATATTATATTTTAATGAATCGAAAATGAAAAACAATTTAATTAAATATGTAAGCTGTGTTACGCAATTTCGGCCAGTCAAAATTGTCTATTGAAAATAATAACTTGTAATAAACAAATTTGTATTCATAATGATATTTTTCACGCTGGAGAACTTTTATAATATTGTATTAATAAATCTGAACATTAGGATAATTGATTTAAATTAAGTCAATGATCACATTAATAAAAACTAATAAAAATATGTGTAACCTATTCATACGTTTTTGTTGATTATTATCGACGAATTAGCATAGATATGAAAATATGTGCATTGTACTAACACACATACACACACACACACCTTTACGCAATCACTACAATCAGTTAATTTGATGTATGGTTGAAAAGACGTTCGGTTGCAAAACGAATAAATATATTCAAAGATAAACTTGAAAAAAGAGATCCAGTGCCCCACTGCCTACATCTTCTTCTTCTTGTCGTATCGGTCTTCATATTCCCTTCGCTCCCCAGTAAGCCGCAATTTGTATTGCTTTGTCTGAAAGCACATGCCACTGCCACATGCCCACTGCCTACATAGAACCTCCAATCAAAATAATAATTACGATTTCTGTTACACGTGTACAAAATATGTAATTATTAAAATTATTGTAATATCTGTATTAGTGCACTTGACTTAGTAATTCTAAAATTTGTACTTTTTTTTCGCTAGACTTACTTTGGCGATAGGTCTTATTAAAATTGTCCGCATGATTACCCGGATCATATTGTTTCACAATCTATTTTCTATAGAACGGTGATGTTTTACAAGTTAATATATATATATACAAGTAAATATAAATTTAGTAAAAATTTGAATCAATCAGCATATGCCGGATAAATTTGAAGAGCCGACTTTGGTAGGGAGATGACTTTTCAGTACTCTTTAATATAGCATTAGAAAAGGTAGCCAAGAAAAGTAAATCGGCAAGATGGATTACTCCCGGAAGATTACAGAAGACAATGCGGAATCTCAGCGTACGGAGATGTTATTATCATATTGGGATCATCAAATATTTAGGATTATCATTTTGTAGATAATCAAGAAGTAAAAATGGGCACCAAGGAATTAATAATAAATAGCAAAGATTTCGGACTACGAATAAGCGAATCATAGACCAAATATATGGTAATTTCTAGTCGAGAAAATTGTGGGGACCATTTAGAAGTCGCGAATTATAAATTTGAAATATATTTCTATCTATCGTATTTTTAAATACAATAAATAAACTACAGTTAATAGCAACAATGATTATCAAGAAGAAATTAAAATATAAGAACAAATTCAGGAAATAAATGTTATTATGGATTAATGAATATCCTCATATCAATACAGGTATCAATTAAATTGAAAACTACAATATACAAGGTTTGTGTTGCGATAAATGGCCCCAACGGCCTTTAAAAATCGATTGTGGTGATGATCATATATATATATTTATATGTATATTAATTTAAATCATAGGTTCGATCTGATTATTTACTAATTATAAACGATAAGCTAAATATTGCAATAAAACGTAAGGATTAATCTGCAGTTTTAATCGGTGACCAACAAATACATGTATGTAATAATAGAAAGACGCGAAATAAGTAAATATGTACAATATTATTAACTTATGTTAAAGTAAAAAAAAAAAATATTCGTACTGCAATTTTTCATGGCTAATACATGTTAACTCATACATAACTCATATTTTAAGTACATATTTATTAAAATTAAATAGGTTAGATTTTTAAATTACAAATAAGTACTGTGCGAAGAACCAGTGTAATCGACACATTGCGTAAATTGCATACATTTTATAAAGGAGATCAACTAAAAAAAACATCACAAAAGAAATATTTTGAAGGGTAAGGGTTTGTATATGAAGGTGAAGTATTATAATGATGGTGTGTGTACATAATATTTGATCGAGCGTAACTTGCATCGAAATGTGGTGTGCAGCAGCGTGCTTCACAAAACTAAAATCATTAAAAAAAAACGACCACATGCCTATCATAAAATAAAACGGAAACGTTTCTCGATTAATACGTGGATCCGAATATATTAAATATTATATTCTATCCAAATTCAATGCCAGTTTTATGAAACTGTCCATAATTACATAGTAGTGTATACGATAATCTGTAAAATAATATCTAAATATACCTTGTATGCATATTAAATAGCTTTTTATGTGCCTAAATTAAATTATAGACGTCGAGACCGTTTGGAACACTTTTTGAGAAATGGTCCACAATTAAACAATATTGTAATATAATATGATAGATCAAATGTTTGTTTATTTTCTTATTCGGAATTTATATTATATGGTTTTCTGTAGTTTATTTAAAACATTTCATTGCATAATGGTTAATGGTAGGGCTAGATTAAATTCTAGATAGTTTATGGAAGTGTATTTTCGATAGTTTCTCGAATAATACCGAACATTTTAACAATGTGTCCGTTTTGATATTTTAATCTATACGTATTATTAACCCTCACCAAGTCATAAAGACGAAAATAGATAATATCGTACCAAATGAAAGTGGTTAAAGTTCATACCTAGTTCTTACATGGATATCGTTTTCTGCATATTTAAAACGCATTATACCTGCAATACATTTTCTGAAACATCCAGGTTGCAACGTAAAAACATGGTCGACGGCTAATGCAATATGTTGACAGTAAAGCGTATTAAGCCCTTTGCGTGATTTCAACACATAACACGCATGAAAAATATCACAACCCCCCTATATATACGTATATTACGTATATATTTATATATACGTATATATATATATATATGTATGTAGAATAAATACGTATTATTATCGTATAGACGGGCATATATGTTTAATAAACTTGACGGACGTGCCCGGTATGGGCAGCAACTTCACAAAAGAAAAAAAAATTAAAAAACAACAAACCCTCTAAAATAAATTTTTAAGAATAGCCTTAAAGACCCCTATAATTCATGAGAAACAAACAATTACGTAATGATATGAGCCAACCATACTTATATGTATGGATAACATAACAATTTAAAATTTCCATGAAAACTTCACAAAGCTGACGAAGCACTCCATTATAAAATTGGCAGAAGGTCCGTCAATCTAAGGTTAAAACCACGGCTACTACTGGATATTCTACTTGAACCCAAAGAAGACACCACAGATTCAGACATGGATCTAGACTTATAAGCTTACCCACCAACAATTTGTTAATATGATTGTATATTAATTGTAAATTTTAAACTTAAATAACATTACTTGGTGTATTAACACAATTAAATAAATAAATAAATAAACCGGACGTAGTGATTTACGTCAATACAGTTAAAACATACATAATGCGTCTACCGATACCCAAAATATTATTAGTAATTATCGTATAACCACTGTCCAACCGCGTGCAGCAAACGTCAGGACATTGGCCTTCAAATTATTGCACAAAAAAAAAAAAGAAACGTTGTGTAAATGAACTCATATATTGTTTTACACATAACAAGACGCGTTTTAAAACAGATTGCTACGTAGGTATATATACTATTTTAGAGACAAAGGTTTTTATACGTATGACGTCGTGATCATATTATACAGCCTTCAAGTGAAAATTGTTTACATACATTATCACGACGAATAAAATAAAAAATTAATAAAATACCGAACGAGCAAGAAGAAAAAACACTAGATAGTTTCTCATCGTCACTTGGACATCCGGGTGTCCTTCGACGGTAATAAATTTTTTTTTTTTCAAATTTGATCTCAATATAAATTGGTCGCTCGATTATATTATGTAGGAGATAAATGTACGTGAATAAACTTTACACAAATCACGTTATGACGTACTTGGACCCGGAAAACTTCCCTACACAGATTAATTTTGTTTTAGTTTATTTCTTATCATAGGCACACTCGGGCGTTTAAACGTGCTTATTAATGCTATATCAAATAAAAAAATCTTTAAAAAAAAAAAAAATGTATAAATCGTAAATATACCGGGGACCTAATTATATTATGGCCATGAGATGTATTCAATGGTCAAAGATAGATTTTAATGGTATTTACCAACCACGACTGGATTTGATTACACATTTTTTTTCAGCTTTTACTAAAAACCTTCAATAAGTGTACGTCATCCGATACCTAGCGCTAAAAATAATTATCTTCTGTAACTTCACAGCTAATGGCAATTAGTAAATCCTATTGTGTTTACCGATAGTAAGATTGATGCTTGGAAAGTTCTTTTGAAAAAGGACCTCTAGTCCATGTTCACGTTAATTTTGTTAAAAGAAAACTAAATTCTTTCCCATTTCGGGTTTGAAGAAAGAAATTAGTTCTTTTTCTCGTTACTATATAAAAAACATTATTCGTTCTTCAATAGTTTTAAAGTGTAATTAATAAAATTTATAGTTGAATGATATTTTCCAGCCTCTAACGATGTCACACCGATAAGACCGTTGCAACTGACTTGATATTTTGTAAGTCTCGTCAATATTATCGTACTCAGATTTAATTGTATAGCTTTTCATTTATAAAAAGCTTTAATAATAAAAAAAAAACTAAAGATAATACGAGCTACCCATATTTTGAGTTCCCTTCCAAGCACTGAGTAAGACCATTCAACTGGCCATTGGCTAAGTTCCACGTGAAAACGTTATGTGTACCCGCAAACATTTACGAGTATGCGCATCATCGGCTCACATTACGTTGCAGGTTATGAAAGCGGCAACCACATTACTCGAGTATACTCGGTAACTGGGTATACCCAGTTGTCATTACGAGTGTTGTACGTCAGACCATTACATTATTATTATACGTATGGAACACATGGAAACGTTCTGATTACTATACGGTATTACAATATCGTAATTTAGAATCCTTAAAGTTAATCGCATTCGGTACTGGTATTGTATGCATCGGAGCGCTCGTTTTTCCGACCATCCGACCCGCAGTAATATGCGGGCACTCACACAGTTATTACAATTATGTATACATAATATTTATATTTTCTATCATTACGCTACCTATTTTTATTTTATTATTTTTTTCATACACATTCATACGTACTATTGTAATAATAATAGTACTGAACTAAACCGAAAAACTCTACACAACTCCGTCGTCGCAGCAGTAGCAGTCATTTGGGCGTTGCGGAACTAATGAAGTGAATATAATAACACCACGAAAAAGTGCATTTACACCGTGCGCGGGCCACATCGATACAGGCCAAATCGCCCAGAGTCGCGCGTAGTCGGTTTACCCACGAACAATGTACAATAATTAAACACAGTAGTTTTGTCCCGAGAACAGGATGACGTAATATCGTCGTAGGTATACACCTCTTGTGCATAGATAGATAGGTGTATAACCAATGATACGGCTCGCCGGGTTCGTCCTGGATTAATTGACCACCCGATCGTGACATACTGAAATCGGTATGTTTTCACGAAATAAAGAAAAAAAAACTAAAAAAAAAACCCCACTATATTATGTTCAAATCTTCTTTTGTCCCGCCGCGGCGATCAGAAATATTTGACAACATTAGTAATATTAAACTTGTATACGGTTCAATGCACTTGGTATCGAAAACTCTTCAGTACGGAATGTATCACGAATAGTTGACATCTATTCCCAGCCTTTATATTAAGGCAGCCATAAATGTTCTTTGTGTTGGATAGACCCTAAAAAAAAACCTAGTATGCTTTAATAAAATCAAATTACTAATAATTTTTATTATGAGGAATTAGATTATACACTTTAACGCATTACTGCAAAACTAAATTCTTATATATACATATGTGATTATATTTTGATAACTAAGTGGTTTTTCTTGTCATTAATTTACAAACATCAATTTACCGATCAAAAATATTTTGCGATTAAATATTGGGAATCGCTACCCTATGCATTAGTACTAGGTATATTATTTGTGTATAAAACGGAAAATCATTGTGTGATGTAGAATACGTATTAATGTTTTTTTTTTTTTTTTTTTGCTAAAAAATTTACAACTGCACTAACGTCATTTATTTAAACGATAACACTAATATTGTAATCTCGACCAATATTTTGTTGGCTTAAAAATAAAAAAATATTCTGTTCAAAATTCAAAACAATAAAAAATTTTTTACAAAGGATCTTACATTTTCAAACATAAAGAAAAAATAAAACGTTTACAAAAGAGTAAATATCGCCCTATAGACGATTGGCCATCACTGCAAATTATTAAAAACCTGCCAATTGGTTTTTGGTCGGTATCTCAAATCATGGCTCTGAAGTGTGTGTAGGAAATTTAATTTATTAAAAATCTATGTAGGTATAGGTAGATCGGTTGAAGAAATATGACCGGGTTCGATATTTGCAGACAGAATTTCACCTTTTTTTCACTTGTAAGAATCATATATTCTAATACTTGACAATTTTAATTTATAACTGACAAGACTAACATTTCTAACAATTAACTAATAAACAAAACAGGTCTTTATAAAATTACCAAAATTTAAATCTTACATAATTTGAATAAATAATTTGCCGATTCAATCTATATACATACAATATAATATGTTTGATGAATTTTTTTATTTATATTTTCTGCTCTGTTATTATATTACACTGTAATTTTAACGCGTTGCTTATAAATCTTGTATTTATATATTTTATTATATAATAGATAACACTGACATGTTTTTTACTAATTAAAAGGCTAAAATAAATTTATCCACTTAAGCAACTTGCATATATTACGTATAAACAATGTGTAAACGTTATTTTTTACTTTCAACTTCAATTGCGGGTAAGAATAATAATACAAATAATAATAAAAATAGTAATAATTAAACAATTAAAAATATTATATCGACCGATGTATGTGATGTATGTATGGTATAGTAGGTACGTGATGCAAATCCAAACTATTAGTAGTATTGCAATAGTTAATCAAGGACCGTGAAGTGGTTTTGAAAAACACAAACCTAAATACATCTATTCATATGGTTTAAACTATTCTATGTAATTTATCGCGTTTATCGTTTCTTTTAGTATACAGTAGTTTCCATACAGGAACCTAATTCACATTGGTCGATAGTTAAGCGCTGCTGCAAAATCTTTTTAACTCGAATCGAATTAAATTACATATTTCATCTTCTCTTTTCGTAAGGTTGATTTGGTAGTTGTATTCTGTTTGAGCCACAATGCCTAACTAGAAATTACAATATGGTGGTCTCCTTCTCTTTCCACATCATAATTTATGAGTCAATACTTTACATAACTTCAAGCTGCTGCCATCAATTATTCCCGTTGCTGTTAGTTCTGCTACAGAAATTGCAAATGGTCGGTAGTAGCGGTTACTGCTTCCGTCCGCTATCTTTTTTTAATCGCATTTATCGATAAGCAAAAGTCACACTGTAGGTCTTTTCTGGACCCAACATTTAGGATTTTTTGTATCAGTATAATGTTTTCAACTTCTTGTCGTTCTAGGTCCATAGTTTGTATTTTTAATTTCTGGACCATTGCTCTAAATCGAAGTGAGCAATCCAAAACAGGCCGACTCATTCATTTTGAAATTCACATATTTCGGAATACTATTAAAGTTTTTCCTATCATAGTAATTTTCTTATTAGGTACAATTCATATACGTCTGTACATTGGTTGGGCAATATTTGGCATTAAATTCATATCTTTGACAAATGTATCGTTTTGACACCTGATCAAATGGTTGTATTCTGTAGTAAGTCATGCCTATGTAGAATTGATTATTTAAAATTTTATTCTAGACTAATGGATCAACTTTTATTAGCCAGGATACTCTTCTGGAAATGTTTCTTCCAGTGGTGTTCTTTTAATTGAGGCGTTGTAGTAGTCTACCGGAGTGTGTTTCGTAATTCGTATTTTTTAGTGGCGGAGACAAGGTATAAATAATTAACATTTTACAGTTAATATTTTGACTTACATAATTGTTGTCATTAACTGTATTATAGATTATATACATATATATATATATATATATTCTTGTAACTTATTACTTAAGCAATAAATTAAAGAATAATTTAATTTCAAATCTGTTAAAATTGTAAAATTATTCGGCCTATAAGGTAATTTATGGGGGGGGGGTAACGACCTTTTAACCTCCTCCTGTGTGCGCCACTGGTTGTTTCAGTGTAAAAAATCGTCTAAAACTTTTCCTGATAATTCACCATCTACGTTGAACATTAATACTTTTGGTTGTAGCGTTTTTTCTTGAGTAACGTTTAAATTACTAATGCTAGTAAGTACTTTCATTGTTATATATACATACCACATAAACGCGCGTTTATTATAACTACATATGTTGGGCATAATTACGTAAAAGTATACATACCTGTATACTGTATGATACCAACATTTTTTTTTTGAATTTCCTATTGAAACGATCGTTAGAGGTCTTTTTCATTCGGGAGGGTAACTCATCCATATTGTTATTATTCTTATTCGTCGAATCCTCGAAGTTCAATTCGATAATGATAATGAATATAGGGCTCTACGTACTTATAGTGTTTATACTGTCTGCATTATTTATATCTGATAATATACTTAACTTCGATAGTACTAGAATAATTATAGTTAAGCTTACAAGAATATTAACAACATACGTATGAATATCACTACATGACAAATTAATAATATAATAATATTATTATGCATATTTTGCACTGCAAAACGAATAGTATTATACCTACATTACTCGACAAACTGCACCGCGCACACTCGATCTGACCTTCATAAGTGCATTTTCAAAATGTACGCCAACTCGGTTAACCATATACCGTGTCAATAATATATCGAAATATTATACCGGTACACCTACTTGCCCATGCGCAGCACAGCACTGGACGGTAACTAGTGTTGTGTTATGCACATACTCAGTATAGACTATAATAATTATTACTGTTTGTTATATGAATGTAAAACTACCAAAACAAGATATATACATAAGTTATAAAACTGGCAAAGCGGGTTACGAGTAGTAATAATATGTATCGACGTTGAGTAGTAGGAAAAAAATTATTAAATATCGTATAAATATATTATGTTTATAAATATAGAACGTATATTCGTGAGCGGCATTCAACCCGCAAACATGTGGCATAATTTCGCTGAAATATAACATGAAATATATATATATATATATATATATATACCAGATAGCGGTTTTACACATTAATTATTTATTAAATCAAGCACGTTTGTATAATGATAGATAAAATCATTTCACTAATAAGAAAAAAAATACGAAGATAATATAGGTACTGCAGAGATTGAGCGTTAGGCACACTTTTCGTTTCGCCCACTCTGTTCCGATCCAATGTTATTTATACTATTCATTTGAAAGCAAAAATACGAACTTCTACAAATCAATTATATTAGAAAAAGTATATTGACAACTATATACGCTAAATACTCCAGTATCTCACTCATTCATCGATGAATTCTATGGGACGTTTCTCAATCTTTAAACGTCAATAAACCAATAATATACAGTTGAACTCTCATAACACATAGATTTGATTAGCATAGTGACGTTGAGTAACATTTCCAGATTTGTGAAATTGGAATTAAAAATTTTATTGAATGTAAAAAAAAAAAACAACTCATATCCGAAATTCTAAATACATACAGGTTATATAAAAAAACAAATTAATGCTATTTGTTGAAGATTAAAATACGTTAACGTTATTATTACCAATACTGAAGTAAATATCCGACAAAAATATTTTGTTTTTGAGATTCATCTAAAGTTGAATAATAATATGAAATGGTTTCTTTTAAAACCTAACGTAGAATACTGTGCAAGGTTTTAAGTATTTTTCGAAATTTTCTTCAAAACTACTGTATATTTTCGAAAATTATTTTTTAAATTTATTATTGTCTAATCTATACTTGAAGAGATTTTGAACGAACATTTTTTAACACTTTATACTACATCATACCCAAATTTACTCAAATATTATATTTAAAAAAAAAACTAAAAAAAAAAAACAACTATATGGTTCTAAAAGTTCTTTTTGTGTGTATGTAGATGTTTCTATATAAAATACACTTAAGTATAACCTACAACTGAATTACATATTCCTATATACAATTTAATAGTTCATTATTTTAATTTGAGTTTTGTCGTTTCTCAAGACAACGAGATTAGATTCATTGTTGATGACCCACATAAAAATGTTTAAACATAAAATATGGTTGCCAAATTTCTTACAACTATGTATATACCACGATGATGACCCATAAAAAGGTTATATTCCATTATTGGCTACTTTCAGTATATACAATTAAAGGAATAATCATCATAACAATGTATTTTTTTAACAATCTATAAATCGATAATATTGATAGTTCAAACAAGTATATTTAAACTTGTGCAATAACATTACATAATAGAGATGCATACCTACCATACATTATATCTGCGATATTTGAATTTAAAAAACATTAAATTATTATTTTGATGTTTACTTCATATATTTTAAATTGTAATTTTTATTTTACTTATGCACGAGGAAACAGTTGTATTATAGTTCGATCCATTAAAATAGTTAAATTAAGACACAGCTTATTATAATATTTTATGTAAAAGTTAATTATTAATTTTTATTACTTAATAAAGACTATAATTTAAAACGAATACATAAATATAATTGAAAAATAATCGTGTTAAATAATATTTTTTTTAAATGTGTACAGTAATATTTTTTTATGCATACTCCTAATGGAAAAATCATAAACTAAAATCACTTTTAGAAAGAGATTTGACCTAAAGGTCGGAGAACTATAAATTACTATATAAGTAAATTAATAGTCACACGTTCATTGATATCATGTTCGTGTAAACTTACTATTGTTCAAACACAATACCATAATTTGTAGTTATTTGTTGGCTATCTATTCTTTAATTAAAAATTTGAATACAATCAAGAGACTATAACATTTTTATGCCAGTAGGTATATTTTGATTTTTACAACATAAATTATTCAACTCATTTTACTGATTTGGAACACCAACCGGTTGCAACTATATCTTGTATCAAATAGGAATATTTCTAAAGTGTGACGTTATTAAATTATTTATTTAAACATTTTCTCACATTAAGACATGTTTTTTTCTCTAAATATCTACACCTTGTGTTATTTAAAAACAACTTCATATAAATGAATATTAAATTTCATTGCCATGTGTCCATTTACTTATTGTATGCGTATCGGTGTTTCGTATAATTGATAAATATAATTATAAAAAAAATTCGTAAATAAATTGTTAGTTCGAGGTTCTCGAATCACACTATTAATCCAAAACGACTATAGGTATTGTTTTTTATTTGATTATCTTTATACGTCTTTTTGAATTTCACTTATTTAGGTGCTTGCAGAGCACGTACACAACAGGTCTCACAGTGTATGCTGTCATTAAACACGAACTATAAACAATTCATTTTGATTTCACTTGTTTTAGTAATTTAATCGTATTATTATTCGAATCCTCTTATTTTTAATTAGATAGCTACTTAAAGTTAAAATAAGTTCGATTGCCTTATCTTATGTTATTATACCTATAACCTAACCACCAAGATTAGTACACCTAATTATCAAAAATTTTAAAATATTATTTTTCCAAACACGCAATATAAATGTATTAATCATTATATTATAGATACGTCACATAATCTGTATATTACTAACATAGTACCTAGAAATTTAAAATACTCTAGATTAAGTATAACCATTTATTCGCCGTGGTTGGTAACCTTTTTAAACGCATATAGGCCAACAAATAAATAATTGGTTCTGGAAAAGTAAAAAGTATTCATCGATATTTCATTCTCTAAATGATAACTGGTAACTCCAGAATATTGAAATATTTTAAAATATTTTGAAACAAAATTATTCGTTAAGTAACAAAAAAAGGAAATAATACTCAATGCCTATTCTATACGTGTAGTTAAAGTAAACTAAATATTTTATTTATTTCAGTTTTATTTATATCAGAATTTATTTTGATTTATTTGTTCTGACAGTAAATTGTCATTGTTTTTCATAAACGAAAGGAAAATCCTGATAAGTTATGCACATATACATATACTCGTATAAGATGCGAAAATAGTTTTTTCAGTTATATTTGTGAAAACAAAGAGTGTTCGGTGAACCGTATCTATATAACTATAAAATAGTCATTTAAATTTCATCCACGTGAAGCTTTAGGTTAAAATGACTCACTGCGGGCTTTGCAAACCGACCACCACAGGTTATCGACCATAGTATTTCAATATTTTCATTTAGTTTAAAATGTTCTATCACAGTACAAACATTTTTTCTTTCACCCGGTGAAGTTATAATATGATTTTAAAACAATATTTACTATAAACTGAATTAATTTACTACAACTATGAGTAATTACATTTTTACAGTCAGTTAAAACTTGTAGATGGTATTGGACTTGTTATATTATAATTATTATTTATATTTATAATATAAGGTTAATAGATGTACAGGTAATAATATTTTATCGGAAGGAAAACAATTTAGTTAAAACAATATTTATAACAAAATTACTTACGAAACTATTAAACGTGTATTATAGATTTTACAAAAACATGTAATTATATTATTAACATATAATTTTATGGTATGAATAGGTTTTAAATCATTCTGTGATATAATTTTGATACAAGAGCTATGTAACATGTAAACATCCATACCAGCATGTAAATATTTATTATAAATGCCCAGTAGCCGAGGTCTTAATTATGTTTCTACATTACAACTTAAATATATAATATTAGTATATTTATTATATTTGCCTCGATATTTTCAAAGGTACAAATTACTATAATAAATGAAAAAAGTATAATCGGGATAAAATAATATAATTATACCTTCAGTTATTATTTGTGATTTGTCTACAAAATATTGAAAAAGTGCAAGCCAATATTGTAATAAATAAAGTCGACAATAAAGTCGAAAAATCAATGCATTTATAATAAGTGCATATACCATTTTAAATACTATAATTATATTTATTTATTAGTGTCATATTTATAAACATAAACATAAACTTATGCAAATGCGCAAAGTGTGTTAATTTTTAAGATAAACAACCTCAAAACTATGTCTCATTTAAATAACCTATTCAAATATATTGTTGAACACTTTATAACTACCAAACTGTATTCATTGGTTTGTAATTTTATTATATTATATTGATATAATATTAGTATATACATATCAAGGTTATTATGAGTCTGGGGGCGATATTAAGAAGAAAAAAACGCAAAATACACCAAAGTAAAAGTAGGTAGTATGAAAACAATAATTTAAAAAAATCGTTTTAAAATATTTTAAACCTACTAGCGTAGTTGATATTTTACAGAAGATGGTATAAAGTAAAAGATATATTGTACGACTTTCTATTAAATAGTAATGTACTCGTATTTAACGCGTTATATAATCAATATTTGTAATAATCCAATACATTTTTGGTTGTAATGTTTTGCATATGCCTACATAGACATTAACCGAATTAAACGCATCACAAGGTCGCAGTTATATCACATTATAATATGATATAATACTGACCTTGTGGTTTATGTTTAAAATATTAACCGTCATCTCGATTGTGATCTGGATACATTGTATTCTGTAGGTGCGAAAAAAAAATAAATCATAACAGAAATGTTTATACTTCAGAGCAAATCCAACAGCGGCTCCGTAGAATAAATAAATACTTGCAGATGAATTTACTGAGTGTTGGTTATACTACACGTGCACACAGGTCCGGCTCAAATGTTTACTCACACCTAGGCAAACTAAAGTTCTGCCGCCCCTTACATGTAAATATTACATTAAATATTTTTTTTACATAAGCAATACAAAAATAGACTTTATTCTGAAATAATTAGATTTATTTATGTAAAATTTACAATATATTAGTTCAACACATTTGTAGTCAAGTAAACCACTACTCATTAAAATAAAATAAAACAATTTTTAGTTTTATTTTTTACTACGCATAATTTGATATGAGTAGCTACTAGAGGAATTGTAATCTTTTTTTAAAAAAATTATATATAGTTTAACAATTTTAAATGCAGCTCTAGACATGGGCCTATATCATCTACCTTTTAAGCCGGGCTTGCGTTTACTTATATGTGCATAAATTTGTAGAAACCAATACGTGCCCATACGACACTTGTTGCGAGAATGCAGCTGTATAAAAATGTATCGGTAGAATTTAGTACACGGTATCTAGCGGTAGTGGTAAAAGTTTAAAACGCATGCGATGATCAGGATTGTCACTGATACACGGGGTGGGATCGAGAAAAATTGGCTCGCCATTTTAATATAATAATATTCGTGTGTAGTATCATCGTCGATTATGTATAAAAATGATCACCAATACGTACAATATTACATAGAATGAAGCGTATCTCCGTCAGTCACTATGGACATTTATGAACACACAATATATTATATTTTAATGTCCACCTCTGGTGGCGTATACAGAAAATATTATTGGGATGGGCTACTACATATAGACAGTGTTAAATTATCACTGCTAATAATTACTAACAAGAAACAGTAGGTACATATCTACATTTCATTTACAGAATGTCCCAAAACGATTTGACGTTGGACGTAAATTTTAAATGAGCATAAAGCACCATTTAAATATAACGTACATTTAAAATAATTTTTAAGTTTTTTAAAACATTTCTGAGGGGGCTGTAGCTCACTAGGCTCCCCCCTTATATACACCATTGCCCACCCCATAATTCTGAAATGTCTTCGGGATCGCAAGTTTTATGGTTTTATATTTAAATAAATGTATATACATATATAGGGAAACATGGGATAAGATGGGACAACTGGATTCCTCCATAGTCAGTAATAAATTTATTAATATAACATCTTTAAATGATTTTGTGGAGGTTTGTCAGACGGTTTATAATAAGAAATAAATGTTAACTGATTGAAATTATATATTATCAGTGTTTTTCAATTTTTGCTTAATAGCCAGTTAATGTGTGCAAAAGTTAACATCATTTTAAGGTAAGTAAAGTTAATTATTTCTTAACAATTTTTTTTTTTTTTTGATAGATCTATACACTTCTGTAATTTAATATTATGCAATAATATTTAAAATATATAAACAATTTTATTATATAGGTTTAATTGAAAATTATTGGTTATCGGGGACATAATGAAATAAATTAATGGGGGCATGACGGGACATGCCTATTCCACAAAGGTCAAATGAAGGAACATCTATTCCTAAAAGAAAAAGTTTAACCACAGGAAAAACCATTGTTCTTACGGAATCCCCATACAAAAATGAACTTGAAAAAAAAACAAGAATAGTTAAATCAGTAATTAAAAGGAAATCATTAAAAAAAAAGTAAAATAAACCTGTCATAAAAAAAGAAAAGAAGAAAAAGATACTTAATTCATGCACAAATAACGAAGATCATATGTTCACAGAATGCATTTATTGTGGCCATTATTATGCAGAATCAAATGAAGATTGGATATGTTGTCAGAGTTGCGAGAAATGGGCCGATTTGTCTTGTTTTGGAAAGGACGAAGAAGAAAACACCACATACGTATGTGAACATTGTTTATAATTATAAATATTTATGAAAAGTTAAGACTAAGAAAGTATTATTTTTAATTTCTAAATAGGTTTTTTTTTTTGTTATTTTAATGTATAGGATATTTAATCTTTGTTAAATAAATTAAACTTTGTTTTATATTTGTGTGATATTTGGTACCTAACATTATTTATTTAGAAATAAGTATGCATATTAACTTATTTAAAAATGTGTTTAGAATTTGTGTCTCATTTTACCTCAGGGTGTAGGCAAGATGGGACAGATGGCACTTTTTAAGGTTTAATTTTTTTTTTTTATTCAAAAACACAACAACAATTGTTTAATGTAAAACATTTACAAACCTAACAACTTTTTTTTTTAATATATAAATCGAAAATTCATCTTCTACAAGAAGTTAAACATTAGGCGTCTCGTCGTACCCCAGGTTCCCCTATATGGATTTCGAGAACACAGGCAGATGAGTATGAACAGTTTAGAGCATTAATAAACGTTTAAGGGGTACCCACGTTTCAACAACCGTAGACGGCGGAATTGAAAAACCCTTCGCAGCGCCGCGGAACCGACGGTCATTGGACACGCTAAGGGATCGCACAATGGCCGCGGTACGCGTGGCGCACGTAAAACATCTCACCGCGCGTTACGCGCAACAATGTAGAGAACATACCTAATGTACTAGAACGTGCGCGGAGCTTTGCCAATCGTCGAACTCCTGTAGTCCATGCCCGAGCACCGTGGGCGCAGGCACTGCACTGGTCCGGGCGGGCAGTACCGAAACTGTCCGGATTAGTAATGCGTAACGGGTGCGCGACGTTCACGATTTCGTGTTCGCGACGACGGCATTCGGGTGAAGACCGCGAAACGCGCGGAAAACAGCGAACCGTGTTGAGTAACGGGCAGAGGACGTGCAGGTTGGAAAAGTCTACGCGTGCATTAGCGGTACGCCGGCAACGACCGAGTAAAGTATTGAAACGTTTCGATCGCGACCACGCGAGTACAGGTGTGTGAACCGCGAGATGAACGTGTCGTGGCGGTCGTCACGGCGGGGCCCAGGACGGAAAATGTGCAGGCGCGAATCGGTTTCGTTTCGCCGGTAGAACGTACACCGCGGACGTGTGCCCGCGCGTCTCGGTCGTCGAAAAGCGAATCTGTTGCGCCGCGCGGCAATCGTCGGACTGCGTGCTCGCCGTGGCCCGTACGCCGCCGCGTGCCCGACCGACCGACCGACCGACCGTGTGGTGCGTGCGTGCGTAAAGTATTGCCGCCGCCACCACAGATTGTACACGACGCGCGCGCGGTCCGTACACGGTTCTATCCACTCTTTCACCCGGTCCGTGCGGCCGCGGTGCATCGCGGTCGCCGCAACAACAATGAACGATCATTACATTGCGACAGCAGCCAATAACGACGATTAATAACAACAACAATGCAACAGCATCTCGCCGTGCGCGGCAACAGTGGTCGGCGGAAACCAGTTCCGCTGTTCTTCGCCCCAAGACGAACAACATCTACACCGTCGTAAACGCGAACAGTTGAATTTTTTTGCACTTCTTACCGTCCGATTCGAAAAACGATTGAAAGACGGCGATGATCGAATCGAAAAAACGTGATACGTCTATACCTTTGACGATGAGTCTAATGACAATCGTTTGAATCTGCTGCACAATGTGCCGGAAAATCATTTTTTCAGTATTCCAATCACTAATGGATTGGTAGTCTGAAATAATTTTCGTACTAGATGTGTACACAGTTATGCGCGTTGGCTAACGTGGACATAATATTTGTAGAAAGGGTGGAGTGTAAAAACTTAAAGGGTGGCCACTAAAAAATATAGAGGCATTTACTCGATCACTTTACCACCACTCCGCAGCACGTTTAGGTTTTACTTTACGCCCTACCGGTGGCTTCATTTGGGAAGGGGCAACTCATACATTTGCCACAGTCAAGATTTTTGCCATTCCATAGTCGGCACATCATCAAAATATAAATACTTCTTTTATAGAGCTATTGACAAGTTGTAAATCAGAAAAATGAGACATGTATTTAACGGGTTCTTATATACTAAGTACAAATCATTAAATTTTTGAACTGGTTTGATGTCCCTCTAACCTCACTTTAATCGGCACTTAAGTAAAATGAGCAACTGAGTCGGACATTTAATAAGAATATCCAGACTGCCCTACTCTAGAAAAAAACTGAAATAAGACCACTAGGCACTACACTTTGCAGGTCTCAGAACTGGCGGATTAAGAGATATTATTATCAGAACCTTAAGAATTTCCACTTAAAAAAAAAATTACAAAATATATTAATACAGAAGTGTCTAATACGATAATATCTTGGTCTTGTTATGTGTTCATATCAAAAATAAATGGATTGTTCAAAAACTTCATCCTAAATTCTCAACTTTTCTAAATTTTAATCTCAATTTTATTAATTACATTTCGATGTACGACTGCAGCCCTACCTCAATCGGCCTTCCAAGATTATTTTAATAGTTGTCGATAGCCACCAGAACAATCTGACTACCTTGAAGACTTGTGATGCATCAATACACCACGTACACGTAGTTCGCTGTTTTTTAATCAACATCAAAATCATAACTTAATGTCACACACAACCACGCGTATTTACATCAAATAAATTTTTATATTGAAAATTGTTTATTTTAGTATATTACATAAGAAAAAAAATCTTTTCTATTTACGAAAAATTCATAAAATTTACAATTGTGACAATATACATATCCACTTAGATTAACATTTGTAAAAAATGGTTATGAAATAAAATTATATATCACCACATATAATAAAAATATATAAACATTAAAAAAATTCTCATACTAATATATCGATTGATAAAAGTGCAAATAAAAATTAGTAATGGCCATCAAGCCAAATCTTTATCAATTTAAATATGTATGCCACTTTATGTATGAATACATGCAAGTTTAGAAAATTGAGTTTGATTACGTCTACTTATACGAGTTATATTTCATCACATGGAAGTACACGCATTTTATTATCTTATATAGGAGTGTGTGTGTGTATAATAAAATCGTATACCTACTCCTTTACACTAAATAAATAAAATAATTATACAATATTTGTGTCACTATAAAGCACGTTTATGTGCAGCCTAAAAATTAAAAACGTAGAAAACCATGAGATCGGAAACTAGACTATCACATATTTATTATAATTTATACAAAAATGTATGTATAACTTATAATAAATCTCGAATAACGCCTCTAATTTATAATTATAATTACCCACTACTAGTAAATAAATGCAAACCCGATTCCGGAACGAAGAACATCCTATTATAACTAAAGTCCGAATTTATATGCATTTGCATGTTTGTACTAAGTGTATGCATGTCTATGGAGGTTTAAAGTGTCCACGATTCATATCACACCGAATTTAAACACCAAGTTTTATGTTGCATATTTTGAGAATTATTGTATATTTGTTCATAAATGCATGTAGCATGAATATTTAATGGGTTTTAATAAATTAACTATTTTAATTTACAGAAAACTTTGTAATCGTTTCGAATAGAGCACACATAGACATGATAGGTATTAAGTTTCAAAAATATTATTTTAAAAGATTTGTATTTTTTTTTTAAGTTTTCTATTGGTTTTTTGAGGGTAGGTAACTTCAAATGATCTAAAATATTTATTTTTAGTTTTGTTTTTTTTTTTTTTTTGTATACTTGTTTTTAAGTTCCCTAAAAATTTTAGATTGATTTAAATAATTTAAAATATAAAGCAATTGATATTATAATTTTTTTTGTTTTTTATAAAATATTTAGAATTTGATTTGGTATTAAAGTGTGGTTTTTTTAAAAAAAAAACACATATTTTATAATGTGTAACATAATGTATATAATTGCATATTTAGCCACTTTTTCTTTGCATATTCATATCATATTTGACACTTTTTAAATGCTTATAAATCCGGGCTCTAATTATAACATTAAATTGTATTATATGCATCGGAAAAACACTTAAATATTATTTTTATAACATTTTGTCAAATAATTCAACATGCAATCGCGACATTTTTTTTCGAATATACGAGTAGATTGAGTATAATTTGTATTCATTTGACGATGATATTATTAATTATTTTAATGAATAAGAAAATGCATCATAAGAAATGCTATGATTTAGGTAAATACCTCAATTACTTAATTTACAATTTCAACTAAAAGTTTTGTAAATTATTCTAACACATACCCGAAATTGTATTAGATTATATCAAATGTAAGAAATTCAAATGTACTCGTATTATAAACACACATATAAAAATCAAGAATCCATATGATAGTGCCGCTATGACTTAAAAAAAAACCTCTGTAATGATTTATTATTGAAGATAAATATATTATTATGTTGTACTATTTTATCGATAACATCCAACTGCGTAGTATCTTATTCACTTCTATTCAAATAGTAATTCGGTCGCGTGGCGTATACAAGTCGTGGACTACATTCGATTTATTATTAAAATCTTATTTTAGCATTTTCATTTTTTTAATTGAACATCTTTTATAATATTATCTTTTCTATGGCCATTGTATTTTATCGGCACGCTACACAATAGAATTAATTTATGAAAGAATTTGACTTACACTAGTCACCACACCCCAAATAGATATTACAAACGAGACAAATATAATATGCATTTATATATGCAGCGTTTATCTTGTAAATATACAAAATTGAGATGTCTTACCTAGGTTCTATTGAGGAACCCTTAATTGGTTATTTTACCACTTAGTATGATAGTATCTGTGACTGAACTACTGAAGGCTAAGAGTTCATAGGTTAACCAAAACATATAGATAGATGCCATACAACACATGATTATGACCCTGGGCTAAAATTATCAGCATTTCTGGTTTTCCTTTCATGTACTAAAATGACATGATATTTTTTAAAAAAAGTCATGGAAATTAATTAGTACAAAAAGCAGTTTATAGAACAAACAAAAAATATGTACATAATTATAAAATTGTTCAAATAATTTATAATTTTTAAATATGCTCTAGGTGAACTTTTAATAGTAATTAACGATTGACCAATCGATTCTTGGCGTAAGATTTAAGATTTTTTTTTTGCGAGTCAGAGGTATGAATAATATTATAAAGAATAATTGTTCTAAAACTTTTATTCTAGATCTAAAAAAAAATTCCATTTTATTTATGTCCACTAGCTGATATAAAATATGAAATGGAATTTCAAACATTATTTATCATGTATATTATCATTATGTTTTACAAAAAAATTATTGCACAGAATTCAGGCAACTACAGACTAATACTGAATGAATGTAAATTATGTTTATAATTATTATTACGGAATTAATTTTTTGCAGCGTTTACTTAATATAATATAACGCCATAATACCTTGCCGGTTGCATATTTCAGAAATAATACTTTTAGATTAATGGCGGACAATAATACATAATAAGAAAAATAATACGTTACTTCATTTTTTGACAAGTTACTCTTGACACTGTAAAACAAAAATATTTTTAATTTACAATACATATAATATTCTTCTAAAACTTAAGTTTTAAAACTAATCATTGAATACACGTAAATATTATGGGCATTTTTTTCACAATGACGAACAGATGGAAAATAATTGTATAACTTCGAGTATTCTTTACGATAAATTTGAGGAAATCATAATTTTATAACTTCATACTTTCCAGTATCTTCAACAAAAAAATTAATTAAAAATTGACCTACTGATATGACTACTGAAGAAATGGATACGTACCTATATTACTATCAATACGATAGAACATTGAAAAAAACATACATATACCTAGCAAAGTTGAATTTATTGGGGAGTGACATGGCGATCACCCCTCCTTGAACTTTTAAATTATTAAAATTATGGTCAAGTTTTCATTTTACTTTATGTATCACTCAAAAATATTAGCTCATCTCACCCTTATATAAGCTTCAAATCCACTCCTCATATTTAAGATTAAAATTAATTAGAACTATGTAAGGTTTTATTTTAACATAGCTTTACTATTTTTATTAATATTATTTCTATTATTTCACTATTTTTTAAGTTCTTATAATTATTTATATACGCTATCAAAAATATCATGTGTAATACTGCTATGTACTACCCATTTCTAAATTAACTTTAAAGTTTCAACCATTAAAAATGAGGTTCATAGATAATTTTGAATATAGTTAATGTTATGTTGTTGAAACATAAAATTAATATTTGATTATTTTAACAATAAATCAATTATTATACTGGACTTATTGATAATATAAAGTTTCAATAATAAAAGAAGATTTCTATATAATATATAGATAAATATTATAACGACTTAAATTGTATGCATAAGAAGGGCATATAATGTATATGTATATAAAAAAGGATTAAATTGAAGGTAAAATTATAATAATTTATAACTAACGGATTAATGGTTACTGTCGTGATTTACTCAAGGGCATTCTCTTTCTCCTCGTGACCTCTCGTAAAGATAAATTACGAGGATATAAATGTTAACGCTGGTCCATATAGTTATTGTAATGCATTTTACAAAATTAAAACTTTGGATTACAATAAGTAATATAATTCAAACGTGAAAGTTTGATTATTAGTGCTTAAATTAATTAGAATCGTTGTTACAAGTGTTTAGTAATGATTTACCTTGCAAATTATTGTGTCAACAAAAATATAAAATCGTGATTTCATTATCCTTGAAAAATGTCCCAAGGAAGATAAAAAGCAAAAATTAAAAAAAATCTGTACATTTTACCAGATTACGGCGAAATACGTTTATAATTGCAATAACAAATCGAGAATACAGTAATTTATATTGCACCCTAGTTACGTACACTCTAACATAAAAATTAAGGCCGGTATAAATCTTAAGTGATAAAATAGACGATGACGCTCACGCTTGGCAATGCTATTTTCTGGGTTGGTATATTGAGTAATTTCAACTTGATGATGCAACTATAGAAAATTTAAAGTCTATTATGTAGATTGCTCGTAGGAAACATGCTTATTGTTTCCATAATAAATTATATTTTTAACTATATGTACCATTTCAAATTTTATTTACATTTTATAGCAATATCGGACCTCGCCTAAATTCTACCCGGTTAATGAATAAGCATTGCATTTAGTTAAAAATATACTAGTAAGATATATAAGTAAAAAATTACTCAATTCCTGGTAATACACACAAAAAAAATGTCTAATTATATTATCGTTGGTAATAATTGTAAATCGTAATTACAATACCCATTAAATTAAATGATGGACAGCCAAAACAAATAATGATGATCATTAGAAAAATAAGTAGGCAAGCGTTATGAATTTTCAATTGTACGATTGCATAATTTGTAAATTTTAAGTTCTATTAAGAAACTCATTGAGTTTTAAGCCGCAAGACCACAAAATCTCATTTAAATACCCTTATGATAGAAAATAATAAATATTTTATAGAAACTTTTACTTCCTGTGACATTATTATTTTACTTATAGTCAGATGTACAAAGATATTATATAATATATTCTATATTATCTTTCTCTAATACCATGCATGTATATACTCTGTAGTCTAAACATTATAAAAATACAAGCACAAAATTATGCAACTTTTTATCTAAATGTTTGCTTCACAACAATGAGAATATAGTAAACTATATAAACATACATATTAAATGAAATTACGATAGAATATTTTATTTTCATATTACCTTCAAACGACGTGGGAGAATTTTTATGAATTAGATTTTTAAACTTTGTGTTACAACTTAAAAATGTAAAGTGGTTAAATTTATAGTTAAAAGATTAATTTCTAAATCAAAATAATATAAACAGCAAAATATATTTTTGATAGTTTTCGTAAACGCTTCACTTCACTTTGAAAATTACCTTTACAAAACTACCAACCAGTACAGGGGCAGCAGTGCCGCAATTACAATTTTGAGGCCCAGGTGCAAGAAAATTTTAGAGGCCCTTTATCACTCCTAAATCAGCTTAAACACACTCTAGGAATATAGAAAATTATATAAAAATAATATATTCAATTATCTCACAGTTTAGGTTATAATGATTGTGCAATGCTGCAATGCTACTAACTTGACCATGAGTCCTGATTTTGGGCTTTGTATTCCGCTTCTATTCTGAGTATATTTGTCTCTCTCTGTGCAAACAGTATCAGACATCCCTTTATAAAAAATTTCGGAAAAATTCGGGAAGTAAAAATGTATTTAAGGATATTATAGATAGAGAAATAAAAAAACATTTAATTTTTGCAAGACAACGGTATCAAAATAAGCAAATCAGTCATATAGAAAAAATTAACCAATATAAAGAGGAACTTAAAAACAATTATGAACCAGATAAAAATGAATAACTAGAAAAATTAAGTAACATTGAAAAATATAATCAGATTTGATCTATAGAAATATTATTTCAAAATAAAAAAACAGGCAATAATAGATACAGGTTCAAATATAAATTGTATTGAATATTATTTTATTAAAAATAAAAATGTAATAAATCCAGAAAGCAAAACATTTATTATAGGAGCAGATAACACTATCCTAGAAAATATGGGTATGATAAAAATAGAAATAAATATACTAGGAACTAAATGTACAATTAACACCTACGTAATTAAAGGATAAGGAATAGATAGCAAACAGATATTAGATCAGGTGAATAAAAGGAGTGTTTGATGATATTCCGTCTAAATAAAATAAGCAATTCTTAAGAAATCCGTGCCGTGTAGGGCTTGGCGATGTCACAATCAGTGTCGGATTACCCATTAAGCGGAGTAGGCACCCGCCTTAGGGCCTCACTCATTTAAAAGGCCCTGTGAAAACGGAAAACTATATTTTTATTTATTTAATTATACCTGTTATTATGAAATATAATATATATTAAGTTGTAGGTATTATATGCAGTAATAATAATAAAATAATTTTGAAAAAAATATAAATAATGTAATAGTTCATTTTTCTTGCAAATAAAAAAATGTAATGGACATGATTTTATTTATTAATAATAATTGGTTATTATAAAATCTGTTTATTTTAGTTATCAGATAGTAATGTTAAAGATGTTTGTAAAAAAATAATTTTGTAGGGCCCAACATTTTAATTGCCAAAGGGCTCACAAATGTTTAATTCGGCACTGGTTATAATGATTACTTTTCTCATTACAACTCTCATCAAAGGTTTTGAATGTTTCTCCATAGATTTTTTAAGTTGTTACAATACGCTTCATCATCAATAGTGTGCCTTTAGGCATTAAATCAACCTAAAGGACTTCCTTACAATCCCAAAACACTGTTGCATTATTGCACTTTTTCTTCGATTTTTTGCACAAGTTTGTCCGAAATGATTGACGGTACCCCCGTTTCTTTCTTCATTGTAAATGTCAGTACCTACGGCCTTCTTTGAACAACCTAATCCACTTTGTAACGTGTTATCAACTCATTACATCATTACCACAAACTTCCATAAGTTGATTATGAATATTCGCGGCGCTATTGTTTTGAAAAGTCAAAAAACGATTGCCCGTCCAGATCTTGTACGGTCAGTAAATAGCGGGAGCGCACGTCGTCCAATTACGTTTTCAAATTGCGGCTGGCTGTAACAACTATATGCTACTACATGCTAAATACGACTAAATGTTGAGGCCGGAGTTCATTTTATCCTAATATTGTGTAAAGTTCAAACATATTTTTTGATAAATTATTTTTTTGTTATAATAATTATTTTTAACTAAGTAGTAGCGATGGAAAAAATCATTAATAATTATAACAAAATTATTTTATTATTATTAGAGGAGGAAGACAATAATTGGTATAATCCGTTATTAGATCGTAACTAAGGAAAGAAATTCAAGTAAAAAAATTGTTTAAGACAAGAGTAAGTGAAGGTTTATTTAAAGATCTTATAAAAGGACATTCTTCTAATGATAATAAACATACATTTCGTGAATTCTTTCGTTTAAATAATAATCAATTTATTTTTTTATTATCATTAATCAAGAACGACATATTGTTTGAAATCACATCTTTATATAAAACCAACTTATGCTTATCGTAGGAGCTGGCATACAACACAGATTGCTTCCCAACTTCTTCCACATAAACTTCATAATAATTTTACGAAAATATTACGATTTTAACATAATTATTATAAAAAAAAATACAATAAAATGAAATTACCTATGACACACGATACGACTCACGCATAGGGTTACCAGATGGTGCCTTTAAGAAAAGAGTACATAATATAATATCAAAGCTGAGCAAGTTAACGGTTTTTTTTAACTCGTTAAGTTAATATAAAAAAAAAATTAAGTTAAGTTAAATTAAAAGTTAACTAATATATTTTTAATAACTTCTTTAAGTTAAAAATTAATGAATAAAAAAAATTAACTAAATTAAAATTAACTTAATTAAAAATGTAATTACTGTCGAATCTCTAATCAAAACTAAAATGAAATGAAAATAAAATAAAATGAATGACAAAAATGGAATTTATGTCAAGCTCATGTGGCCAACTATGTAGTATGCTAAGCAGTATTTACTGAGGATTTAAGGTGGGCAGTTGACGATTTTTGAATCAGAATGTTCAGAAATAATTTTTTCTCCATCAGTTATATTAATAATTTCAAGTAAGTAATAAATAATAACGTGTTTCTTGGGATGTGTGGCGTGTGCGTGTCACTAGGTAAAATGAGTTATGGTTTACAAAAAAAACTAATTAAGTACACGAATGCGACGTCATGACAACTTCATAATATGATTACTATTATAATATTATTATTACCTAAACGTATATCAATTTATATGTTCAATGTCCTTTTTCATTATATATTATGAAAATGATATACATATAATTTTAATTGTATAAAATATACAAAATATATAGTAATACCCAATATCATATAACTCATATTCATAATGTGTATTGTGTATAGACGTATAGTACTAAATACTAAATAGTGAATAGTAAATACTGTATGTATATTGTAATATTGTATAGACATCAATATTCAACATCAATAAACACAAATTTATTACTATAAAAAAAAAAAAAAAGTTATAGTTGGGTACTTAGTTATTATTACATGCGGGTGGGTACCTATTACCTGGATACAGGCTATCCACCTAATACCTATATATATATTATATTGTGTAGGTATATAATATCAAACAACCGGTATTAATTATTAATTTTTCCATTTCATTGTTATGACATTATTATTTCTCAAGCCAACAATGAAAAAAAAAATCAATGGTTTATTTAAAATTTTAAATATAACTTAATTTTGAGAAATATATATATATATATATATAATTAACTTGAAGTTAACACGTTAAATATGTTTGAAATTGAACTTTTTAAGTTAAAAGTTAGTTTCAAAAAAAAAAATTACGAGTTACTTAACTTAGTTAATATTAACTTAATTTTAATTTTTAACTCGTTAATGTCCAGCCTTGTATAATATTATGCCATAAAAGTAATAATAAAAATCTACTTTCATAGCTAATATTTATTTAACTAAAAAAAAAATTAATAAAGAATTGAGATATAAAATTTAATATTTATCATTACTTCGAAATTTTGATAAAAAAAACTTTCATCTTTAATACAGTTATTATAAAACTGAGTACAGTCAAAATGCTTAAAATTGTATTGTGTCATCAACAAATGTTTTACAGAATCGGATAGAAGTCTATTTCTATCATCAATCTATTGTACTTTGATAAAACTAAAAATTCTTTCGACATTGGCAGTTTGAGCTGGTATGGCGAAGTAAAATGTGCATATTTTTAAAATTTCGGTAGATGTATCATAGCTCCTTTATTCAAAATATTTTACCCACTTTTAATCTGATAATAATAATGAAAAATCTTCATTTATTTCCATTTCTGACAAAACCACTTTAAGTTTTGAGATTGATCGAATAATTAAGAGTTATTTAATTATAGATCATTTATTTTTTTAAATAATAGGCTATTTTCTATATCAATCCACAAAGGTTTGGGATTTTAGGGACATCCATTTGAGAACATTAAATTGATCAAAATTAGCTGTTCATTTTTTTAAATAACACAAACCATGGTCATAAACATTTAACATTTCTTTTCTTAAATTAGATTAGATGCATTTGATTGGTTATAATTATTTTTAAATATTTCTTTTGCTTTTATGGGTAAAAACGCTTGTT
Organism: Sipha flava; assembly: GCF_003268045.1. Classification (NCBI taxonomy): domain Eukaryota; kingdom Metazoa; phylum Arthropoda; class Insecta; order Hemiptera; family Aphididae; genus Sipha; species Sipha flava. Next base: position 1,905,304 of record NW_020271718.1, on the reverse strand, counting down.
GTTTTCGTTCTTGTAAGGTACTTTCTACTAACAACAATAAGTATAATATTTCCCCAATAGAATTATTTTCATTTTCCATTATCTCAATTTTCGAATAAAATATATATATTAGTAAACGAATAAATCATAAATAATTTTTATTTAAAGGATTTTCAAAAAATGATTTAATTGCAATTGGTATTTGATTTTGTGACAAAAAATATGATTTAAGTGCAGGATTATTTAAACTGGATATATTTGCAACAGTCTGTTTATAGCTGAAAACAATGATAACCATCTAGTTTTTGAATGAAATAAAAGTTTTTTATACTCAACATCGACAAAAGTACAAAATTATTTTAATGATTCTGTACGTACTGTATAAATTGAAAATTAATTATATATTTTTAATATAATAGACTCTATATCGATTGATACTCTCGTGACGATCTCCATCGATCTGTCATCTTACATGACATGTGCCAATTTCAAAAAAAAAATGTCCCCAGATTTAAGGAACTTTTGTAATTTTACTTTCTGGGTGACCCTAAAAACCATTATTTTTTTTTTTCAATATTAAGCATTAGATTTTAGTTTAAATCAATACCACGGTTATAAGTAATATTACTTTTCATGAACAATTCAATTTAAAAATGATTTAAGGATAATATTTAATTTCACGATGATTTGTATAGGCAGAAATTAGTGTGGCTTTGGAATCATAACTTTATCAAAATCGAAATTTTTTTCCCTAAAAATTATAACAATGGACATTTATTTAATTTTATACAACATAATTATGAAGTTGTAACTTGACTCAGATATCCAGGATTCATTTAACGGGGGTGTTTTAAAATTTAATAGACTTATGGTAAGTGGGAGGCTCTGCCCCCTCCTATATTACATAAATAAATACCATGTATTTATATAAATTATTATACCAATGAAAATGATTATATTAAGACAGTGTATGTAAAATCGACAAGTGTACACAACGTTTATTCAAATCATACTGTTAAGTAAGTTTGTAATTTAATGAATGGTCGATTGGGGATGTTCTAACACCCATATCACACCCCCCCCCCCCATAAATACGCCCCTGACTTTACTAATATACATTTATTTTTGAAACCATCAGGAATATATATATTTCAAATTGTCAATAAAAGTATCATAACAATAAATGCATTAAATTAATAGTTAAAATTAATGAAACTGAAAAAAATTCACAATAAGTTGAAGGAAAAAATAAATATGATATAATATTGATACTTACAAAAAAGTTTTTCTATTGAATTTAAATACGTAGATAAATAACTAAAAACAATATTTTCAGCTTCAAATCAAAATTAATAACCACATATATTTTGAAAATTATTATTAAACTAAAACACAAACTTCATAATGAACATGAATTTATTTTATGATATCATAATTTATATATATTTTTAAAACAATATACACATTTTATGTTATATCAAGGAAGGTGATACAACTCAATTCTGTCAATATATAAAAAAATAATAAATATTACCTTATAATTAGTAGTGAATAAAAATTGTTTTAAGATAAAATGTACAATAATATATCACTAATCTTTAATTTTTAAAATAATAATTTAAAATATAAGATTCAACAATATAATAAAACCTACAGTAATCAAATTATTTAGATTTTTTTTTATTGGTGAAATAATTTTCAAGACAAAATTAAATTAATAGTAGTTCTAATTAATTCACCAAACATACCTGGAATAAATATAAAAATATTACATATATATTTACAAATAGTTATTATTTATAAAATTAAATTTTCATCGTCAGCTGATGGTAAAACTTCTGAGAAACTGTTATCAGGGTGTGACCAAGAATTTTTATTAGTAGACGAATTGCCATTTATGGCTCCTAGTGAGGTATTAATAATATTAGATATTTCCATGTCATTATTTAACCGAAAAGCTGGATATTTTGATGTGTCAAAATTATTGACCACTAATTTGTTTTCAGTTTCATATAAAAGCTTTCTTAGTGTTAAGTACCTTAGATTAATATCAATTGCATTTATGGATCCAGAACCCTTCTTATCATATTTTGTAATGAACCTATTTCTTGAATTGGCAATTAATCTTAATTGTTTAGCATATTTATTAGTTAAAATGGATTTACAACGGTGTTTTACAGGCATCCAATAATCTGGATTATCTAAGTCTTGATTGGTCTCCTGGTATAAAATTGATTTTCCAATAGTACGTGGATTACTTATTTCAATTCCAGAATTACTCGTAGATTCTAATGAAGAAGGGTAAATAGAAAAACTTCTTTGTGGTATGTTATTATTTTTAGTTGAATGATCACTATAAAGCAATTCATTTTGGTCATTATTAATTCTTGTAGTTGGAAATATTTGATGTGATACTTCTTGGTTATCATTTTCATCTGATTTATCTTGAGTAAAATTAGAAGATTCATTAGCATTAGGCAACAAATGAATTTCATAATCTGTACCAGAGTTAAATACTGTACTATTACCAACAGTATTATTTATATTATTACTGTATGTATTTGAAATATATGTTTCTTCATTTAACTTTGAGATTTCATATCTGTAATCATTGGAACAATTAATTTGTACATTAGTTATTATAGGTATAGAACTTATACACTTAATTTAAGCTATTAAAACTGATAAGTTATCTAAAAACAATTTCATACTTGAACTTTGATGGAATAGCTGTTGGAGAAATATCATAAGAACCATTTTCCAAAATAAAATCATCATTTTTAAAATGAGCACTACATATTAATGTATTTTCAGTTATATCAAATGAATTATCATAATCCATTGCTTTTAACCACGCATAAAGTAATGCTACATTATGTAATGGAAACCTGAAAATAATAAAATAAACAATATTACATTTTGTATACCCGCTTTTTATGATTAGGGGATGAAAACTCTTTATCACACAATTTTAAACATACTTTTTCTAAAATTACTTTTAAAAACAAAAGATATTTATTAAATATAAATAATTTATTAAAAAATGCGATATAAATATTTATGTAATTCATATAATTCATTGACAAATCAATTTGTTTTTCAAATTGAAACAATATTTTTATATGCAAATAGTTATTAAGTTAATTTTTCTGAAATTTTTAATGAAAACATTTTTTAGTCAAAATTCTGATTTTGGAGTTTATATAAGATGTGCATAGTATAATTTCTTTGATTCATACAATAAATTTATTATTAACTAGCTGACCCGACAAACGTAGTTTTGTCATATAAATTATTTCTAGAGAATATTTTGTAGTAATAATCTGTAGTAACTTTCCCATCTCCAATATCTAATAATTGTTTTGAGAATCATCTGCACGCAGCTTTTTTTGATTGAATCGCAAGTATCAAAATCGTTCGCTCTCTATCTTTACATACATTTCGACCATGAATTGTTGACGAAGTTCATGATATCGTAGAATAATTTTGTCCTGGTCGCGTCTAATCATCAACCGATATGCATAATAATTTTTCGAACTAACATTCTTATTTGTTTTGACACCTGTTGCGGGATCTTTTTAGTTTAATATTTATGCAATACCCGTCATTTACTACCAAAAATAAAATTAATAGTTTTTAAATAGTTTTTTTATAGTTTTTTAATAGTTTTATTTAATAATTCATTTTCAATTGTGCAGTTATTGACCGGGTCAAAAATTATTAAATTAAACTATGATTTATTAAACAATAGCACTTTTCCAAAAAAAATTTTTGTAAAAACCTTCTCCTGGCAATTACGAACAATTAAAAAAAATTTGAGTTAAATCGGCCCAGCCGTTCTCAATTGATGAAAAGTTATACATTTTTGTATTAGAAAAAGAAAAGGGCTATTTTTAGGGTTTTTCCAGCAATAATTCTAATTTTTCTCGCCGTAAAAACCATCCTTGAACTTCAACGAACATTTGAAAAAAAGATTTGGCCAAATTGGTCCAGGCGTTGTTGAGTTATGCGCTTACCAACACATTTTGCGATTCATTTTTATATTATAGATTTATAATATTATGATGTAATTTATTGTTTTGAAATAACACAATTTTTATATATTGAATGCTTAGCATAATGTTACCATACATCCTACTTAAGGCGTGACATTTCCATTTTTGAACTTAGTGTCCGACAATCTTCAAAAAATCAAAAAGTAGATTTAAATATAAGCGATCTGTAGTTTCATTCCACCAAAAATGTATATATTTATCACAACTAAAAGCATAATTTTTTACTGCACTAAAAAGTATTTTGAAAATGTTTCAGTCATAGAAAAATTATTTTATGAGTATTGATAAATGCCCAAATATATTTAAATATTTTTTTGAAAATACTAGCTCTGAATTATGTTGTATTTTATGCACGCACAATCAGTTACTTTACATTAAGCGGTTTTTAAGATTGAAGACCAAAATAGGTCTGTGATTGAGGCCACAAATTAAATTAAACTCCAAAGTAATTTAAATCAAAAACAAAATTCATACCATATTCCAAATACCACCAATTATTAAATGGCGATTTTCTGATTAAAATTTACAGGTATCGCTTTGAGGAAAAAATATTACATTAGTTTAGCATGATACATTTATTATTATATTTTTCTTTGCAAAAAGTAAATATCAATATATTTATTAATTTTTTTTTGATATTTTTCAAACACAACTTTCCTAAAAGTACTTGTCTAAAAAACTATGGTACATCAAAAATATACATACTTAAAAAACTTCTGGTTAGAATGAGAAAATGTACATGTACCAATACAACAAGTTTGATCAGCCATGTTTCAAAAAATACAATTTTAAATCTATAAAAGAGAGCAATAAATTATGCTGTTCTCAATATTTGGTTTATCTGAAAAATTTTAAAATAAAATTAATAATATGTACATATATTCATTTATATCTTCACTAGAATTATTTATAAAATAATAATATTAATTTATTTGTAATAAAAATGAAGCATATATTATTCAAATTAATTTTAAAGTATATGATATTATGTTACACAAAATTAATTTAATGAATAGAATAGGAAACATATTTCATTTTACTCAATAAATTAAGTCTCAACATACCTACTATATGTGTCAGTTAATATGCAATGTTCCTTAATCAAATAAAGGTTATGTCAGAAAATCTGCAAAATAAAAAAAATTACCAAAAATCAAACAATTGTATTGTTTGGATCAAAAATTAAAGAATTTAAATAATGGATGTGCACCATACAATTCAGACTTGTCAAGAAGAAAAAAAATACTTACATTTGACTTAGCACATGCTAGCTGTTCTTGATATTAAAACAAAATTAACATAAAATTATGTAAAACTGTAAACAGTTGGTCTACAATAGCAGAATAAGACAATAATTTCACACAACAAGAAAGCCATACACATTCGAGCGGGGCTTATTCGAACGCATAACGGAATTTTTATTAGTTTATTATCAAGACTACAAATTTTTTTTTTCTGTTGTAACACTTATGTTAAATTATAGTGAATAACAGTTCTTCCACTCTATAACTTTAAAGATTAGATTATCGCAGGAAAAATCACTCGTTGCCATAAAAATGTCAACCAAGTACACCAGATAACACCACAGAATAGATTAAATTAAATTTATTCTGTGATAACACTAACCTAATTGGAAACCAGCGTAGCCAACGATACGGTATTTATTTATTATGATTAAATGGTAAAGGTAAAAATCACAATTTTTAAAACATACAGGTCTATCATAAATATATGGCGCAATAATTATTGATTGGGGTACACTTGTTAGTGACTTTATCTAGCAAAAGATTGAACCCAAAATCCAAAATTTAATCATGTCAGTGACGTGCAGTAATATTTTGTATTGGGTAGACGCTAAAATAAAATTTGAATTCAAAACTTTAAAAAAGTATTTTATAGGTAAAAATTATAATCTAAAATTAATTTATATTTAAAATCCATTCGTTTTTTTTTGTTTTAAAAATTAATTTATAACTATCATAAAATTCTAAATTATTTTTTTTTTTGTCTAGGAGTTCTTTTTCAATTCAAATTAATAATAATGAACTAAGTCTTTTTTGTCCTTGTATAGATCTTTGATACGATTTGATTATTTATATATTTATTAAACTGAAGCCGTTGTACGAGGAATAGTTAAAATTAATTGACCGAATACTTCTTGGAACGCCGATACTAAATAATTCATCTTAATTTTTTTGACTAGATCATATGAGTTTGTATTAAAAAATTCTTCAGATGTGTATAATATAATTAATTAATTTCGTAATCTAATAAAATCAAATATATCTCCTGAATTTGACTCTCGTAAGTTTTCTAGTGAAGAATTTGGAAATTCTATCATGTAGTTTGAATATTTTTTTGGATCAATTAATGATAAAAATTCGAATTTATTTAAAGAATCAAATCGTGCTCACAAATTTGTTAATATGTTACCCAATATTTCATTAAAAAGTATTTTATAAAATGTTTTCGGGTCTGTTGTCCATGTCTTTAACGTTGTGGCTCAAAATCGTCTTTATTTAATAAAACTGTTTCCCATAATATTTCAATTATATTTAAACTATAATTTTGTACTTGACATTTAGTTTCTTCAATTTTTTACGATGTATAAAATACCTAAATGTTTGGAATGTATTAATTCGTATAAAATATCAGCTAAACTGAATATTTTGCTATGTACGATTAACAAGAAATATGTTTGCTGACTATTTAAAACACTGATAAATCATTGAAATAGTATTTCTGTTTCATTATCTCAATCTTTAGAATTATTTAATACATATTGAAAAACTCTATGAAATATGGATTGTATTCTTAAACTGTATTTACTAAGCGAGATGAAAAATTCTATCTAGTCAGTGCATTTTTCGGCATTTTCTTTTTTTTTTATTTTTTTGTAAAATTAGTTAAAGAATATATATATATGTATTCAATCGCGTTTCAGCTGTTGTAGCGATCTGTTGTTCTTTCCGTCACAGTTATCGCAGCATATTATCGTTATCTAATCGTTAGGGTAATAAATTACCTATAAATGTCGTCGTCTTCGGGCGGCGACTCCCGCGCGGGTAAATCACCTGCTCCAAATAAAATCAAGCCTTCCTTGACTACTAATCGTACATCGGATTCAAGCTTCATCACCGTCACATCAAAAAAAAATTTACGTAAGTCAAAATCCAATCTGCTTACTCCCCAATCCCCCGGACTTCAACAGATTATTAATAATACTCCAATTTTAAATACTACCGCAATCAGCCTTCAATTATATTACGGACAACAATTCGTCGGCCAACACGATCATTAATAACGGTTTATCTACTGATAACCTTAATGACTATACATCAAATTCCTTACCGGACGTTAACTCTACACAAATAACCACTTCTATACACACCACTGATTTACCAAATGATATAAAATGTCGTCTCAATGAATACAACAAACCTTCTCACCTGATTATAACGGCCCCGTCGTGATTCTTGTTGAATGCATTGATTTGAACAAAAATTTGGGAAACTGGCACCCTATTAAGGCAGCCAAATTTTTTCTCTACTTATTTTACCGGTATAACAAATATCAAGCCCGCTGGTTCAAAAAAAATCAAGATTAGCTTTGATTTGATAACGAACGCCAATCTTTGTTTGACTTCAGATGTTTTGTTGGAATGTGGCTTCACAGTTACTATTCCATCGAACCTCATTTTCTCTTTTGGCATTATAAGACTAGATTCCGACGTTTTGGAGGACGATTTTTTGGATGGAGTCCAATCATGTTTCCCCATCACAAACTATAAACGCATTTTTATCAAAAAAGATGGTAACATTGTACGAACACGCATTGTTGAATTCAAGTTCTTGTCCCCCAAACTATCTCAACACATTTCAATCTATAGTATGATTTTCGACGTCAAACCCAGCATTCGCTCTCCTATTCAATGTAATCGTTGTCTTCGATACGGTCACACTCAAAAGTTCTGTCGCAGTGACCCTAGGTGCAGTCATTGCGGCGTTTCCAAACATTCTATTTCTGAATGTCCTACCTTTCATGCCACAGATCCAAGCTGCATTTTCTGTAAACTTCCTCACGTCGCCACAGACCGTAGCTGTCAGGAATGGTCAGCCCAAAAGAATATCAAAAAAATCATGGCTACAGAGAACATTTCCTTCAATGACGCCATAGTTTTTAAGAAAAATAAATGTTACTCTACTGCTAATTCTTTTTCTGACGTAAAAAGCCAGCCTTCAATCTCCGAAATTCTTAAACCAAACACCACTCTCCGCGAATATAGCTTCCCTTGTCTATACGATAATCATCATTTTTTCAATTCCGGAAAACAAAAACATAAATCTCATCCCTCTTTTAACAAAAAATATAATTACTCACTATTTGAAGTTCAGTCCTACTCACCTAACGGTAACTACTTAAATAAACTTCCTAACATAGAATCCTCTCCTGTAAATAACTCAGGAGATCTATCATGGGTCCAATCTCTTTCCCATAAACTATCTGAAACTCTTATTAATTCTCCTTCGTTATCTACTCCTTTCTCCTCCATTTCTCTTCAGTCTCTAATTGAATCTTCCATATATTCTCTTCTCAATACTCCATTCTATAATCTCACTGCATAAATAATACCTCACTACAGTTCATAGTGACTCCTCAAGTTTTAATTGATATTTTATATTATAATTAATAAATTATGGTGTCGATTGCTAATAATATTAATTCTTTAAACTACATTAATATTATTCAGTGGAATGTGAGAAGCCTCCCTGCTCGCCTTCCATCTCAACAAAACCTACTAAATTATCATAAATGCTCTATTGCTCTTCTTTCCGAAACTTGGCTCCTACCTTCACGTTCCCTCTCTATTCCAAATTTCAAAATCTACAGATCAGATCCCTCGGATGGTTATGGTGGCGTAGCCGTAGCCATTCACAGATCCCTTAAATCCAAACTTATTCTCATTGATAATATCACCAGAAATAGATTTACTAATCTAAAAATCGATATCATAGGTGTTGAGGTCGTCTTATCTGATTCATCTCCCCCTTTAAAGGCATGGTCCTGCTATCTCCCCAGTAGCTCCAGTATTCCCGTTAACCTATGGCAAGACTTATTCTCAATTGTTACCCTAAATACTCTCCTCTGCGGCGATTTCAATGCTTTTCATCCTGCCTGGGGTTCGAACTTGTCTTCCCGCAGTGGTTACCTGATCTACAATATGATAAATTCATTAGACTTTTGCATTTTAAATGATGGCAGTTCTACTCATGTCGGACGACCTGGCTCATCCGATTCGGCTATTGATCTATCTTTTTGCTCTCCTGATATCTCCTGGTACTTATCATGGCGCACTCTTAGTGAACCTCATGGTAGCGATCATATCTCCATTATAGTAACTGCCAAAACAAATCGTCTATCCCACTTTACGAAACGCAGTGCCAATCTCGATACTGCCGTAAATATTCATAGTTCTTTCAACATCAATAAAGCAAATTGGTCATCTTTTTCACTTCAAGTCCAGAATTCAATTGCTTCTTTGACCAATAATAATCCTTCAATTCTTTCTTACTCTACCTTCACCAGTATCATTAATAATTCTGCTGAATCCTCAATCCCTAGAAAAAGACCAAATTCCAATCGGTACCCTCCCTCCTCCCATGGTGGAATCCCTCCTGTACAGAAGCTGTAAAAAATAGAACACCACTTTTTAGGAACTTCCGACGCTCAGGGTCCATGGCCGACTTCCTTAAATATCGTAACTCATGTGCCTTCACCACCCGTCTACTCAAAAGTGAAAAGAGGAAAAATTGGAAAGTTTTTTGTTCCAACCTAAACCCTTCTCATATAATTCAATATTTCTGGACCACTGCCAGAAGATACAAAAATTGAATTAATCCTCGTAAAAACTTTGAAAACGACGATTGGTTCGACAATTTCTGCTCCAAAGTTGCCCCTTGTCATGTTCCGTCAGCTTCGGAAATCTACCCAAATTATTACTCCCAACATTCTCCACCCCACGTCCTCACAAAAGACTTTTCTGTGATCGAACTCGACATTGCTATTTCTTCGCGTAAATCATTTGCCTTAGGTCTAGATAATATCTAACCAATCATGCTAAAACATTTACCACTCAATGCTTTCCATTTTCTTCTATCCATTCTCAATAATATTTTAGCATCTCAACAGGTCCCATCCACCTGGACTTCCTATCATGTTATCCCTATTCTTAAACCTAACAGTAACAACTCATTTTGCCCTATATCTCTCTTCGTCTATATGCAAAATTTTCGAGTTTATACTCAAATCTAGACTTGATTGGTGGCTGGAGTCTAACTCCATCCTTCCTGCTAATTTATTTGCCTTTAGGAAAGGTATGGGTACCTTGGAATGTCTTTCAACTTTTATTGGGAAAATTTATCACTCTTTCAACAACAAAGAATTTTTTTTTGCCATTTTTGTCGACATTCGTGGTGCATTCAATTCTGTTAACATTTCTACACTTATTTCCCATCTTCTTTCTTTACAAGTTCCCACTTTATTTTGCAACGTTTTATCCTCCCTCTTCAAGCATAAGAATCTATTTTTTTCTTCTTTCTTCAGTGCAACTAACACCCGCTATACCTTTTCCGGCCTTCCACGGGGCAGTTGCCCTAGCCCCATTCTATTTAACGTATATATGAGTATCGTAGAAAAACATTTTTCATCGCGCGGTCATCAATGTCTAATTTATGCGGACGATCTGGTTATTTTTACTTCAAACAAACATCTTAATCTCGCTATCGAAAACCTTAACCTTGCCCTCAAAGATCTAAGTGAAATCCTCACCATAATAATAATAATTGATATATTTTACATTTAATTTTACACAATTATAAAAAAAATCAATCAAAATATAATATATTTAAATTGTTCAAATATAATTATTATTATAATTATAAAATGCTAATAATACTAATTATTTTAAGAGAGGATGTTTAACTTAAACATAATAATAATTATTAAACATATTTTTTATAACTTAAATGATTAAAAATTCAGTTGAAGTAAAGTATATTTCTATTTTTTTCCCCTAACAATAATATAAATAATTGAAAAATGCTAATAATAAAAAAAAACATAGTTACAGAAAGGTATAATTTAAATCAGTTACATATGAAAATTACAAAATAATAATATTTATAAAGTTCTATTACAAATAAAAAAAAAAATGCAAAATTATATGTACAATATACTTAATTCCCTATGTCATCAGTCTTTTAAGTATTTGTAATTTCAGAAGTTGTGTTTTTGCTTTTCTTTTTTTTATTAATAAATATTGATGTTGTTTTAAGTATCTCATTCCAATAAAAATTCTTTGCTTGATGTAGGTTTCAATTACAGGTTTATATTTTTCTTCTATGTCCATCTGATGAGTAATTTTATTAATTAGATATTTTACAACTCCAGGCCTTTTAGAAATTTGATTTTTTGTTATTTTTTTAATCAGCCATTCAATTCTATTAATTTTATTTTTGAAATCTTGACTAGGTACAATCAAACTACCATAAGATAAATTATGAATTGATGTTGGTATTCGATAATCATGTTCTTGAAGGTATTCTAAATTACATTGTGTTGTAGTTAAACCAAGTTCTGGAAATTGTAAATTATATTTTTTGACCACCCAACCTGCCAAGTATTCTATAGCATCTTCTTCATTTTCATATTTATTTTTGTCTATTTCTAGTAGAGATTCATTGTCACTTTCTGTATTACTTCCACTTCCTTCTAAATGTTCTACATTGTTAATTGGAACATCTCCAAGAACTCCATTTCTCAAGTCTATATTCCTTGCCCATCGCTGCAGAGACAATATTCCTGTAAAAAAAAAAAAGAAAATACCTAGTTAATATAAAACTATGATTGAAAAAAATGTATCTTACTTACCAGGCAATGGATAGTTTAATTCATTTTTGACATAAATATATGCACGCTTGCTGAAATATCTGAGAGTGAGTGCTTTAGATATTTCATCTCTCGACCAATGTACTTTTTTCTTTTTTTTCATTATTAGATCAATTTGGTTTTGTGAAAATACTGTTGATAGATATTTCTTTGCTTCATTTTCGATACTTCTGGTTATTAAATTTACAGATGATTTTTTAAATTCTTTAATTAAAGAATTCTGATTAATCATTATTATACTTAAAAGATTGACATCTTTATGTATTTCGCTTATTTTAGATCTGAGTGATTCATTACTCTTGAGTAAAGTATTATTTAAATTTTTAACAGAAATCAATTCATTTTCTTGCATTCTTAAATCAGTTTTTAATTTGTTGTGATCTTTTAATAAATTTTTATATAAACATTCATAATTAATGATTTCAGGTGGTTCTTCAGTGGAGTCAAATAATACTGACTGATTTGAAGATGATTGTATTTCTCTATTATTAAGAGTCATAGTAATAACCTCATTATGAGCCTGAAATATGCGTAATGCAATTATTAAATAATAGTAAGGGCATTTCTAAATTTTAAATTTGAAAAAATAGAATTTAACATTTTAGTATTGGCTACTAACCTGTTTTGAGGATTTAGCTTCCATTTTTTTTATTGCGATTAAAGGCTGATGTGGAAACTTTATCTGCTTGAATACAATGCTCAGATAGGTTTAAGGAAGGAATAACCTCAGGTTTTAATTTCCGTCCTTTAGGAACATATCCTAAAAGTTCAGCTTTAAGATTATGAATAAATTTGTCAACTGTAAAATGTGCAGAACATATAAAAGAAGAAGAAGGGTTCCAATTATCTGCACCTTTGCATTTCAGAATCCATTCCTTCTGCAATGTCAAGTTCTTTGGAAACCTAAATATAATTAAGGTATAAATAATAAACCAATGGAATCATATAAACCAGGAATGGAAAACATTTTTTAATTTATTTGTTTTTGTTTTTGTTAATTGATTTAAAAAATAACGTTTTTGTTTAATGCTTTTAATAACAGATATTTTTTTTCATAATAAATAAGAATAGTATAATAATATAATTTATTTTCGTTTTCATTTTTCATTTTTTTTTTCACTTAATAACGTTTTTTTAAAAATGGTTTCAAAAACGTTTTTCATCCCTGATATAAACCAAGGTTACTAATATCCTATAAGTATTAAATTATATTGGAATAATTGGGGTATTGTATATAACAGTATTACAAAACTAGTAAATAAAAACTTATGATTTTAAATTATAATGAAAAAAAAATAAATAAATAACAAATAGGTATAGTTTTACTTCTTACCCATTAAGGACAGTTTATTTTAAAAATTATATTATCAAAAAAATCCATTTATAATGAGAAACTAGCTTAAGTATTATCATGTTAGTGCATAAGGACATTTATGTAAAAATAAAACGTATAGAAAAAATTAAGTTGTAAAAATATTTTAAACAACTTAATAACATAATAACACCAATTTTTGTATTTTTAGTAGCAATCATAAGTAAAAACACAGTAAAATACCTATGAAATGATACATTAGTTATTCCATCTTGTTTCAATTTTCGCGAACAATTTACACAATTAACAACAGCACATGCAAATCTACATTTGGATTTATTAGATACAGCCATTATTAATATTATTTAATAATTAATAAACAATTTAAAAATACAAATTTTAAAAAGACCTAATATAACCACAGATTATATGATTATAGATGACAAGCGTCTAGAGCATAGAGTAATATTACTCTATGGTCTAAAAGACCCTATTGTAGCATAGGGAGTGTACCATCTGTATTCATCATAGGCATATTAAGATATATCTTAATATGTCTATGATATTCATATAATCTGTGATATAATTCATAGAGTTAGAGTAAGTCTAGAGTTATTCTATCTCTATGGACAGGGACGCCGGAATATAAAATATTAAGGGGTGGGGCAAACTGAGGGTGGACTCTAATCAACCACTACTATCATACTAATTTAAAATTGTTTTTTCAAGACAACAATTATAGTTTCCTGGTAGGACAAAAAAACAATTCGTTATTTTAAAATACTCAACAACCTTATAAGTAGGAAGTTGTAAATAAATCATTAATTTAAAATCACTCAAAAAGCCATGCAACTAAGAACTACGTATCATAATGATATAATAATATTACGCATTAATGACTACTGACTAGGCATAAGCTGTACGCATTACACGACAGTATCAATACTATAGGAAACGATACTTTTGTCGAAAATAGACAAGGTGCATAAGCGTATATGTAATAAAATATAAATATTATTGTTGATAAGACGTTTGTTTTTCTTTATTATAAATAGCTCGTACAAATTCTGTATTTTACTGTAGTCTTTTCTTCAAATCTATTTTTCACTTATAGACAGAAATACTGTGTATTTTTGTCTATAAGTGAAAAATGTGTTAACAGAAAATCCCATAGTATGTTTAATTAATTTAATTTATGGTTTTAGTTACAATAGATTATTATTATTACCGAAAATATTATATACGCCCGGTCCAAATTCTTTTCCAAGCTCTTCCGCATGAAGTATCAACTAAGCTCGTACCTATATTTGGAGGGGCGAAAAATACCCTTTGCCCCTCTAACCACAGAACATAACACATAATTATCAGCCATCAAAGATAAGAATTCCAATCAGACTTGGGCAGACAGAGACATCTGATGGACCTAGTCGAACACAGATTTTTCCTGCTATGATCCAAGGTTTACTTTGGCTATGATCCTTGTCATTAAAGCCAATAATAGATAATGGGTACCGAGTTTTGTACAGTGGTTCTTTGAAAACTAAATCGTGCACAGGAATAATTAATTGTTTATTAATTTGGCATTTCTTAAAATTAAATTAAATGACTGCTTTGAAAAGCATAACAAATTATTATCCAATGGTTAATTTTATACATTTTATTGCATTAATCATTCTAGATTATATGATTTTAAAATTTTTAGGAACCAATAGCATGTAGGAACGTTTTTTGTCCATCTGTTGCTATCTTCATTATCGTCACTGTAAACAGTGTTAATATATAGTTCATTCCAAACACTTATCTTGTGAAATTATTTGAGTATCCGTTACTGATGAGAATTTTTTCTTATTTTCTATTTACTTTTTATTTTATGCTCCATTCGTACTGCATAGTGTTTTGTACCAAGTGCCTACCTATTGGTTGCGAACCCTTTGTCGTCTTTTGATTAGTTTCTGTTCTCAGAAGTGCTACAAGGGGTACCGTTATGCGTTCTCACAGTATCTATATCCTCTATAGCGTTAAACTATCCATTATTTAACTGCTTATCAATAAAAAATTTAAATTTAATTAAAAATATTGCTACCTTTTTGTGGGCCATATCATCCGCATCTCTTAATTATTAAAAAATGGGCAAAACAAAAAAAGAACATCCAGGTAATTCTTTCAGTTATTTAATGTAATATAAAAAAAACCAACATAATTTCAGTTGTATTTTGTCAAAGTTTAGTTTTACCTGTCAAATTAAATCAATTGCCTTTTCATTGATATCAATAATTAATAATCTTAAAAAGAGAGAAAATAGCAAATGTACTATAAATCACTGGCATAATTATAATTTATCTTCATTGACTTGCAATAATGCATTCAATTAAATTTATCAAGAATATAAGAATAGGAAAAATGTGCAGTTTTAAGCAAGTATATTTAATGAATTCTCTGACTGTGTCTAGGAACTTAATATATATCATTCCAAGAAAATCTTGTATTTTAACAGCAACCAAGAATTTCAATATCAATAGAAAAATTAGGTTTATAATTGATACAGAATACATTTTGAATAGATTAACAGGATCAGTTATATGTACATATTTAAGAATATAGCATGTTCAGTATGAAATAATATTTTTCATTCATTGTCTTAAGATACTGAATAATATTTTTTAAAATCTTAAAAATTTAAGTATTGTAATCAAAAAAAGAAATTTCAATTAGACCTAGTTAACTATTAATTTATTGAAAAATTAATAATATAATAAAATACGATAGGAGAATAAACTAAATTTAATTATATAAATAAATAGTTTATATAGAAATAAAAAACTTGAAGTATTATAATATTTGTAAATTTCAACTAGTTTCAAATTAAAAATTTTATTTCGTTCTATTTCTGTTTTATTTGTGTTTTTTATTTTTTCTTAGTTGGTCGTGATTTTTTTTAACTTTCTATAAGCCTGATGATGAATTTTTAATTTTAAACTGGTCATACTTTACAAATATAATAATATTTAGGTTTTTATTTATTTATTTATATATTAATTTCATGTATTAATTATTTAATAATTTTAAATTTTTATTATTTTATTATTAATTATATTATTGATAGGAAGACAAATATTAGTATTGAAAAATTACTTTTATTTAATTAAATAATCATAGTTGGTTATATTTTATAGATAACATGTGTAAATTATAGTAAATCTTTTAATTTTTAAATTAATGAGCTTATATTTTTCAGAGAAAAGGGGCAGGAAAAGAAAGAAGGATGATTTTGATGAAAACTCAATGGGTTTAGATGATCCTGTTTTATTAGCAGTAAACGAAGAAGGTATCATATGATTATAATACACATATTTCACATTGTTTACATCATCTTATGATCTTATTAAACTCATAATGAATATCTATTATTTACAAATGTTAATTTAATTATAGAGGGTTTACCAAGTGCAGCAAAAAAGACTGCAGAGACTACAACAAATTGTGTTGAAGATGATTTTGGTGCTAAAGATTATAGATCACAAATGAATCTGAAAACAGATCATGCATCTCGACCATTATGGGTAGCACCTGATGGACATATATTTCTTGAATCATATTCTCCTGTATACCGACATGCTCATGACTTTATGATTGCCATTGCTGAACCTGTTTGTAGACCAACTCATTTACATGAAGTATTTATTTATATCACTTAACTAGGGATTATGTTTTCTTTGATAGAAAATAAACTTATTTTAATTTAATATATTTAATTTTTTCAGTATAAATTAACTGCTTATTCATTGTATGCAGCTGTCAGTGTTGGATTGCAGACAAATGATATTATTGAATATTTGAAACGTTTGAGTAAAACTAGCATACCTGATGGTATAATAGAGTTTATAAATGTTTGCACACTTTCTTATGGAAAAGTTAAACTAGTGCTTAAACATAATCGGTACTTTATTGAATCCCAACATCCAGATATGTTACAGAAGCTTCTTAAAGATCCAGTAATTGGTTCTTGTCGTCTCAAGAGACTAGAAGATACAGATGTACTCATCACTGAAGAAAAAAAAATTGAAATGTCACATGTAATTATTTTATATGTGTACACTATTCCTTTGTTTTTAAATTAATTAAGTGCAAAAGAATATTACATCATGGAATTATGAATATTTTAAAATATACCATAAAACTGTTTATATTCAAAAACCTCATTACAATTAGTTTATAAACATTTACTTCTGATATTATTAACCTGGGCCCAAATATAATATTTTTTTTATTTTTTTAGTTTCCTGGAGAATCATTAAAAGATAAAGAAGATCAGCTGAATGATATTGTACCAAAAGATATAACAGATTTATATGAAAAAATTGATAAGGTTGAAGAAGAAGAAGAAGAAAAAACACAAAATCTAGTATCATTTGAAGTTCAACAAGAAAAAATTGAAATCATCCAAAAGCGTTGTATAGAAATTGATACACCTTTGCTAGTTGAATATGATTTTAAAAATGATAAAGTTAATAAAGATATTAAGTGAGTTTAACAAATGTTGTATGGTTGTTAATTAATTATTATTAATATATATTATTCATTTACAGCATAGATTTAAAACCTCAAGCTACACTTAGACCTTATCAAGAAAAAAGTTTGAGGAAAATGTTTGGTAATAGTCGTGCAAGATCAGGAATTATTGTATTACCATGTGGTAAATTTAATTTGTATTCTTTATATTTTTATATTTTGATTTATTTTAATTTTAAATAGTGTTATGTTTACGAAAAGAAATTTGTTTGTAGGTGCTGGAAAAAGTTTAGTAGGAGTGACAGCATGTTGTACTGTGCGTAAACGCGCATTAGTCCTTTGCAATTCAGCAGTATCTGTTGAACAGTGGAAATATCAATTTAAAATGTGGTCAACAGGTAATTAATTAATTTTTAATTTTAATATATAAATAAATTTAAAATTAAATAATTATTCAAAATCTTGAAACATTTAAATTTATTACTTAGCTGATGATAGTTTGGTGTGCAGATTTACTTCTGATATTAAAGACAAATTAATGGGTTGTGGTGTGTTTATAACTACTTATTCAATGATAACACATACTCAAAAAAGATCATGGGAAGCTGAACAGACTATGAAGTGGATTCAAGAGCAAGAGTGGGGAATAATGGTGTTAGATGGTAAAAAAAAAAATTTATTTGTTTGCTTATTTTAATTAAAATTTTAAATATTTAGAAGTGCATACTATACCAGCTAAAATGTTTCGACGTGTACTAACACTTGTTCAATCACATTGCAAATTGGGCCTAACTGCTACATTGTTAAGAGAAGATGATAAAATTGCAGATTTAAACTTTTTGATTGGTCCTAAACTATATGAAGCTAACTGGTTGGAACTACAACAAAAAGGTTACATTGCTAAAGTACAATGTTCTGAAGTATGGTGTCCAATGGCTCCAGAATTTTACCGTGAATATTTAGCTACTAGAACGTGTAAAAAAATGGTAATGTGTTACAATTACTAAGAGTATACTATATAATATTATTAACAAATAATTATATGTTCAGCTTTTTTTTGTCATGAATCCAAATAAATTTCGTGCTTGTCAATTTTTAATACGATATCATGAACAACGGGGAGACAAAACTATCGTCTTTTCTGATAATGTTTTTGCCCTTAAAGAATATGCTTTAAAATTAAGTAAACCTTATATTTATGGACCAACATCTCAGGTATTTTATAAATATTGTTGAACATAATAATATTAAATATTAATAAGAAATAAAAAATTCGATGTACAGTTTAGTTCACTAAAATATTAATTATTATTTATATACATCACTTTTTTTTAGGCAGAAAGAATCCAAATCTTACAAAACTTTAAATTAAATCCAAAAGTCAATACAATATTTGTCAGTAAAGTTGCTGATACATCATTTGATTTACCAGATGCAAATGTTCTTATACAAATTTCTTCTCATGGTGGAAGTCGACGTCAAGAAGCTCAACGTCTTGGTCGTATTTTACGTGCTAAAAAGACTGCAATTGCTGAAGAGTACAATGCATTCTTTTATACCTTAGTATCACAAGATACAATAGAAATGAGTTATTCAAGAAAAAGACAACGATTTTTGATTGATCAAGGATATAGTTACAAAGTGGTTACAAAATTGGCTGGGTTAGAAGAGGTATAACAAATGAAATTTAAAAAATATATATATCGAATTATTTAATTTTCCTTAAATTTTAGGATTCAGAACTATTTTATTCTAGTAGAGAAGATCAAGGTTTATTATTAAGTAAAGTCCTAGCAGCTAATGATACAGATGCTGATGAAGAACGAATGCCATATGAGGGTACATCCAAATCTTTCAAGAAAATGAGTGGTAAAATGAGCTCAATGTCTGGTGCTGATGATGCCGTTTATGCAGAGTTTAGAAGAAATTCTGGTGTAAAACATCCATTGTTCAAAAAATTCAGAAAGTAATAATTTTTATTTAAGCATAAATAACCCCAAAAAAATAATATTAATTTTATTGTATATTTTGTAATACATTGAATTATGTACTCAAATTACATTTATTAAAAACCAATAATTTAAATGATGTATATTTAACTTACCATTATTTTTTCGAAGTTATAATTGTAATAAATTCTAAAACAAAACAATTGTTTTATTATTTTAAATTAAACTTTTTTAACTTATTTTCACCTTTATAATCAATTTTTTTATCACCATTTAGATCAGCTTCTTTTATCATATCTTCAATTTCCTCATCTGTTAGTCGTTCTCCAATACAATTCATTACACGTTTAAGTTCATCAAATGTTATAAATCCATCACCATTTTTATCAAATACTTTGAATGCATGGTGCATTTCTTCTTCACCATCAGATGCCTTTAACTTCCTTGCCATCATTAAAATGAATTCGTTGAACTCAATACTACCATTACCGTCTTGATCAACTTCTTTTACCATACCTCTCAAATCGGTCTCTGAAATAAGTATAAAATTAAAATGTAATATTGGTTTTTTCAAACAAAATACCTACCAGCATATTATGGGTTAATATTTATATAATATTCATAAGACTATGTAAGATTACATTATAAACAATTAATACCTGTAGGTCTTTGACCCAATGATCTCATTACCACTCCAAGTTCTGCCTCAGTAATGCATCCATCATGGTCCTTATCAAACAGCATAAATGCTTCTTTGAATTCTAAAAAATATTTTGTAAATAATATTTTATAATTAACATTTGTCATGTAATTAATGTTAATTCTTTTATAAGTAAGTACATTTTTAAATAAAAAATGAAAATTGCATTGTGTTGCAATTATATTTGAAAAAATAATATTTATTTTAAATACTAAGCAATTAAAAGAAGAAAAAATTAACTTATCCTTAGTACTTATAAAGATAAATTGATTGAAAAATTAATAGTGTCCACCATCAAATATTAATTGATACTAATGTTTAAATACTAAAATTATTTTAATATTTACCTGCAACTTGATCTTCCGACAAACCAAATTCATTCTAAAATAAATTTATAATCATATGCGATTTTGAATATAAATTTAAAATGAATAAATTATATTACTGATTGAGTCCGTATGTCATATCTACTTGTCAATTTTCTTATTCTTGAATATTCGTTAATGTAACGATCACTTTCTCCCTTTTTTGAACTCATTGTATAAATTGTGCTATTTAATTTTTCGATTAGTTTATCTTTTAGTAAGTAAAACTTGATAATTTAAATGTTGGAACCATATTTTGTAAATTAAAATACAACAAACATAGCTTTGAAAAGATAGATTTCACAAGCACAAAATGTGCTTGAAAAAAGAAATGTTACAGGAATGTAAAAATAATTGGTGACGTCATCTTCGTAAAGTTGGATGTGTTTATTATTTTTGTTATTAATGTACAAATATATGTGTTATATACATTATAATATATATATATATATATATATATATATATATATATATATATATTACTCCCACTTTTTTTTGATGTTTTTAAATAATAAATATTCCGATTTATTTTTAGACACGCGTGATAAATCACACTAGAAAATACGAGTAAATGAAAATATAATATAATACGTATTTTAAAATTTAGTATTAGTGGTAAGAATATGAAGACCAAACATTCATGACACTAATGAGTAATATTTGGTATACGAGTCGCATCACACATTTCTATTGTTTCTACGTATAATTATAAATTTGAAATAAAATAATAAAATCGATTCTCATGAATAACGCAGGAGTCAGTTAGGTTAGTCAATTAAAATATGTGTGCCACCAGTCTAGTGCATTTTTAAAACAGAATTATAAAGTAATGATAAAATACATTTTCACAAAAAAATCCCTAAATACCTACGTATAAATATATAATATTAAAATTTTCATGAAGATACGAGTAGAATAATAAGTACAAAAGTATTATATATGGATACAGTTCGCTTATCTGAGAAACGAAAATGAACAAAGTTAAAGACCGACAGTTAAAAGATTTTCAACGAAAAAAAGTAAAAATCTAAAATATCGATAATTTTTTTCGGAAAAATGACCTAGTTTAAACTGACTAAATTAGAATATGTTCTAATGGCGCACCGGCAATGCTTCGGAGATTAATTGGATTATTGGAGAAAAAATTCTTTATCGTGTCGTGTAAAAATAAATATTTTTTCTAACAAAAAAACTACTCAATGCCTGAAAAATTTAATGATGATGTGTGGTTAGCCAAGTTGGTTTTTTTAAGTGATGTTTTTGAAATGTTAAATGAATTAAATGTTGAGATGCAAGGGAAAAATTGATATTAGTTAGAAATTATGATTTCAATTTCTAGAATTACTATTTTTCATTTTTATTTTTTTGTGAACGCAAATAGTTTAATTTTAAAATTCAGGGTTATGTTCATAAAAAGTTGGAAACCACTGGTCTATAGTATAATTTGTAACCTATGAAAGAAAAACTTGCCATAATAAAAAATATTGTTATTATTATAAATTTAAAATATACATTGCAACGATGCGTTTTGAATTACCAGCTACTGCTTTGATTTGCTGTAGCCTGAATTGACTATGCTATCCCGTGAAATAATTTAACACCTTTTAAATAGTTATTATCTTACATATTGGTCAAGATAATTTTTGAGTATTTACATAATAGAAATAGGACGCGGTTCCGCATCATGCTCAAATAAGCGGATGAGGCGGACAGAGGTCGGAAGCTATCTCTTTACAGTAGTTGGTCTATAATATTAATAAATATATACATTTATATGCATGGAGTGGTGAGTGGTGGTCAACAAGGTCGATTTAAGGGGGGGTCTAGCCGGGGTGGCAACCCCGGGGCCCTCTTGAGTACCCATGTGAATGGGGCCCAAACAATTTTAAGCTGATACACATTTTTCAGTAATTAAAAAAAAATAGTTTTTCTATATTTTAAAAAACCATTTTTTTTATCAACAAAAATAACTAAATAGTAAATACCTACAAAAGCACTATGGTAGAAAAGACGTATTTTATCAGGAACTAAGATATATATATCTTAGTTTGTGCATTTTACTGTTATTTAATATTTTAATTGTTATAAATAATAACATCAAGAGTTAATAATTTTATTTATGTTATTTATATCTAGTCCATAGACATATAACGTACAAGTCTGTGGGTAATACTACCAGTATTAGTGGAGTACGGGAAAACGCTATAAAAAAAATAGTATTAGTAGTATTGTATATCTTATCTCGATGCATGTAAGTTATTTATAGCAACCCGTAATACTTATGATATACAGAGTAGGGCAGTGGGTTCTGACGAATTATAATTGTAGTTTATTAGTCAATTATTATAAAAAAAGTAATGAAAACAATTGTATTTTATTCAACAAAAAGATTATTTTTAATTGTTATTAACAAAAATCTTAACTTTTAAAAATTACATTACTTAAGTGACCGCCTCCAATTTGTATACATTCAGCTATCCGTTTTTTCATACTTTCCATAATTAATAAACCAGCTGACTCGGGTCCTTAGCGATCAAATAATGATGGGTGGTGAGAGGTCAAAAGTCGATGGCTTTAAAAATTACCGTTTTATAATTTAGACGACGATGGTCGTCGGGTATAAGCGGCGATACCCAATTGAGCACGGTCCTTACCGGCCAACTTTTTTAACGACCCGATTGCGATTGAGCACAGTAAAAAAAATAAAAATATTGTGTACAAAGTTGTCAGATTGAAAACGAACTATTAGGCTAGCAACAAACTAGCGTTATTTTATCGCGTGACATTTTTACCGCGCCGTAATTTTACTGCGCGTTTTGTTAAAGTACATTAAAATGAATAGAGCACAACACACGAGTGTCGCGCAGTAAAATGATGGCGCGATATTTCGAAAACTGTCGCGTGCACCTTGACTTTACCGTGCGTTAAAATACCGCTATAAAGGCTTATCGTGAGTACTCTGAATTTAAAAATGCTGACAACCTACTTAAATACTTATTGAAAGTTGAAAATAAGTATTTAGGGAAAACAATTTAAATTTTTACCTTTTTCATGACAATTGTATGAGTGCTATTTTTCAGTAAAGAAAAAAAATGTTATTATAACATGTTATTAAAATCCAATAAAAGATTTTTAATTATAAATAATTACACTCATACTCAAATACATTTTATTTTGTAATAATAGTAATAATTATATGACGCACTGAGCTCTATACACCGACAACATAAAAAATGCGAAAAAAAAGGTGTCTTGTCGTTTTTTTATTGGAGAGTTATTTCTTTTAGGAAACCTGAGCTGTAAATATTTTAAATTATGAAATAATCGTTACAAATCTAAAATTGAATTACATAATAATTATAAAAAAATCTTGAATGCACAGTAATACGGTGTACCGAATAATATTCTACGGTATTAAGTGGCAACATCGCACCCATTTTCGTGCTCAATCGTGTGGTTTTTGGGTTCTTTTTTGGTTCCTATTGTTTGATTGTAACCGTGCTCAATCGGGTTACGAAAAAGATCAATTGTGCTCAATCGGGTTCCAGCCGGTATCAGAGCCCAGGTATATATATATATGTATATGTCGCAGAGGTTGGCATACAGGTGGGGATGTTCGTCGCCGATAGCTATCGAACAATTACCGGTCGCCGTTCTTATCCGTCGTCGCCGGAACGAGTACCTCAGGTTGACGTCGTAGTTACCTAAATATTTACTGTTCTGGTTACTGTTACGAACATAAGCGTAAACTGGAGGGTAAGGAGGGGCAATTGCCCCCTAGAATAAATTAGGAGGGGCAGTGCCCCCTCTGATATTTAACATACCTTGTTTTAAAATAAGTACAAAACAGCTGGTTATAGCTATTACTATAACATTTTTTTTTTTTAAATCTTAATTTTAAATTTTCGCTAAAATAATGTTAGAAAATTAATAATTTTATATAATAATATGTATGTAGTAAAGTGACGTTTAGCCTCGGACACCCTTTTCGTTAGATATGTAATTATATTTTTGCCCGCCCCCCCTAATAAATTTACAAGTTACGCCTATGGTTGCGAAGGTGGTGTACTGCTGTCGTTCGCTAGTATTATGCTGGCTTTCTAATCTTCTGTTCTCGTTTAGGAAATTTTCACAGCAAAGAAAGGTCGAAGATGGATATGGAGGCTGTGAATCGTTGTAAATCACGAATCACGTGATTTCTCATATTTCACGTATATGTATTTATCTATACTCGAAGCGTTATTTATAAATAAAAAATTATATCAACAAACCCACAAAAATAATTTTAAGGAGTCGGTTATATATCTATCATATTTTAAGTATAGGCAACTTAATAAACATACTGAAGTATATTGAAAGGCCCTGACCCGACCGTAAGATATTTTATTTCTTTAGATTAGTAATCAAAAAAAAAATTTACTTTTAAGGGTGAGCTAAGGGCCCCCATATTCCTAAATCCAGCCCTGGTAATACCCGACTGAATTCATTATGAATAGTTGATGAAAATTATATTATATTTATAATTGTTTATCAGTAAATATTTATAGGTGAAAAACTTTTAATAGTACACGATTTCAGTATCTTCTTATTATCAACATATTATTATATCGTATGATACGGTCTCGTCGCATGCCCGATGATCTAATTGCGACCGTAAACTTTTCTTTTGTTGCCCGTCGGTGAAAAGACATGTACATATAGTCAGTGGCGTATCCATGGGGGGGGGGGGGGTTAGAATTCCCTTCCCATGAAACCTGAGATAATAAATTAATTTTTACATGAAACACGGTTTTTTCTTTAACATTTTTATATTTTAGAATTTTGACTTGGAAATCATATTAATAGTTTGTATAAACACTATAAACGTATTATACACACTGTAGTAAACCGTCCGGTAGCAAACATCCGCTAACATTTTATCATGTATTGATACTAATGTGGCAAAACTGAAACGGAAACCAATATCAATACTTAACTCGTATTGATATGCAATTCCCACGGAACAGAGTCTATTTTCAATATCACAGAAACAAGCTTCCTTGTCCACATCCGTCAGAATCCTCATCGACATTACTCTTATCCTAAATAGCTGCCTATAAATACGGTAACCATTTACCCATACGTTTAGAATAGTAGAATTATTTAAACTAGTGTTAACTAATTACTCCGTATACTGCACCGACGCTCATCTAGTCGTGAAGCCCGCGCGCCTCACATCGCCGCCAGCTCTGGGAGTCAATCTTTATTATTCTCGGGCAGAGCTTAAATACTCTGTCCTCACACTTTCAATTATAAATTACTATCTTATTTGTATTAACTACATTTATATATATTTTATTTTATTCATTATTTTACATATCTGCATAACCTTAAACCATCGTGTTTTGTCATTTAAATACCTTCCAACAACTCTACATCACAGACGTGAACCGTTCAAGTATTTATTCGTCAACGGTGTATTGTGTCGTCCTCTTGTAGGCCGGCCCGCAACAGCACGCTGCACACACACACACACACACACACACACACACAAGTCATAATATTATGATCATATTTAGATACTTTACTATTACTTTGATAATTTTTGCTTGGGAACATATTATTTAGGTTTTATATAAAGATTCTAAATCGGTCGTCTGGTCCCGATAACTGAGATAAAAGCGATATCATTGTCTGTATTCAAAGTTTATTTTGGGTATACCTATTGCATTCGCGGCTCGCCGATCATTTAACACAAGCATCTTATTGTGTAAAGCTAATAGTTATTATAATAGTTAATAGTCGGCCGTTGCCCGTTGGTGTCTCACTGTTTTACTTATTACTTGTTTATTCGTTTTTATTTGACATTTGTATTCCATTACATTTGTTTTATTTTAATTTGATATCATTCTAAGACGTCTAAATATTCCATTATGGTAAGATATTTTTAAAATTTAATTTTTAGTATACCTAAGTGATTGGACTGAAAATATTCTAATATCTAATATTTATGTTCCTATATTAGTTCCTAGCTCCTAAATTGTTATTATTATTATTATTTATTATTATAAGCAAATTCTCTAACAAATAAGCAGACTAGAAACATTGATTATTTTTTTTACCTGAGTCAAAAAAACTAATGTAAACCAGACTTAAAAATACCGAGATCAATAGAAATAATAGTCAAAATCAAAGTGATAAGATTAAATATATTTAAATTTGCTGAACCCCCCTCCCCATAAAAAGTTCCTAGCTACGCCACACAGATATCTATATTATACTAGATAACGAACTACCGATGTTTTCCATTGAGAGAAGTGAAGCCCGGGGACGCAAGATTATCATACGTCCGCCATGTTTTCGGTTGGCAAAACAATATTACTTTACACTATATAAAATAGTTGAACACACTAAATTATTAAATTAAACATTTTTCATTACGTTTAATCAAAATTAAATGTCATTACAGAATTGAGAATATTAACTTAAAATTGCACTATTGATTATTTATATAATGTAATAATATATTATAATATATCATAATATATATATAATTATGTATATAATATATATTGATTATATTATACTCGTAATCAATGAGTATACAATAAATAAAATGATTTATTTAAATACACAAAACCAAATCACTATTAATTAATTAAAATATATAAAATAAATGTTTATGTACTGATATATTGTAGTAGGGTTTGTTTTCCAAGTTTGGTTACTAACCTTAGCGTAATTGATTGAAAAGCCTGAATTGGCCTGATGTTTGAGGGATTTTCTGGGCCCCAGATTGCTATTCCATAAGACCAGACTGGTCTTATGGTTGACTTTTATATAATAAGTTTGTTTTGGAGTGTTATTTTGGAGTTTAGGAGTGGTCGGAGGAGGTGAAGTCTGTTGTTCGATGATTTTCTTTTTGGTGGGGGGCCCCAAGTTAGTCTTTTATCAAGCGTTATGCCTAAGTACTTGATTTTGGTTTGGACAGGGATGGGGGTGTTGTTCATAATTAATTGAGGGCACTTACAGGAAGATTGTTTTAACGTGAAAGTAACTTGTACAGACTTTTTCGTATTAATTTTTATTTTCCATTTTTTGGCCCATTCTTCAATTTTATTAGCATGATCCTGGAGTTCAGCTGAAGCTAAGATAGGATTAGACTGAAGGAAAGAATAGCTATGTCATCAGCGTATGATGCTAAAAGGGTGTTACTAGATTGAGGGATGTCTGCTGTGAATACATTATATAGATCAGGAGATAGATCATTACCCTGTGGATATCTAGTATATATGGGGTGGGTAGATGAATATCGTTCCCCTGTCGTACGACAAACGAACGATTTTGTAGGTAAGATTTGATAATAAGATAGTAGGGAGCTGGCATGAAAAGTTTTAATTTGTATAGTAAGCCATCGTGCCAGACTTTATCGAATGCTTGAGCAATATCTAAAAAAAGTCCGGAATAGTATTCTTTATTTTCGAGAGCAGTTGAGATTTCATCAGTAAGACGATGAACTTGATGGATTGTTGAGTGCCTGTTTCGAAAACCAAACTGATTATTCGGTATGATATGGTTGTTTTGAAGGATGGGACGTAATCTTTTCAGGAGGGCCATTTCGAAAAGTTTATCAAGGACTGGAAGTAAACTTATGGGACGGTATGACGAAGATAAGTGTTTAGGTTTATTTTGTTTGTGTACAAGTATAATTACTGCAAATTTCCAGATTTTAAATAAGTGGGAATATCTTAGCATAGAATTATATATGTGGGTGAGCAATGATAAAGTTTTGAGAGACAGATTTTTCAGAATTTTGTTTGTAATGAGGTCATTTCTAGGTGCCTTGCCGGGAGGTAATTTTTTAATTATATACTGAATTTCACCAGGAAAGATGGGTTTTGCAGGTAGCGACATAGGTAGCGAAGCTGAAAGAAATTGTTGGATTTCAATAATTGTGTCGTTTTCAGAATCGATGCACGAATGAGGCTGGAATGTTTCAGCTAATTGAGAATATACAGATACAGATAATGTACAGAATATACCTTGCAGTTAAAAATGTAAATGTTGAGGTGTTTTTAAATCATATTATCTATACTTCATACGTACCGAAAAAAGTGAATTGAGGAATTACTTTTAAAGTGATTTGAACAACCGTATGCAACACAAGAAACAGGCATATTTAATAAATATTAGTTACTAAATAGTGTATAATTAATATTGTGATGTGTGGTGAACAGTGTTGATACAATATTTTGCCAACTCAAAACATGGCGGAAAATGATAACATAATCAATGCGTGCTTCAAGTGATATCGGAAGTTCGTCATCTAGTATAATATAGGTATCTGTGCTACGCTACTGCCTATAGGTAATCATATATGGTCATGTTATTATCTGACTACTGACTATAGTCATTATTTGTTTCACTTGTGAGTAGTTGCCAACCGTCCTACATTGGGTAAGACTGTCCTACATTTGTTCCATTTGTCCTACGTTCAATAAATGCTATAAACTATTTGTAGAACAATTCTACATTTTACACAAATTTCTATTTATATTTCAATATTATTATTCTTTTAATTTTATCAATTTATTATTTAATTAAGATGGTAAACATCCAAGTGTTATAATTAATAAGCTAATTTAATAAATGTGATATAAATAAAATGTTTAAGATATTTTTCTTAGTTATCATTATAATATTATATACTGTTAGTTGTAGTATTGCCACTACTATGCAGTGCCATAGCCATGGGGAGAATGGTCCATGCCCCCCCCCCACCAAAGGCCGTATTGTTTATACATATAACCAGTATAAATAACCATAATGGGGTCTTTTAATTTTTTACTTTGCATCTCCCTACTACCTCCGAAATCCTGGGTTCGCTGCTGAAAAATGGAATAAATTGAGTATGAAAAAAATTGTCCTACATTAAACAATTTGAAAGTTGGCAACCCTACTTGTGAGAATATCTTAGTGAGTACTAAGGCCGGATTCACATTGGCGAGCGACGAACGATGAGCGACTAGGAATTTCCTAAAATATATTTAACACGTAGTTCTAAATGAAAGTGTTTATATTGGTTTTGAGCGATTTGCGACAGCGACCGGCGATTCTCGAGGCGATGCGATTAATATTAATCATGTTTAATGTTCGATCATAATTATAGAGCGATATGTACTTCATTTTCAAACGTGGAGCAGTTCACTTGTTTTAACTAATTTTATTCATTTAACTTTATTATAATTATTGAAATAAATTATGAATCAGTATAATAAATTTACTTCTGAGCAAAGACAAATGCTAATTTCCGAAGTTCAATTAAATCCGATTTTCAAAACAAAATCGTTAGCACAGAGTTTTCTAACAGTATCGTTAGCTGAACTATACTTGTCGGCGACATATTGGCAGATGATAAATTAATTTTGTTTGATAAAATATTTTACATAACATCGCTTTAGAGAATCGCTACTAAATGTAAATATTTTAATCGCTCGCCAATGTGAACCTTACCTTAGTCAGTGATTAGTGATTACATCTGAAATTATTTTTTGTTATTTTAAAATGGAAACATATTTAAATAAGAGTAAGAAAAGAGTACATAAGGAGGTAAACACCGCTGAAGACATTATTGAAAATATAGACACTAATGATTATGTCCCTGGATCGTCTATATCAAGTGAAAGCAGGCGCGTAGCCAGGGGGGGATGTTACAAGTGTAGTAACACCTTCCTTAACTATGTTATACTTAAATCTTTAGGTAAAAATTCATTATAAACTGTGATAAACACATATTATAACAGTAATATAATGCTGGGACCCGACTTCTTATTACACTATTTTATCTAATGAACTAAATCCGTGATTTTTTATCGTTTCATACACGATTTAAAATATATATATATATGAGACAAAATGCCCATTTGAAATTTTAATAAAATATTCACTTTCTCATACATTAATATAATACTCATACACATATATTCATGTATAATATACTAAAGTATTTGTATGTTTGTACAATAAAGTATACGAAAAGTAATTATTTTGTTGTATATAATTTTATCGATTAATTTTTAATAACACGCCCCTTTTCAATTACCTAGCTACGTACCTGAGTGAAAGTGAAATGAAATCTTATAAAATATAAAATTTCTCGCTAGATAGCAAATATTAGAAAATTATATCGGTCGAAGAAACAAAAATATCTGCTGTTTGTCGATTGCGCTCGAAGAAAATGATTGCTTATTCCAATTCTACTGGGAATCTATTAAGTCACTACAAAGTAAGTATTATTTGTTATACAGTTAGGTCAATACTTTAGATAGATACATAATATATTTCTTGGAAAATTACCTACTACCATTGATTATAGAATAGACTATTCTATTATCAATGCTACTACCTTTAGCTACTCACTTTCTTTTTCAAAGCATATTTTATATTTTTCTAATTTGAAAAAATTAGTATAAAAATAATATAAGACAGATCTCTACTTTCTTTCTAATAAAAAAAAAAAAAAATTATAATTCTTACCTACATACCTACTTTTTTTGAAACAATAGGTACTGTTACTGCCCATCAGGCAGTTCACTAATATGGTTATTAATTGTACTGTATTATATATATATATTTTAAGATAGTGGAGGTGGGTCGCGTAATCAACAATCAGTAAATTTGTGGGTCACCATTACAAAAAGGTTAGGAGATACAAGGCTATAAGCTATAATCTATAGTTTATAATCTACGAAATAAAAATGTATCATCCATCTAAACTCTTAAAAATTTACTACCGTTCCGAATTTTTAAAAATTTGTTATACTGGACAACAAGACCCATAGTCCCTATTTTAATACGTATCTGTATATAACAATTCTTTTTAAATGGTAAAACTGTTAAAATGTATTTATAAATAGTCAAAAAAATTCATATTTTCTTAGCTCCTTTTATACCTCAGTAAAATAAGTTTGAATTGACAGAAAGTATTGAAAATGCAATATAAATATAATTAAAAAATTTGAACTTAACTACACAAAAAAATGTTACTATCCTTTGACAAAAAGATAAATATATTGAAATTCCACACATTTCTTAAGTTTAAAATTCATAATATTTTTAATAGAGGCGTGCCTAGAAATTTTTTTTGGGGGGTTCAATATTTTTACTAACACGTACCTATTTTAATCGTATAAGTGTATTTATTTTACTAGATAATAGATATTAAAATATTAATATATATATTTATTATAATTGGTCATATATACAATATTCATACAACATACATAAAAAAAAATCACAGAACGAATCCTTGTCTTCGAGGTATTAAAGCGAACCTTCTTACTACTTCTTTAGGATCAACGTTAATTTCTTTTTGAATTGAAAGAAGAGCTAACCCAGTTAACCGATCTTCTCCAGTTGTGTTGCGCAAATATGTTTTGAGACACCGTAAAGTAGAAAAGGTCCTTTCTACAGTTGCCGTAGACACGGGTAAAGTTGCTAATATTTCCATCAGTTTTCTTATATTTGGGAAAAATCTTTCATCACATTCTAATAAAGACTCTACTGCATTTGAAGGTTTTTTTTCAATATTATCTTTTAGCCATTTTAATTTCCATGTGGAGAATTCTTCATTAAATACTGTAGAATCTGGCAATAAACTTTCATAAAAGATTATAGTATCTTTTGATAGATCTAGTGAATTTACATTAATACATCTTGGAATTAATTTTTCTAATTCAGTTATTATTTGTTTATGTTTTATAAAACGGTCTGATAAATGAACAATGGTATGGTCTAAAAATGAATTAAATATTGTGCGTCTGAAATACTCTTCAGGCGATTGTGAAGGAGTATTAACCCGGTTTATTTGTTTTTTTACGCAGCGAGGAATTGTCACTTCACTACCTACATCAATAAGTACAAAAATTAGTACAAAATATTAAACTTACGTGGAAATGTATTATAAATCTTTCGATGTTGTTCACTGTATATATTAAGGCACGTTTACACGGTGACAGTACTGTCATGACAGCACTGTCGTATAGTAATGCGACAGCTATTGTCACATGAAAATGAGCGTTTACACGGTGACAATAATTGTCATAACAAATATTGTGTTTCGTGCGATAGCTAATTAAAATTGACTAACAGTGTCACTAGTTTATTTTATTATTCACTTTATTATAATTTATAATTCACTGATTCACTTATTGTTTTAATTTTGCCTATTCTTAAAGTCAGGTATACATTTATCCTATAAACAAGGATGCTCTTCGTAATATTTTAGAAATTGAATAGTATCAAAAACTATTTTGAATTATAATTTCATTTATATAATTTTCAATTAATTATTATAATTAGATATATATTATTATTTAAACATTTAAATTAATTAATAAAAACTGTAGGTATATGTGATAACAAGTAATAATTGATAACAACAATACAAAAATCGTACTACGGTAGTAGTTGACAGTGTGGTAGTCACTGTTTACACGATAGAAGTGGCTGTCACACTGTCAGCTAGTTACTGCCTACTATCTAGCAGAGCTAGATAGTTCGACAGCTGGCAGTTGACAGTAAAAATGGGAATTTTCGGTCTTTTGAATGATTCGAATCATTTGAATCGAATCAGTCAAGTGATTCGGTCATATCAGTCATTTCGGTCATTTCGGTCTAGTATCAAATATCGTTCTTATCATTAGGTGAATCAATTTTCTTATGAAATATGAATCAGTCAATCAATGACAGAGATTGATTATAATATAATGTTGTAGATTGTAGTTTGTACTGTTTGTAGTAAAACGCCGTGGTTGTTATCATAAACCATGATAATTATCACGGCATTAGATTATTTAATTATTTAATATTATACTAATATAATATACTACCTATGATTACTATTATAATTTATAGACTTGTGTTTTCTTAACTTTTCAGCGGGCGCGCCATCATTCTTCAAATAGTTCAAATACCATGACTGAGCATATTGAGGAACATAATTTAGATGAACCATCTACTTCGGGAATGCCAGTATCAAATCCTTCACACAAATTTTGACATCAGTAACACCAACCAATATTAGACCCGTTCAGACTTCCATAAATTCCTATGTACAAAAACCAGTATCCGTTTCAAAATCAAAAAAAATAGATTCTCAAATAGCAAAATTAATCATTAAACATTACCATCCTTTTATTCTCGTCGAAGAAAAAAAATTTAAAAATTTAATACAGATGTTGGCACCGGGTTATGTTCTTCCCAGTAGAAAATCAGTATCCAATAGCCTTTTGCCTCAGTTATATGAAAGTACTGTTGATAATATTAAAAATAAATTAAAAAATGTAACAGCAGTTTGCTTAACAACTGACGCTTGGACTTCAATTAATAATGAATCTTACGTAGCTGTTACTGCACATTATATCGATGATGATACGAAAATGTCATCAATTCTGATTGGTTGTCAACATTTCACAGCCAAACACACAGCTGTTTAAATGTCTTCTCTCCTTAAAGAGCAGGTGAATAAATGGGGATTAGACAACAAAATCACTATAATTGTCAGTGATAATGCTGCTAATATAGTTGCAGCTGTTCGATTATGCCAGTGGAGGCATTTTCCATGTTTTGCTCATAGCATTAATTTGATAGTGCAATCTGGGCTAGAGGCAGTGAAATTAATATTAAATAAAGTAAAGGCCATTGTCGAATATTTCAAACACAGTACTTACGCATTGTCTCGTCTAAATGAAATTCAGACACAAGGTGGTTATTCTGTTTTAAAGTTGAAGCAAGACTGTCCTACCAGGTGGAATTCTACATATGACATGGTTGATAGAATTTTGAAAATAAAGGATCCAGTGTTATCCACATTAGCCATTATTAATAATGATCTAAACACTATCACATTTGATGAGTGGAATGTATTAAAAGTGCTATGTCAAATATTAAAAATATTTTATGATGTAACTAATGAAATAAGCTCAGAGAATTATATATCTATATCTAAAGTAACAATATTTTCAAGGGCGATGGTCAACTATGTATCAGGGTTCACTAATAACAGTATAATGCCAACTGAAATTTGTTCAGTGGCAAAAATTCTTAAAGATAAATTGCATTTAAGATTTGACCAGCTTGAAAATAATGAAGTTGTGATGCAATCAATATTATTAGATCCACGCTTCAAAAAACAAGGATTTCCAAATGATCAAAAATACCAATCGGCATATCAATCTTTATCAAGGAAAGTGCAAATCGTACCTATCGGACAAGACGCTCAAGAACCAGAAGCAACATTAGGTATTGGTCCACTTTCTGGACCGGAGACTATTTGGAAGGATTTTGATACCAGAGTTATTGCAGTAAGTGGTGGTTCGAATGTGACAGTAGCTGGTATATTAGAATTGAATCGATACATTGCTGAACCTTTATTAAAAAGAACGGAAGATCCATTAGTTTGGTGGAATGAACGTAAGTTAATTTATCCAAAACTATACCAATTAGTTTGTCGTAGGTTATGCGTTGTAGCCACATCAGTTCCATGCGAGCGCATTTTCTCTAAGGCTGACATGGTGTTGACGGAGACACGGTCAAGACTCACGACTGACAAAGTTGAAAAGTTGTTGTTCCTAAATCATAATTTAGATTAAAGTCTTTTTTTATTTATATTTTTATTTAAAATTGTTATAAATTAATGAGTTCAACATGTAAAAAGGAAAATTTATGTTTTATTTTATTAACAGGTTATTTAAATTTTTTTTATTGAAAATTAAAAAAGTAACTGAATGGTTTTATATTTGATAGTTAACAATAATTATAAACTCGCATAATTTCCCCTGTACTAACAGAACGGTCCTAAATAATGTTAAAAGTACATGTATGGTTCGGAATGTATATTAAATACAAATTGGTATTTGTCATTTCGTCGGCCTGCATCCTTAGCTCTTTCCTCTGTGGTTATAAGTGTAACTAACAATATTAACAATTAATTAACATTTAACAGCCTTATAATATATAAAATACAATATAATAACCTATACTAAATTAGTAACTAGCAAGAAGTAACACAGTAAAACATGAGTCACGAAATAATAAATTATAAATACTTAACAAATTATACAGTATTGATTATAATTACTTATTACTGATTAGCGATTAGTAAAATAGTGAATAATTAGTAATAACTGATAACTGATCACCTAAACATGGATCAATGATCAATAAAACAATTTTTAGTGATGGGCGATTTGAATCTATCTCGTGAGTCGTGAGGTAGACATAATATTATAATATTAATAAATAATAATATGTAAATACGTAATACGTGATAATAATATCAGTATGACAGCATTGCTGGTTGTATAATATACTATAAATACTATAAATATTATACTGCAAGTTGTAAGTGAAAATGTCGTAACTCGTAAGTGTGACCAACGTACTTAACAGTGTGTTAAAAAATAAATTCCATTCGAATCGATCCGATCCGATTCCATCTGAAAGAAAAGTTTCATATAAAACTGTCAAACGACCTAAAGATCGATTTGACCGAAAGACCGAAAGACCGAATACTTTTTGGTAAATCATTCGGTCGCGATTCGGTCACTTGAATGATTTGTTAATTTTGATTCGGTCAGTCGCGACCGACCCACCTCTAGTTGACAGTGTGACAGCAACTGTCATTATGTTACATGACGACAGTCTTACGACAGCGACTATCATGACGGCGACTGTCGAGTGCTACTGCCATCGTGTAAACGCGCTTTACAGTAGTTATCTTGGTCGAAATAAACCGTGTTTAATTCTTTTACGTGGCTACATGGGACACATTTTATATTGAAAAATCTTAGATAAAGTACAATAGTCGATATGTTATCGTACACGCGCTCCAGTCAATCACGCGTATTTATAGGTATACGGATTTCTCCTATACCTATATCGCTCACATGACCCGAAATAATGATCTTATTTCACGATAGCGATGCAAAGACACCACGTCCATGTGAATCAAACCTAATCAAGTTTCACATATAATATATATTATAATATTATGTAAAACTTTTATTAACAATTATTTTTATTTTTCGGGGGGGTTGAACACCCAAACCCCCCCCCTAGACACGCCCCTGATTTTTAATATTTTTTAGGTTTTAAATAATCAATTATTCTAGAACAATATATAAGATATGAAATGAATATATTGTAGTTGATGGATATTATTTGAAAAGTGTTAAAAACTTAAACGAAAATTATAAATATAAATTTAAGAACAGATAACTCATAAAAATACCTAGAGTACAAATATAATCTACTACTACTGTTTACTGTCATATCCATAGGCGTGTTCAGACTTTGGTGGCCGAGGGGGCACAACAAATTTTTAAATTATGAGACTTATATTTTTTTTTAGATATGAATAATAAAAATATATTTAAAACTCAAATAAAAATACGTACATTTTACTACTATACTGTACTGTCGCGGATCTACACACGGGGCAACACGGGGTAGCTGCCCCAGGGCGCCAGGTCTAAAAGGGCGCCTAATGAACCAATGGGTTGACTGTATTTTCGTTTATTTTAAGTTACTAAAAATAATTTTTTGAAAACATTTTTAAGAAAAAGTATCCATATAGGTCACAACTGCAGTCAAAAGTTTAGCGAGCTGTCGAGTTAAAGTTAAAATATTTTATGTTGTCTAGTGGAGTAGTGGGGGGGCGCCAAAAAAACTGCCCCATGGCGAAAAAATGCGTAATCCGCCACTGATACTGTATTGTACTAAAACTATCGGTAGGTAATGAGTACAGATCGCATTATTTTTTTTTATCCTGGCACGGTTTTGTTGGAGGCTAATTCCGCCGGAGGGTCAGTGGCCCACCCGGCCTCTCCCGTAAACACGTCTATGTTCATATCTATAAAATATTTTCAATTAGTGAGTCAATAAACTGTTGAAAATTTTTAAATTAAAATATACAGATATATCTAATGTATACATTAGATATTATTTTACTCTACGAATATGCAAATCATAAATATTATATTATTTAGATAATTATAATATATGCTTAATATATTTTTACACTAGAGTATCGTAAAATTATTATTATTAAATACTACAATATTACATAATATGAGTATTTATAATTATATATTAAAACAGTAATCAACTGGACGTTTCATCAGCTATGAGAATTAATTTAACAAAATCAGACACATCAAAAATTGACAAAATTATTTCACATAAACAGTAATACCCAAGCCATTAAGAACCTTAATTTAAAAATATGTTCAAAGAATAAAATGTTTGGTATACGTTTTTTTTAATTAAAAATAATTAAATATATGTATTTTATGTTTTTTTATGTACACTGTACAGTGTGCATTGTACAGTACTTATAGTATTAATTATTAATAATAATTTATGTGAGCAATAAAAAAAAATATATGTAGGGATCACTAAAAAATTGAAATTTAAAAAGGGAGTTACCACAGTAAAAAAGTCGAGAAACACTGCTCTAAACTGATGAACTGTAAAAAATAAACAACATATAAGTTCACAATATTTTCGTTGTTATTGTATTTTGCTAAGGGTATTTTTGTTATCATAATAACCCGGTGAAATTTCAAATTCATAGATATCATTGAAAAACTGTAGATAAATCTCGCAACGTGTCGTTGAATGTAATAAAATTAATTTCAGATTTGCTGCTTATATAAAAATACCATTTATAATTATTACCATTTATTAGTATTATAAGTGATTAGTCTCAGTAATATTATTTTGCAGTTTATAAATCAATCATAATATAACATTTGATTTTTAAGCCTGTATTGTTGGAGCTAAAACACGAAAAATATTAATTATTGGTGTAAGAAATAAGTATTGCTGAATATGTTGACGAAGTTATAAAAATAACAAGAAACCTAGAGAACACCTGTGTTTTAGAAACTTGAAGTTTCCATCCACTACAATGGAAGCAGATATTATTGTTAACGGTTTCAAAAGAAGTCTTGATATTTGCGCTAAAAACGTTTACGTTGTGCTTTTTTTTTTTATAATTTTCGTGCAATGCGTAGCGGTGCGTTGCGTATCCGCTGTCATTGTCGACGGTGACGATAAGCCTCCGTGTACGACCTGACAAGTACGTAATCGCATCGTCATCAACGCTCGTAAATGTTCGTTATTTCCACAGATTTCTATATTGTACATATATAGATATCTATGGTTATATCATGCTTTTGAGTTTTTTCGGATATGTTTCGTATAAAGTTCAAGTCATGCTCCCAGTGCCACAAAGTTTCTTAAGTTCTCGTGTTTAAGTTTTAGTGTGGTGGCACTGAAACATTTTATTTTAATTTGGTGTCCGGCGACCATAGCCTTCGTGGTGAATGTCGTCGGCACCTTCGGTCTTTCGTCGTTTTGTCTTCAAGGTGTGCACATCAAGTTCCGTTTTGTCATCGTCTACAGTCGAGTTCACGACCTCTTTTTGTTGTGTTCCTGTGTTTTGACCGTAAGGTATTTATCATTCTAGCACCTATTTTATTGCATAGGTTTAATAGCATTAAATAATAATTGATTTTTAGGCACAGGGCTGGCTCTAGACAAAATGTATCTCTAGGCAACATTTGCCACCCTTTCGTTTTTTATCTCAAAAAAAAAAAAAAAATGTTTTTATTCAACTATAGACAATTAATTAATTACATATAAATATTATTAAATTATAAGGATTATATTTTTTATTACATTTAAATAGTCCATATTTTTATTGAAATTTAAGTAATAATAAATTTTTTACACAACATTTTTATAAGTGATATAATAATGAATCCAACATTTTTATTTTTTAATTAATATACAGATAATACCTACTATTAAAAACGCGTTGGCTCTGCTAGTATCATCAGCGCATAGCCCAAGGCCGCATTTAGGAATTTGACACCAGGGGACAACAATAAAAAACGCCTCATTATACCAAATACAAATTTCTGCGGGTTGAAAAAGATCTTTCTGAAGAACATTACGTTGCTGGTGTACACAAAAACATTCTACGTGCAATGTCAACATAAGGATAGATTGTTCGTAAATCTTTGGATCTATCGACAGTACTCGACCGTACCCAAGTGTGTATGTGTGTGTCATGATGCCGTGATTGGCGATATATATATATTTTTTATGAGGTACACTTTTTATTTTGTAAAGAAGTTTCACTTCAAAAATATTAGATCATTAAATATTGAAAGTATAAAAAAAATAGCCGCCCGAGGCAACAGCACCCTGTAGCTCTCCCATAAATACGACCCTGGCATAGCCCTTGTCGCCTCGCCAAAAATAAATAATTTATATAATACATAATAATATAGTGTATTATTAGTATTGACGTTCGATGAACGTCATTTTAGAGAAAAATCAAATGTTAATATACGTAATCTACAATTTAATTTTGGTGTATTATACATTGTACATAAACTTGTACGATTTGCACGTTCCAATCAAAACTAAATTTAGTTGATTGCCGGATCCATCAGTTATTTTTTTTATTATTTAAAAATATACATATATGGTATATAAATATTAAATCATTTATTTTTGCTCATCAGTGTTTCAAAAACCGTTTTCGATTTTTGCGATAATTAAAATTAGCTAAGTAAGAACATACTAGTAACTTAACTAGTATCCTAAATACGGCCCTGTCTACCACCAAGGAAATACTGCCCCAGACATAAGCCTGTATTGCTTATGCCTTTCGCCGGGCTTGCATATACTTTATGAGCGTATCAGTTATTATTACATCTTATCTGACTCGTACTATAATTTCTATATGACGTAATTTGATTTATTAATATTATAACACAAATATTATTTCATTCTTATTTTACTACACAATATTTTAAAAATTATCTATAATATAAAATTTTCAGATGCCACCCTAGGCATGCTCCTATGTCGCCTACCCCTCGAGCCGTCGCTGTTTAAACATATCTAGGATAATAGTAATAGATAGGGTTCCCTGATTTTGAAATCCCTAAACTTAAACCATCATATTGACATATGACTTTTTTTATTTTGATATGAAAACAAAATAAGTATATTGTTTTGTAATTTAAATATTTATTGGCTAATACAAAAATATATTATTATTGTATATAATCATACCGATTAGATTACCATCATATAATAATATAATGTACAATATTATACTAAGTTTTATTATTAAATAATATAATATTAAATGTTATTTTCTCTCAACTTCTATTACCCGAGATAAACTGAATGATTGGTCGGGACACCGGGATGAGTGGCAAGCATAGTAGTAAATATACTGAGTTTTAAAAAAATGATAAGTAATTTCTTTATCAAAAAGGTTCTGAGCAAAGGTTCAATATAAAAATCAATCATTTACAAAAGTATATTTCACCATTTTTAGTCTAATTATCTGTAGGTTCTTTTTTTTTATCAACCTATTTAACATTTTATTTTTTACAATTTTATTAATTTTTTTTTATCCAAATATTTATCTGTATTCAAAGTTTCATTATAATTGGATGGACCAAATTTTTTTAATAAACATTCAATGTTAAAAATTGATGTAAAAACAATAATATTCGTAAAAATCGTAGGTATAATTATTTACTTAAATGCTTATGAAATAAATTTCAGACTAACGATTTTTAAAAAATATTCAGTATCGGTAAATAAGTACTCGTATATAAGTAAAGTGATATTACATTTTCACATAATATCCAAAAATACAAATTTTATTACATAAAGCCTTTCAAAAAATTAGGTATTTTTAAAATTTTATATTTAAATGGGCGATTGTAAAATCCGCTAGAATATGGGTTAAGATAAAAAGGTAATAAAAGGTTTAATGTAAACTCCGCCAGTTTTTTTTGTGTTTTGTCTGTAAATCCTTTCATAGTCCTCTACGAAATTCATTTTATAAAAGTCAACCGTATGTTCATATTATTAGTTAAGATCTTACTGAATTTCAAACCCATACTTATATAAAACTAAATGGCATGTCCCAAGTAAATAAGCTAAAAAATTCGAAATAAAAAAAAAATGACAGTGTTACAGGATGCTATAAGGGGCCTCACCACCACGTCTTTTTTTAACAAAAACTACTGTTTTTAATTCCAACGCTACGTGTCGAAAATTATCACGATTTTTATTCTGAAAAAATATTCGGATGCTCCGTAATATGTACAAGAGAACGATCGAGCCACATTCTTAATTTTTGTAGTTTGAATTGCAATAAATATTGTTGTATATACAAAAAAAATACAAAATTTCAAACTTAAATATTTAATTAACTAAACACAATTTTTAAAATGTGCCTCGATCGATCCCTCGTACATATTACGGAGCATCCAAATATTTTTTCAGAATGAAAATCGTGATAATTGTCGAAACATAGCGTTGGAATTAGAAACGTATATTGGAATGAAAAATAAACATTTTTTTGCGATCACGATACTACCAATGACTTGTTCGTGCGAGTGCGTGCGAGAGCCCCCCGTACCGCTATCGCACCGCGTCTAGCTAAATAAACCTAAACAGTGTAATATAATTGGATACGTTATTTCGTGGTATTCTATAATAATGTTAGCAATTACTTATATTTCCGCGCCCTGATATTAATATTATATCACAATATTATAATAATTAAAAAATAAATACGTAATTGTAATAATCAACAATTTATTGTATGAACTGCACTAACAGAAAATTTCGTAATTATTACCCTCACTGATTATTTATTATGTATACTGTTTCTATTATACTGTTTCTATGACTAATAATAGTACATTATAATGACAATAGTTGATGTTAAACTACCTATGTTCTAAACTCCTAAACTATATTATACTAATGCAATAATACTTGAACTATTCATCAAAATATACACAATATACCTATCTATATTATCTGGCAAAAAAAAAATTATAATAATCTAAAACTCTTCCTGTTTTTTTATATTATATATTATGGGTCCATGTATAAACTTAGAATTTAGAATTCTGGACCGCATAAATCTAAACTGTACATATCTGGAAAGTACATTATCTGGACCGTATGAATCTGGATACGATTACGCATGTATTGGCACTCGTCGCTACACTTCGCAAATCGAAAACATCCCTTGGCTTGTTACGCAAAACCACTTTAAGTAGGTAACAGGGACAAAATAAATGTGGATATGCAGATATATATATCCAGATTTGTACGGTCCAGATAATCTATACCAATAATAACTATACAAATTATTTTACACTGCGGACTATATTATTATTTTTCTCAATAGCATAATAAGTTTAAACTAATGAACCGAATTCTCTGAAGCCATTCAACACGCGAGTACAGGACACCGATTATAATAATATGATTACGACTAGTGACTACCTGATGGTATGGAAGGGAGAGCGGTACCCACATTGAATTGTACTCACACTAACAATCATTTACAACTAACACAAATATCCCGGACGGCTACGACGAGATTAGAAATTGCCTATATGTTGCCCCTTAAATAATAGCAGTAGCGAGGCCCCATAATGATATTAGGATGATTAGGAAACGGATTTATATGTAAATTCATATTTTTATTAAAACGAGATATTTAAGATTCGATAAGAAATGTTTATGATTTAAATTATTCCTATTAAAATGATACTTTTATTTTACATATTTTTACATATTTTTATCATTTCATCATTCATACGTCTCCTTCGTACGAAAATACAAGAAATTATTTCAAAATTAGATCCAGAAACTTCTATCACTATTGGAAAAGCTCAAAATATTATGCAAAATTAAACAATGAAAATAATTTAATTTTAATTAAAAATAACTTATCAAAATTATTAATAATAAATATGTCTCCAAATGATAGTATGCAAATTGTTGAATCAGCGATTAAAACTCGTAAGCGGACTAATAGATGTTGTAAAAAAGAAAATTCATGCTGTTACAGAAAAAAAATCGAGGCTATATTGATTTTAAAACAATCAATGACATGAGTAGCAGACGCCCTTCTAAAAATTTGAAATTATCGTCTTCTGATAGTATGCGCTTGAAATATATTTTTAATACATCGGTTAATGTGAAACGATAAGACTAGTTCATGGACGCGCGTTAGCACGCCACAGAACGCGCATATAACCATTCAGATGGCTGCGTGTCACGCGCGTTGTATGGGAATGTTCTAGTAGAAAATTATACTACTTAGTATAGTTAAAATTATCATCAAGAATCAATGTGATAGATGCTGTGTGTTTATTGGCCGTCCACCGAAGGATGAGAAGATGCAGACAAATGAGGGAAAGGAAATATTGGGTCCATCTTATTTTGAAAACAAGGCTTTCTTTTAGTCTTAGATTATTATTACATTATATCCTAAACTAAGAGAGCACTATGACAAATTTTTCAATTACTTTAGAATGTTCATTAAATCATTTGATAATCTATTGCAGAGGTTCCCAAAATAATATCATTGACTTTTTTTTTTGTTGTTTTCATTATTTTAAATTGAAAAAAAGTATTATATTTATAAAAAAAAGTTAATAATATGTAATTTAATTAGTAAGTATATAATTTTAATGTAAAGGATGTAATTGTTTCCTATTTTTTATAACTGGATTGATATCCACTTTTTTACTTCGATTGTGAAGAACTTGCTGTAAGCTCATCATCAATTAATTTTTTTTTTTTAACCGCTGACTCAGATATTATCTCTGTTTCTTCAGTTTTCGCAAAACTTTGAGTCATTGACTTTTTATTTAACCATTTTTCTATAGTAACTGTACAAAAGCACAA
Source organism: Sipha flava (assembly GCF_003268045.1). Classification (NCBI taxonomy): domain Eukaryota; kingdom Metazoa; phylum Arthropoda; class Insecta; order Hemiptera; family Aphididae; genus Sipha; species Sipha flava. Next base: position 1,860,692 of record NW_020271718.1, on the reverse strand, counting down.
AAAAAAAACGAATTTATTGGTTATTTGAAAAATAGTAAGATTTAAACTGCGTTTATGTATCGTATTCAATGTACCGTTTGTTACTGAAAATAATCAATTTATTTGAACGTCATACAGTTACTAATTTGTTAGTTCGATTATAGTCCATTAATTATTAGTTGTACCGCTGTAGGACCCAAGTATAGTCATTCATTATCATTATTATTACTATTATTGTATTATTTTTTCAATTATTGTTGTAACAACAACACACTCTAGTATCATTTATATTTATTTATTTATTTATTTATTTATTTATTAATTTATTAATTTATTTATTTTTTAAAAGGTATAAAAAAAAATGTTCATGAGGAAAAACAACAATTTGGCTGAAATCTCTACAAAAAAAAAATATATATTAATTTATACAAAAATTATTGTTTGGAATAAAAAATAAATTTTTAAGATCCGGACATCTTCGATCCAGAAAAAAATACAGTTTATCGAATCTACTTGACCAGATCTCGTTAATAGAAAGATGCAACTAAGCGTATGGTCTCGGCGGTGTAATAGATTTCAGGTCTAATTTCACCTCCAAGACTTCCGGGTCGACTGGTTCGTCACTGTCGCTAGATTTCTGCAGGTAGCTGCACGAAGCTATCGCCGACCCGAAAATCTATCCGATGAGCGACCCCGTGCTCCGCGGCATTCCGACGCCCAAAACGTATTTTCGCAGGGTCTACGTCTACGACGGCACATTCGTGCCAGCCGAATGGCCACGCGACCGACACCGCAAAACTGGTCGACGACCGTGCCGAAAGTGCACCTCCGGGTGATGTGCGCGACCAGCATTAACCAAGCACGCGGACACCGAGAAGTGGAACTTGTCGGCAATCAATCGTTGCGGATATTCGCCAAGCGGCGGATTTCGTTGGGGGACGGGTCCTGGTGTTCTTGCGTGGCTCTAGGCGTCTTCAACGCGGAAAGATAACTGAGAAAGCTAAAAGTGGACGTGGTTTCTTCCACCGCATTTCCTCCGACTATTACGACCGTGGCCTTTTTGGGCCCAACCGGGTGGTCGTCTTCGGTTTTGGCACGCATCATCGTATCCCATTTGGTGCTCAGCTTGTGTTTCAAAGTTCCAACGTTCTAGGTCGGTGTCAGGTCTTCCATCCTGGTGCACGCTTCCGCGGTTATCGGTGGCCCGTCCGTTTGCACGCCGACGTTCGCGTCTAACTAACTTCTTCTTCCCCTGTATCTTGGTCCTCGCAAAGCCGTCAAATCTACCGACGGTGCATCTGAGAATACGCGTCCTGGATGGTGGTGGACGCGATGACCACGTCTGCTGGACCTGATTAACTAAGATGGTAGCGGATCCACCCGCCTCCGCTCGCTGACGTAGAGGTCGGTGTGGCCAAGGTCGCGGCCCGCAATTCTGTTGCGTGTACTTTTCATAAGTAGTGTATGGTATTTTGTTCGTAGCCGCACCATACTTCGACCAACCTGACTTCGTCTTCGTACTAGTAATGGATAGAGTGACAGGAGCCTGGTCGACCACCCCCGTACCCTCGCGGTCACTGGCTGACGACCTAAGTGAGCCCGCTACGTTGGAACCGGTTTTGACACCAGAACCATCCACTCCTGCCGACCTCTAGGGTTCCGAAGCCCCTGAAGTGGTAACAATATTTGACTTATAACTCACAATATTATTGTGGTTTTTCAAGTGATTTCCTTCATTATATTTTAATCTTACTGCCAAAGGTTTTTTGATCAAGGTTTTCCTTCTACTAGGGCGGAGCTGCCATCCGAGGCTGAAGAGCCCGCCCTACCCTTTATTGAGAACCGCTTTATCAGCCCTCAGTTCGTTGATCTGTCCAACATGGGAGACAAAGCTTGCAACATTCACGAAGTAACGTCAAAGGCGTATTTGAGTTGAGGTCATAGAGGAGAAGGGCGAAATTAATTTTTGTTTGTATTATACAAAGTATTATAAAATATTATATATAACTGATTATTTTTAGAATTAGTCTAAATTTGAGTTTGTTTTTTTTTATTTTGTAATTATTATTTCATTATTATTATATGTTAAGTAAAAATTCAAAAAAATTGGATAGTGTATAGTTAACAACTTGTTTTGTTTTTATTATTTATCTATTTGTTTGTATATATTATATATTAATATTTTTAATGTACTCAATTTAATAAATCTTTATTAAATCTTTTTTTTTAAAAGGTATACTCTCAATCCCTAACACAAGCTTAGCTTAAAAGGATTGATAATCATAAAATAGTCCACAAGTTAATGTATATATATTGTTAATTTATGATGGATTATATATAATAAATTATACGCGTGGTTTAAAATTATTTTATACATACTATATATATAAAAAAAAATAAGGCTTTATTTTTAGTAACTCAATCATTCATTTTTTAGTATTACGTATAGAATTGATCTCCAATAAAATACAGTATTATTTTAAAAATTAAAAATATACATTATAATTGTAATTATTTTTAGTTAGCATTTAGATGTTAGAAATTATTAGATCAATTTATTGTGCTGTTCATGTTATTTTATATTGTAATTGTACTGTAATATTCAAATATTGTAAAGATAGGTACAATGAGATAATATATAAGTATTAAATATATTTTTTCTATTTATTTCTATTTAAAACGGATGTATTTCTATATTTCTTATAATTGCAAATTGGTAGCATGACTTAATATTAATTTCGTCAATTAGGTATAAAATAATTCTTGTATAATGTGTTTTTTAAATTTTTTCTAACTTTCTAACCATTTTTTTCGATTGATCCATTTTAAAATAATTGATATTTCCTAATTAACAATGTTGTATAACCAGGGGTCGATAGGCCCATAGTGAAAAAGGGATTTTCCCTGTGGGTACTCGCCCTATATTATGTCGCTGGTTATTACTTGTTAACTGTAACTTATTAGTTTAAACGTATGACATTACACAGCATATCGTACGTAGCGAGAGCTCGTCGAAAACAATAAATCGTGCGAGTGTGTCGGACAACTGTGTCTTTTTGATTTACGCCACACACCACGGTATTTTCGCCATAAGGTCCAAACGGTTTTACCGCCACGTTTTTTACGTAATCGTCTAGTTATATGAATTTATTTATATAGGGGTAAATATTTTATGAAAATAAATATTAGGTAAGACCATCTATTTATTTACATAGACAAATGCGGTGATATGTTTTCATGTATTATTTTTACATCAAAACCAGCGCTTTATGGATGCAATACCTATATGAAGTATAAAGCACAACTGTCATGTTCTTACTTCCTGTAGATCGTTAATGCGTATTAAAAGATAAATTAGATGAAAAAAATTTTCAGTTTGGCGCCCCTTTCGTGCTGGCACTCCGGGCAATCGCCCAGGTTGCCCATAGCTTTCACTGGCCCTGACCCAGACTATCCCATGAGCACGCTTATGAGTTTAATATATATATATTATATTAATAATCGAAATACAAAACATAAAAATACACAAAGAAAAGAAAATTATTATCAAATGAAAAAAAGAGAGGGAAAAATACATTTTGAAATTCGAGATTTTTACTTTATTTTTTATTATAATAAGTAATAATATATTATAATAAGATTAATACTTATTATGCTATTATTAACAAACTACATTCTAAAAAAGAAGGAAGAAATTTATAGGTTTTTCAAAAAAAATTTTTAAAAATTATTTCCCGGTAGGTAACGTAGTTTAATGTACACAATTTTAAGCATTATGACTACTTTATATGTGAGTAATTATGCTGTGATACTTAGAATAATGATTAATTATTAGAAATAAAGCACAATAACATCCAATATGCAGATAATTTGGTTTAGAAAAAAAAAAAACTTTTTTTTTTCTGATCTTCGATCGAGAAAGCGAAGTAAACTGGAATTATACATTATGTTACCACTTACCTGGTAGCTAAGATAAATTAAATATCATTTCTTATTTCACACACATTTATTTAATTCTACTGTTTACCTAAATGGTGTAGTGTTTGTTAATTTATTTTGTTGTGAATAGGAAATTGTTTCTAATATTTAGTTTTGAAGCCTAGAGGAATACTGGTTGATTATTATTTAAATTATTAATAAAATTAAAAATATTTTCACATTAAAACACGTTTTTTTTTGGAATTAAATTTTCACTAAATGGTATTGTCTACTCGTTATTTGTTGAAAACCGTATTACCCACAAATTCAGGTACGTACTAGGTATTAAGTAGCATACAATATAAATTATTTTGAATTTTATAACTATTTCATACAACGAAAATCTTTATTTTTTATTTTGATAGTCTGTAGATCATTGTTTGCAGCAACTTTGGTTTTAACCCGTACAATGGTGTCAGATCCGATTATCACTCAAAAGCACCCATTGTCTGAGGATGATGAGAGTATTGTTTCCAAAAAACAGTGTATTGAACCTAGAGTTAAAAGAAAAAAATGTGCTGTATTATTGGCATACTCTGGTCAAGGATATCTAGGCTTACAGAGGTAAATATTCAATAGTAAACAAATAATTTTTTTTTCAAAAATATTCATCAATATTTCTTATAGAAATAAAGGTACAAAGACAGTAGAAGAAGAACTATTACAAGCGTTAAAAGCTAATAACTTAATTACTGATGAAGGTTTTGAACAGATACAAACAATGCATTTTCAGCGGGCTGCTAGAACTGACAAAGGAGTTTCTGCTTTGCGACAGATAATTTCACTTTTGTTACGTACGTTTAAACAATAGCAAATCATCCTATTTTATATTCATTTTTAACTAAATTATTTATTTTTATGTATTATATAGTCTTTATATTAAATCAATATTTTTAATTCTAAACAATTACTATTGTCATTATAAAAATTGTGAACTCTAAAACATTAACAAAATTAGAAATCTATAATATTTGATTATAAAGGTTATTATGATAGTTTTTTCCTTTGCCCTAATATATATATATATCTCAAATATTTAAATTAATTAAATCATTAAATTAAAGATATTTTAACTGTTAATTTATTTTATTGATTTTTACAGCTGAAGAGGTAAATAAAGAAGTAGTTAATAATGCTTTACCTGAGCAAATTAGAGTACTAGATATTAGAAGAGCAACTAAAGGTTTCAACAGTAAAAATTCTTGTGATGGACGAACATATTCATATACTTGTCCAACATTTGCATTTGCTCCTCAAGAAGCTACCATAGATTTTAGTTATCGTATTGATTCCACTGTTATTGATAAAATAAATGAAATTGTTAAGAATTTCTTAGGATGTCACAATTATCATAATTATACTTCTAAAAAGTTAGTTTAAACAATTGAGAATTCATTAATAAATAATTGTTTAAAAAAGTTTATATGAGATACTATAAAAATCGTAAACTATAAATTTTGATTAAATTTTGTTCTTTAGAAAACCTGGTGATCCAAGTGCACAAAGATATATGGTCAGTTTTTATTGTGACAAACCATTTGAAAAAGATGGTATAGAGCTAATATCTTTATATGTTAGAGGTAATATTTATTTAATTAATTTTTTAGAATAAATTTTAATAATGTTCATTTGGTTTTAGGACAAAGTTTCATGCTTCATCAAATTCGTAAAATGGTTGGTGTGATTATTGCAATTTGTCGAGGTGTAGCCAATATAGATGTGATAGAACGTTCTTGGAAACAAGAACGTCTTGATCTGCCTATTGCTCCAGGTTTAGGCTTGGTATTAGAAGAAGTTCATTATGATAAATATAATGAAAAGTTTGGTAATGATGGCATGCATGAACGTTTAGATTTTGTTGAACTCAATGAACAAGTCTCTGAGTTTAGAGCTAAACACATATTACCTACAATCATTAAAGTAGAAAAAGAAGAAAGATCGTATCCTTTGACAAAAAAAATATAATAGATTTCATTATTCTATTAAATATAAATTACATATAATAAAAAATTATTTCATTTTTTTCTTATATCAAACAAAAATTTGTTTAATAATTATAAGAAAAATTCTATTTTGGTATAACAATTTTCATAATCCAAAACTTGATTATATCAATATTTACTTATGAAAAATTTTATATGTATACATATATATTACACAAATTTCATAAAAAAAAAACGAATCGATTTCCAATTATGTTATAAAAATCAAATTTAGTTGTTAGAAAATAAAGCATTATAAATAAATACTTTAATTTATGGCATTTAAACTCAAGTACGAATCAATATCCTAAATATCAGAATAAAATTTTATTGTTATATGAAGACATGTTTTTGAGTGTTAATTATTTATTCAAATAAATAATATTTTATTTAATTATGAAACTGATTTGAAAAAACACTCATTGAAAAGGTGAAATAGATTTTCATTTTTATGTTACAAAAAAAATAGTTTATTAAAAATAAGTAAAATTTAAACTTGATATTATAAGATAATTCATTTTTCTGTTTTATTACGTAAATGTACCTTAAATCTTTACTTTTAGTATGCAATTATGGCTTGAACAGCTTCCATTACACACTTTTGAAGTGCGTTCAGAACACCGCCACATGAGAACAGATATTAATGAATTAAACAGTCCAGGATTAGCAACATTACAGGCTGCTGCTGAGTTAATAGAAAAAGAGCAAAACAATGAAGAACCAGTTATAGATACAAATGTAGAATTACCTCATGATAATCTTTCAACACTTGCTGATGCTGCTCAAGCAATGAGTTCAAGCAAAAATAAATAAATATTTATGTTTATTGTGAAAAAAAGAGTACACATTATTGGTAATATAGGTCTAAAATGATTTTTTATTTATAGATAGTAACTTATAGTTTGAAAAATTGTATATTAGTGTATATAATATATATATTTTTTAAAAAATATTTCATAAAAATACTTCAGTTATTATTTTGTTTGTTAAAATTAACTGTTGAATGATTTACGATTAATCTGTTTATTGAAATAATAAAATAAACTTGAAATCTTAGTCATAAGTTAAAAAATGTGGGTGGAATGGAATGTATTTTGATTATAAGACTAGGAAATAGTTGGATTTAGTTAGTATTTTTATATTTAAATTATTTTATTATAAATTAGTGATTATTGAAATAAGTTATTAAACTTATAGAAATTGCTGATTGGCTAAAAAATATATATGACATTTCTATCAGTGGCATATATTCAGGGGGTTCCCAGATGTCCTTTCCCATAAATCATTAATGACTTGCTAAAAAGGTAGAGAAAAAGAGAACATTAATTTGTATCATGTATTTGTAAATTACTCTTCATTTTAATTTATAATATTATAAAATCACTTATTTTTTTAGAAACATTTTACTCCTATTTAAATAAATAAAATTTTCCTCCTTACAAGAAACTTAAAAATATGTCACTGATACTTATAGATTTTGAAAAATATTTGATAGAGAATTTTTTGTAAGTATTCAAAACCAGTAAATTATTTAATCTCTTAAATCAGTGTTTCTCAACCGGGTACTTGGAAAAAATAGGGCAATAGCAGAAAATGTAAGAACTGATGTATTTGAATTAATAAATTATTTGTAAAATGATAGTTGTACAATTTTATGACACAAAAATTGGTTTTGTATAAGTGTATGTACAATAAAATTATATTGGTAACATTATAGGCAAAGATTTCACTGGAAATTATCTAATAGGGTAGCAAAGTTTTTAATATAGTATGAATAATATTCACCAATTTAAAACTTTGTGAAAGTATTAATATTTTTAATATGAAAAAAAAACTTAATTGTTATATAAAATCTTTGACCGAGAAAATTCAATAAGTATTTTATAAATTCAAAGCATATTATGTTTAATCAGAATTTATTTTTTCAATCAAATTAATTTTGCAATTTATCAAAAACATAAAAGTAGTTTATAAAGCATTTTTTATTTCTTAAAACTACTAAATACAATGTAGTTTTATAGCAGTATTAATTATAAAAATAAAATAGAATGTTGAATAACCATTAAATTTAAAAAGAAAGTGTTAAAAAAAAAAATATTTTATAGTTTTTAATTCAAATAGTATTTGTCATAGGATGCAATTTAAAGAATATTTATTTAAAGATTATTAAAACAAATAGATAAAACTTTATCAACTACTGCTCAACTCACAAGAAATAACTTGTATAGAATTCTTTGTAATAGGTTAATAGATAAACCTTAAATTATCAAAATGGCATTAAACTCGAGACTTGTTATCTCCATGACCATTATAGGGCCTCAATATTTTATGAAAGTGAATTCACTTTTAGCAAAGCATTAAGATCGATACGGAGCACACAGTTAATTGATCTACTATCAAATTAAGACTTATTGTAAATATTCTTGGTACATAATTTTAAGATATATGTTAAATGTATGCAATAAATGTTACTAATACCTCATAAAATTTATGGTTAACATAAAAGCACTAACTACAAATAATATTGTCAATATTTCAGTAATTTGATACAAAATTATACTCAGATGTCCAGGGTTTACTCAGTGCCGACGATAGGTAATGCGAAGCCCTAGACATGGGTATTAGCCTTTAGATTCCCAGAGGGGCAAAATTCTATTTTTTTTTTAAATCATGATTTTTCCAAAAAATTCGGTTTTTCTTCAAATTTTAAATAACTATAGAGAAAATAAATAATTATATTATTTACTGTAGGAATCCTACTCAACGGGTATCGTCAAAATATTATGCTTTCGTCCTATCGATAATGATTTACTTTGTAAATTGTACTATGGCTAAATTTAGACATCATTTTCCAAATAACTAATGTTAGGCATCATATAGATTTATAATTTATTGATATAAAATGTCAATGGGTCTCACGGTATTATGATAATTAAAAATCACAGAGCCCTGGACAAATGTCTCATTTGTTCTCCCTTAGCGCCGGCACTGAGTTTTCTGTTAAATATTGATAAAAAGCAAAGTAACCATCAAGAGCTGATATCTCAGGGATAACTAGACAATACAAATTCTAAAATCTTAATTGAACAAAATAATTCTTTTATCAATTATACAAAACTATTATTTTGATTAACAATAAATAATACATCAACGAATTATATAAAAAAAAAAATCATTTACGTAAACATAATTGTATTTAACAATTATTTTCTAACCTTTCAATTTGATTCAAAAGAATTACATATACACGGATTTATAAAATACATTTTAACTAGTTTTATCTACATGAACACAAAAATAAAAATTATTTTATAACAGAAAAAAATTTTGACTACCAAATAAAACAACGATATTCAGTCTCATGAGTGAGCTCTTAAGAATTAATATCACAATATATTTATTCTTCACAGAAAAAAACTTATATACCATTTTGAGGAATTTAACAACAGGAATTATTGTTGTATAACTTATCACAGTTGAAGGGTGTTAGTATGCTATTCGTTTAGATAAAATTATGCTAGGCACGTCAAGATGACTCCTTTTCTTTTTAGTTCCCAAAATAATTGGCGAATGATAACCTGGTGAAGAACTAAAATATCCTTCATCTACTTGAACATATTTCCTGCGCTGCATTACATTTCTTCTGTAAAAAAAATGAATCAATTAAAAACTATGAATACTACCATATACAGTTACAGAATTAATTTTTTTTTCTTAATATTTTAATAATATAGAACATATATTTTAAACATAACAATTCTGATAGATTAATTAATGTGAATAATAAAAAAAAAAAATTGGGCAGAAAATTACAAGATAATACACTAAAACTTTTAAACCATTTATTGAATTAAAAAAAATCTCAAATTTACTTTATATTTAAATTAAATTTTAATTAAAAAAACTCAATTTAACAAAACCAAAATAAAACTCAAAATAAAAACAGAATACAATTTTTTAAATAAAACTAAAGAAATATAAATTAAAATTAAAAATCATTTATATGATAAAATGGGTGTCTAGTTAAAATTAACTTAAATTTATAAATTAAGTGCAATATGTTAAAACAAATTCAACACAACACACGTCCAATCAACATTATAATAAAATAAAAAATAATTAAAAAAAATACCCTAATAATGAACAACATTGAACGAGATCTTTTTTTAAATATCCTGATACTTTGCGTAGTTTTACAGTCCAACAAGGTGACAATCCTAATGTATGCCTGGTGGTTAAAATAATACTTGCTGCAACCATTGATGAATTATATGATATTAATTTTGTACCTAAAACAAAAAATATGATATTACATTTAATTGAGTGTATGTGTATATACAAATAAATAGTTTAAAAATCTTTTAACAAGTTTGAAAATTGCATCATAATAAAAATCTGAATTCTATTAAATCAAAATAAACTAATGAAAATATGTATAGGTTATCAATTTTATCATTAAAATTATGATTATACTTGCTATAATAATTTTGATTAATATACAAAGAGCCACTATGATTTAATATTTTACCATAAATCTAATAAAATAAAAGGAACTTTTCGGATACATATATAAATTAATGAATTTTTTTTAAAAAAAGGACCAAAAATCAACTTAAACACTAATATTTTATATTACAATAAAGGTAACTTAATAAAGATTAAAAATAAATAAATTACGATTGTTCTTTTATTCTACATAATGTTATATAATAGGGTCTATCCAGGTAGCAATTATCAATAACTCTGATCCCCTATTTGAACATAGTATGCAAACAGGGCCAAAGGGAGTCTTGGGGGTTTTATCACCCCCCCCCCCCCCAACAAAAACAACAGTCGGCAGTTGGAATTGTTTAATTATAGCCTAGAAGGACCTAATTTTACTTATGGAAAACAAATATTACATATTTCGTAATACAGTGTATACACAAATAAAATTTAAACTACTTATTATACAATATAAAATATTATTATACATATAAAATTAAATTGTCAATTTTAAGAACGTGTGATAATGACACATATATCCTTGTTATGAAGTAAAAATACGACTAAATATAGTTAATTATACTACATACATTGAGTAAAAAAATTGTAGTCGGCATCTTTCATATTATTCACCCCCCTTGATTTTCATCTTCGGGACAGCCCTGTATGCAAGCAAGATATTTTTTGTTTTTATAATATACATAATACATGATGCAAAATTAGAAGAATGCTAAATACTAAAAATTAACTTTTATGGTACATTTAATAGATAAAATGTTTGTGAAATACAGTTCAATTAAACCATACAAATATAAAATAAGAAATAATCCGATTACCCACAGATAAAATTTAACAACTATACTATCCTGTTAATGATCAATTTATGATAAGAATTTTGTTAAGTATAAAATAAAAGCAATAGATTATAGAACTTAAACACATTCCACACAGATAAAATAAAGATAATATACCATGTAGGTTATTTTTAAAAGAGCTGAAATTTAACATTGATCACAATGATTACAATGATTGGAAAAAATATTGCATTTAAAATAAAAATATAAATCCTAACTAATGTATTTGTGTTTACAATAAATTCTTGATACATCAAATATTAATATCTTAAATTTACAAGTCATACTATGAACTCCTGTTATATTTTTTAATCCTAAATCTTCAATTTCTAGATTCCTTTTAACTTAATCTATTGCTTATTCAACATAATAAGAATCTTTTGAACATAAATGCCTATAAATAAATAAATTAATACTAACTTTCTAGTGATTTATCCTGGTAAAAAAGTATAATTTTATCAAATTTATCTTTTAAAATATCTTTTAACTCGGGATGATAAAAGTCTTGATCACAGTAAAAATGTTCTTTATAAAATTCAATAAAATGTGCAACTGTAGGTATTGCAACATTGAAGTTAAAGAACATCAAAATTTTCATTTCTACATAACGGAAGTGTGAATTTGTAACATCTTTACTAATGACATTACGCATACTTTTTAACTTCGGTATATTTAAGCTATGTTCTTCAATTTTGGCTACAATAAAATAAAATTGTTTAGGTGTAAATAACAAATTAAAACAATAACAATAACACTTACCTGCCAATGTTAAGCATGCAAATGAGACTAGCATAGCTGTATCAAATTTTAAATCATGATTATCCATAAAGAAATCTAATAAAGTTATGGCTAGATGAACACTGACATTTGACATTTCCCATGTCTTTGATATATTTCGAATTGTTTTTAACAACACGGGACGCATATGAATCTAATAAACAATGAAGGATACAATATGTACCTATAAGAATAAACACGGAAATAAATTAATAAAATAATATATACCTGTGGCGATCTACCTCCATATTCCATTCTACATTCTGCTTCACGATACTGTAAATACGAATGGATGTTACCACTATACTCAGTTTCCCACCATTTACCGGAAGATTTTTTATGGTTTAGGGCCTGAAATAAATTTGAATGTGAATATATTTGACATTGTAAGAAACAATATGTTTGGGTAAAAACACATAAAAAGTAAAAAAATACGACATTTATGACAATCAAAAGATGACTTTTACCATAATGTAAATGTTCGCAAACAGCACCGAAAGACGTTTTAACTCTTAGTCTTACGAAAAAAAAAATGGCCACGATTGAAAGAGAAATACAACAGAGTGGTAACACATTTGGTCGTTTGGTAACGCGTCATTTGCATAGAAACTCACACGATATTATAAATTTGGAGGAAAACCGCGGACGAGTAAACGAAATAATAATTTGAGCCAACACGTTTAGTTTCCGACGGGAAATCTAAAAAAACAATAGATTTTGCGGTTTTCCGATAGCGACGTCGTGTGCGAGTCACGCGAGGGATCGAGCAACGGAAATCTATTGCACCAACAGTAATAGGAATAGGGATTCGCACAAAAAACCCGTGTCACTTATTACCATGGTAATGTCGAGACCAGCGATCTGAGGGTGACGAAATGTGCGTACAGTTCGAAACTTTGGAGGAGGCTGCCAACGGCAGTGTAGTGTTCACGCGGTAGCGGTCTTCTTGCGCGGGTATTCGTCGACGAAAAGAAGGTCGGAGCCGCACACGTACTTCTTCCCGTCACGTGCGTCGTTCTGGTGGGGTTCTCGGGACGACGGTCGGACGCGGTTTCTTTTTTACGGCTGCGGTGGAAACGCGACGAAGAGGTTGCTCGGTAAGAACGGAGTCGCGGGCTGCTGTGTGTACGTTCACGGGGTTGTCGTCGTCGATCGTGTAAGTTGACGTGTTTTATTTTTCAATTATTCTTTGGAAAACCGGAGACATGCACGAACAGGTGGTATCGTTTGTTGGTGGGATCGGGACGACGACGACGACAAGACTGCTGAGTACGGACCCGACGACAGCACTACAACATTGTCGTGGCTCGCACACGCACCCCGTCGGCCGATGGAGGCAGGTAGTCCCGCGCGCACCTGCTCGACCCGTACTAGTCACGTGTTTGTGGGGCTTCCACAGACTGTGATAATAATAGCCGAGAAGACGATTTCAGGCCATAACAATAACATTCATTCTCCGCGACCATTATTTACTCACAAAATAGCCCGTCGCTACCACGTGGCTAGGTGATATTGTCAGATTGTCGACTAGTCGCGTACAACGTAATTATGAATCGTCAAAACGTAATGACGACGCGACCTCACGGATTACAGCGTCAACCCTCAATTTATATACTTATATTATACGTACAATGATTGAAAATTATTGCCAAATTGGGATTAGATTATTCTGGATTGTGAATGCATGTTTATATATACCTCGACAGTCGATAATGTAAAATTGTATTATTTTTCAAGGCTGGGCAAGTTAATGATATTTTTTAACTCGGTTAAGTTAATGCACATTATTACAGAATTATATCAATTAAGTTAAAAATGAAATTAAAAAATATCGTTAACTTCAATCAATAAATTAAGTTAATTACAAAAAAAAATATTTAAATAAGTGCTGATATAAGTGATATATATAATAAAAATTTACAATTTATTTAACATTAACGATAACGAAAATGCAGAAGTACTTATTAGACTTTAATTAGAGAAGAAAAATATACATTTCTTTATTTGGATTGTTTTTAAGCACTCAAATTTCAAATTTATGGTAATTTATGTATCGTTTGTTTTTATTCATTTTTCATAAAAATCAAATCCGATAAATATAATTTAAAAAAAGTATTATTTTTAATGTTCAATAACAGTATGAAAACTAAAAATAATTACTGCAGATGAAAGTATAACAATAAAATTATATAAGCAATAAATGAATACAATAGATACAAAACATTAATATATAATATTATTTAACTTTATTAAAATCTAAACAAATAAAACAATACAATAGACAGGTTAATAATAATTCCTATTGAATCTCAATAAAAGAATCATCTCAAAATGTTGATCAGCTATTAAATTTCTTATCTTATTCAATAATATGTACCATTTTTTTAATATAGATTTACGGCCACTTTTCATGACAATGGTAATGTAATTCATAGGTGGCGTGGCTATTTTTACTTAATAAAATAGTTATGACTCATATATGATTATTTGCAAGTATCATTGAGTATTTTCTAAAATCGTAGATGGTTTTTTTTTGTTTTGTTCTATTTAGTCCATAACATTTGATTTAAATAACTAATAACCATAGGTGCAATAGGGGAGGGGCTTGGGTGTGCTTAGCACCCTCAAATGTGTTTATGTTAATTTACATTTAAATACTCATTACTCATTATGTATAGAAAAACAGAGTTTTTATTGCATAAATATATACATTTTTTTATACATAATTTTTTTTACACCAGGAAAAACTCTTAAGGTTTAAAAAAATTACCTATCTAAAGTATGCCATGCCAATTTAAAATCCAACAAAGGTCTTAGAAAAAGCTTTTGGACCAGTATTTCTATCCGAAAAAGTGTTAAAAAAATAAAATACAAACATCATTATAAAACCATAATATCCTTCGCTTCAGTCAGAATCTATTAGTAATCATGCGATGAAACATTTGTGTTTACAGAAATGTAATTCGTTATACGCGCAATAAAAATATAAAATCATAGTGAACAATTTAAATTTAGAAATATTCACATATTTTCCAAATATTTTAGTAACTGTTGAATTGTACGGGTTGCGGGTGTCTATAACCATTAAGGAAGGTGAAAAAGATAGAAGGGCTTCAGCACCCCCAGTTTTTTCATTGCGCCATATTTTTTGAATTTTAACTTCATTTGTGAATCGTGGATAAATACTATACATGAGATATAAAAGTGTATCTATAATGTGAATATGTTGTTCTTTATTTTGTAGTTGGTATTTTTATCCAAAAATATATAAATTATTGCTATCAATTTTACGTGAACTTGTTTTTGATATGTGTAACAAGTTTTATAAACGAATATTACAAATTATGTTCACTGATTACTTCATAATGTATACAATTATTGAATTATGTAATGCATGTAATGTACTATAAAATGTCATTTTAATTTTTTAAATATTTTGTATGATTGTTCTTGACACCAAAATATGTTTTGCTAATAATAATAGAATATACACTTATAGTTCAACATAACTTATGAGATTATTATTTATAATAAAACCAAATCACGTGTACATACACTAGTATTCTTATATATGGTTTGTTTATGAATAAAAATTGATGGCGTAAAACTTAAAATTAGGAGGGTGTAATTGGGTTTATTTTCTTATCGAAAATAGCCGAAGATCAAACCTTGGTTTGAAAGTCTCATGACCTAATTAAGCATTTGCGTTCACGATAAATCGAATTCTTAATTTAAAAAGACTATGAAAAATATTGTACAAACATGCATAATTGTGTAATTACATCACCAGTCACCGCCGAACGAACGAGAGTCACAACAATATTGGAAATTTCGAGGGAGAAGAGCCGGCAGGTATAACGAGATGAAGTCTTAAAATTTTAAAAATTGAAGTTTCGTATAAAAGTTAATTGATAAATGTGGAGCTCCAGTGTATCAGATATTTCAATGCGATATGTCATGCGGACTTTTGGCGTTAAAAATATTTTTAGAATACGGAGCTGCGGTGAGTTAAATTTTTTTCGACCGTGTGGAGATACGGTGCATGTAGAACTACGGATTCACAAAATAATTTTATTCATGCGGAGCCATCAGTAGAACATATGTAATATTTGTACACGACAGTCTCTATTTTTTAGTAAGCCCCGACACAACGTTTGATGTCTGAAACTGGAAGTGTGCATTACGGAATCGAAAAGTGTGTACCTATTAAATACTACTAAATAAGACCGGAGAATCCGAGTTGGGTTCCGAGTACTAGGGGCTAATTGCAGGTAGTGTACTAGTTGGGTACCTATCTAAAATAATTCGGGACCTAATTCGGATGCAGCCAATAACACTACTATGAAGGTGTTTTTCAGAAAGCCAGTTTAAGCAAGATAGCTGTGAGGAATTAAATATATCTTTTATATTTTAAGTTTTATACTCTACATTAAAATACATTTGTAAATAGTTTTTAGATTTTTACCAGACAAAAGTATATTTTCAGTTTAAATAATAATAACAGATTGGTAGTTATATAATTATAATGTACAATTTGATTAATAGAAAAAAAAATTAAAAACTATTACTTACATTGTTCTGAAAATTATAATCATGTGAAAGGGAGTAGAGGGGGCTCTGTATCATATAATTGTACCTTAAAAAATGTATAGTATGATTTTTTTATGAAAAATAGAGGATGGTACATAACTATACATTTACGTACATATATCCTAACAGAGAGCACTGTGGTGGTGAATGCATGTTGTGCGGTGGATACATCTGGTATTGTGTTACGTACTTATATGTTTTTATTTGGGTTACAACTTGTGTATACTATAGTATACCCAACACACCAGGTGGTTGTGAATTCCGTGATCTTATACCTACGTTAAAATTATGTTTTTACAAATGTTCTGTACAAAGCAAAATGTATACATATCAGCGGTTCCTAACCTGGGGTAATTATTAGTGATGGGATTAATCGAATGGAATAATCGAATCATTCAATTATTACTTTTGGATCATCAATATAATCGAATGATTTTAATAATCCAAATAATAGTACCAGACATATTTATCAAACGCAAATTAATTGAATTATTCAAAAAAATTGCGTATTTTACTCATTGCCATTGGGTACTAAATTATAAGAAGTATAAGAATTTTTCTTATAAGAAGTCGACTGTCAGTATTGTATTATTATTTATTTTATTTTTAATCATTGGTATAATTCCCGGTATCGGTAATCGCCAGACTAATAGGTTTAATACGTATAAATATTTGGATTGAAAATGCATTTTATTTTCATGCTTATAGATAATTAAATGATTATCTATACAACCAGTTCAAGCAGTTAAATCATAAATCATTCGATTATTTTGATTTCGTTTACTGATCATTCGATTATTTTGTTTTCGACTACTAATCATTCGATTAATCGATTATTTTTTTCGATTACTAATCATTCGATTAATCCCATCACTAGTAATTACTAATATTTTATAATAATCAACCACCAAGGGGTAAAATAGGATTTTTTTTTTGGAGTAAAGACTGGACTTTTTTATGTACTTATTATGTATTTATATACTTTTTATTATAGTTATTATTATTGTTTTATTTCTGTGAAAAGAACCATTTTTACAAAAGAACAAACAAAAAATAAAATGTTTGCTTATATAATACAAACATCCATCATTGCTGTTCTATTAATCGGGTTAATTTAATTGGGTTCCAATAACCGATAACCCGATAATGTAAGTTTTACGTTAGGTCTGGCCAGAGCCGTAGCAACCAAATATTGCGATTGGAGCTAACTTTAAAATACGATCTTAAGTATTTTAATTTATAAAAAAACTCACAAAATACTGAATATTTTTTGTAAACGCAATATTAATAATAAATTTTCCTTACAATTATGCAAGCTTTTGTTAATTTTATTTAAATCAATCACTTATTAAAATATTAATATACATAATAGTTATAAATAGATTTATAGATATAATGTAATAATATTTATAAAATTATATAAGTAAATATATAAATACATAATATTACTTTTACTTATAAGTAATAAGTTATAAGTAGCAATTACAAGTAATTCCATTCTCCGACTTTCTTACATGCCATCTGCTTGGAAACATGCAAAGATAATACTCATAATAAACCAGGTAAACCTCCCGAAAGGCCATCCTCTTAGCGACCTATAAGCCTACTCTTTGTTGTATGCAAATTATACGAAAAACTTCTCCTGAAAAGAATTTCAAAAATCGCAGTTGCAGATAAAATTATCCCTAACTTTAAATTGGGCTTCAAATCTAAACACTCCATAATACATCAACTGCATAGAGTTGTCAATCAAATCTCGTTAACATTCGAGAACAAAAAAGTTTGCAACGGTATATTCCTAGATATCGTGCAAGCTTTGGACAGAGTTTAGGTGCGATTCCTTAGGACGCGTCTGTAGACGCGCGACTGACGCGGCGCGATTTGAATTTTTGCGATGCGATTGAGTAGGTATTGCGTACAACTACAAAACGCAGTCGCAAGAGACGCGCGGCAGGTATATAATCTACATTGTTATCATAAGACATTTTAAAATTATATGGGTAAATCAAATGACGGTAAATAAATGGTATCAAATTAACAAGTCAACGATAATCGGTCGCGCGTCTAGTGCGTTTTGACCGCCTATCAAGCGGTCGTCAGTCGCTCGATTAGAGACGCAACAGCCGCGCGGCGGTGTTGGGAATAGGTTTCATTTAAAAATAGGAAAAGCAGTTAAAATTAGAGTCGCGCTGCGTCAGCTGCATTGGTCGCGCGTCTATAGACGTGCTTTAAGGAATCGCACCTTTTAGCACCCAGGACTACTCTTCAAACTAAAATCCTTCCTGCCCGCACCATATTACCTTTTAATAAAATCTTATCTAAGTCAAAGAACATTTGTCACAAAAATTAACGGCGCCTTCTCTAACCCCCAAATAGCAACTGCAAGTGTTTCCCAAGGCAGTGATGTAGCGCCCGGGACGTAGGCTCTTCTAGCCCCCTCCCCGCTTACTACGATCTTAGGTCTGGCACATGTGCTTTTTTTAGCGGGTAGGGGTATATATTAGTATCTTACCCGGTTTGCGGGTAATAATCTCAAAAAGATTGGGTCCCGTTGATATTGATAAATTTACTGATCGATGTGTCATGGTCGTTTCCGTGAAATATGGGTAACTAGCAATACGATAAATCGACAGATGATTAACTATTCTGGAAAAAAATCCGTTGCACATACCTACGGTTCATATGTGAATCACTAATTGCAGAAAGGGGACATGTCCACAAAAACTTTTTTTACGGGAGATACATAAATCTATCTAGGCAAGACTTAGGAAAGAGGTAGGTTTAAAAATGAGTACATTACCTTAATATTCGATTTTCTGAATTTTGTAATGCATTATTTCAGTTTTAACACAAAATATGATAAATACAAATCCGTAAAAAACTAAATTTCACAAAAAATGGACATTAAAATGTACGTTTAAAAATAAAGAATGGATTACATTTACCAGAATTATTAATTTATAATAAATTAAAGTTCTGTCAGTAAAATCTCATGAAATATTACTTGATAAATTTGACAAATTCTTATTACAATGGCTAGTACTATGTAGTATAATTTTATATTATAATCATGTAATTTACTATGTATGATTTAATTTATTACTAACCGACAAACTTAAAATATTCATATATATGTTAGTTTTTCTATACATTTCTACTTCAATAATTTGTATTTTATTAAATTTAGTTTTTAGATATACATTAGATGTAATGAGGTACATATGTACTGTGACGAGGTGACAACATTTCAGATCCCAGCGTAATTATATAAAACCACTCCACTCACCCTCTCTTACAAGAATAACGCGCTCTCCTTTAACTGTATTTATGTGCATTGTTTATTATTGACCGGCAGTTTTGTCATATAGTTATAATTAATATTCGATGGTTTTTACCTGTAGACTTACTACTTAAGCAAAATAGGAAGTTGTTGGTACCATGTTTTGGGATCCGGATATATATTAACTGTTATCATCAGCATTATTTTTAATATGACACATTTTATTGAATTCTACCTTTATTGTCTAGACGGGGCTTCAGATCCCAAGTTCAAGTTGTGATATCTTATTCGCTCAAGACACTTGTGTTTAAAATGGTATGTTAGGTTTTTTCGTTTATAGGAATTAAATTTAAGAATATAAAAAATTGATCATAAAATTAAATTTTTAAGTTATAAATTATTAATTGGTTAAATATTTTTGTATTTTAATATATTATATGATCATATCAAAGGACCGCCTTCCAGAAAATTGTTTAAAAACCACCACTGTCGCAGGATGTATCTTCGAATATCCGAAACACCCTGTGGATATGTTTATGATTAGAATACAACATTTCAAATAACGTTGAAATCATGGACTTTCTTTATTCTTATAAATTAGTATTTACAAAAAAAAAATTCTTAATTCATAAGAATTTTAATTTTTGATGGGTAGTTTATTTAGCTGACTAACCGATAGTTAATTTTTTTAATTTATAAATAATTTTTTAATAATTGTAGTTATAATATATAATTTTAGTTTTTTCAAATACATAGCAAGAATCTTCATGGAAATATATAATAAAGCTATAATTATTAATTGTGTATATAATCAATGCTATAATGCTTACATAAATAATATAACGTTTCTATGTAATTTGATCTCCATTACTTTAAAAATATTAATTAAATAAAAAGTGATAAAATTAAATATTAATAATTGGTAAACTTTATGACGTATATAATTAAAACTTAATATAATATTATCAGTTATTGATGTTACACCGCTTGTTAGTTAGTTAGTATAGTTAGTATAAGAAGCATTTACGTTTTAAGGGCTAGATATTGGTATACATTTATTTAGATTATTTCAAATATGATAAGTTATAATGACTAATCAGTGGTATCTCACTTTTTGTCAATTAATAAGCCTTACAACTATATATATATATATGTATGCAGAATATATTACCTCATAAAAATTTTCATAAAAAAGCTTGAAATAATAAATATTTATTAATAATAAATTAATACAATTAGTGGTTTCTTAAATACAATACTTAAATTGTAAAGTTAGCTTAATTATATTGAATAAAATTAAAATAAGCTGAAGCTTAAAGTGTCCAAACAGGTGATTGATAAATGTATTTATATAAATTTAAACTAGTATTGTTTTCATAAAAAATTATGGCAATATTAGTGGTTAGATTTAAATTCATCAAATCTGTATAATGTATGTATGTTCATGCAAGGGCGCCTGTAGGAAAATTCTCAAGGGGGTATAGCATTTCAATTTATTAATCTATTCATAAATAGGAATGACCCACGATATAGGAAGGGGTTTATAATTTTACATTATACTATTACATTACATATATCAAACTGGAAGACTATAAAATAATAATTATTTAACCAATTTACCATTAAAGTAATTTATTAAAATTTTTATTTAATTACTATTATAAATTGGACACTTAAAACATCTTATGTAAACACACACATATACATACCGTATTTCTGGAAATACACTATATTTTAAGGCTGCAACGGGGACCTATCGATTCCGCCAATGTAGCATCGATTCCGCCAGTATCGACTCCGCCAGTTCAGGTAGTCTAAAAACAACCTATCGATTCCGCCACCTACCAATTTCTACCTCGACCTGGCAACTGCTGCTGTCAACCTGTTTCTGTTATAATAATAATAATAATATATCTAAAAAATAATTCTAAAAAATATTAATTAAAAATTAATAATCAGTATAATAATTAATACAGTACAATATATATATATAATAATACAATTAACTTTGTCAAATATAGTTTTAAGTTATACAATGATATTTTCATAGTATGATGGATTTTACAATATTATTTTTTATAATGGGATGATGACAAACTAATGAAATGTGAGCGGTTAATTTTTTTAGCCTCTTAATCTTTTAATAAATTTTTCATTTTGATAAATAACTAAGTCATTTTCTCGTTCACCAGCTACGATTTCGAAATTCATTATTGCGAAGTATAATGACACGATGATAAATTGAGACTAACCACATTAGCGTAGGACATTACTATTAGTCGTTTTTAACATCATTACAAGTTAGATTATCATCAATTGGCGATAACAATTTTATACAGGTATTTCATATAATATTTATAATACCTATAGCTATGTAAGTAAAATAAAACTAAAATGTCCGGGAAGATTATTTTTCCCTGGCGGAATCGATAGGTCGTTTTTAGACTGCCTGCACTGGCGGAATCGATGCTGGCGGAATCGATAAGCCTTGTACCAAAGTATAAAAAGGTCTGGCGGAATCGATGAAACCCCGCTGCAACTTGTTTGCGCACAACTCATAATTTTTACCTGAAAAATCGGAACTCGTTTGCATACACGGTTATGTTAAATATACAACTGGTTTGCGCACACGAAAATAATATTTTTTTGAAAAGTAAGTCAATTTCAACGTAAAATACAATGTGGATAACAATTTAGGACCTTTGTGTTTATACGCTTAACCAAGAAGTAAATATTAAAGAGTTCCATGTAGATTTTGAGATATCCGCACACAATGCTTTACTAAATCTTAATCCCGATTATAAAATTGTGGCTTGTACTTTTCATTTAGCTCAAAGTTAGTTTCACATTCAAAGTAACAAACAATTATTACTTGAGTATAATAACAAAAATTCCAATATTGGCAATTGGCTTAAAAGTTTTTTTGGTTTGCCGTATTTACCTCCAAAAGAAGTAAAAGATGCCTTTACACAATTAATATCAGATTGCCCAACGTCAGATTTTTCATTTCCAACTACGTTCTTGAAACATATATAATTCCCAATTCAAAATGTAATCCTACGTTATGGGCAGGACATCCAAAAGACGAACCTCGAACTACGAACGGTGTAGAAGCATTTCATAGACATATTAACCAACAATTTTACACTTCACATCCCCACATACACCAGGTAATAAGCGTAATTCTTAAAATACAAAGCGAAACAGAATTAAAAATAACATCAATCAACAAAAATATAAATAATTATCGCCGTAAGGAGTCAATAGAATCAGTTGAACATCGCATAAACTAATGGACAAAATATAAATCTGGCGAAATAGACCAAATTAAATACATTAAAATAATGGAAAACTTTTATTGCAAAAAATAATAGACATGTATATATTATCCTATACGTATATATACCAATCATATTATATTAAAATTAAAATGAACATGCATTTTTAACTTGAACAAGTATTAAATATTATTTATTACAATTATTAATAAGCAATTAACATACATTTTTAACCACACCTATGAATACATTCATAAACAGTCCTAAGTCTGTTAAGGGGGAAAGAAAATGTATGTAAGTACTTTAATAATAAAGAAATATTAATATGCAAGGTATTAAACTATTAAAGTCTAAAAAGTAACTGTGCGCAAACCATGTGTATGATTACGACTCGACTGTTCCCAAACGAGTGGTAGTTTTGTGCCCAAACAAGTTGTCTTTTTGATATTTGTGCGCAAACCAGTACCGACCTATTTTAAGAATCGATAATTGTCCATAGAATGAAACGAAAAAGCGTATTGTTATTTATAACTGATAACCTGATTTTCCAAACTAAATAAATAGATTTTTTATAAATAAATTATAGATTTTCATATATTAGATTAAATTTTTAAATTTTATTTAAATAAATATTTTCTGATTATAGTAAACAATTTTCTAAGGTTTTTTGAAATTTTCCAGGGAGAGGACATGTCTCTCCCTTACCCCTCATATGGGCGCCCTTGTGTTTATGTTAATAGTTAATGTATATTTATAAAGAATACTAAGAATACAAAAAAAAAAAAATGTAAATAAAATAAATATACAAAAATATATCTGAAAATAATAAAATATTCTGAAAAATATTTGATTTATTCATTAACGACCAAAAAAACAAAATTACAGCAAATTAGTACAATATTATTATTTTTAGGTGTAAATTGAATACTCCAAGTATCAAATATTAATTTTATAACATATTTTGCTATTAAATACCACTTCGTCGGTATCCTTTTCAAAAAGTTAAAGTTTGATATAATATTATTAACCAAGTCTATAAGTCTGAAATAATAGTACCTATGTTATTTCATATATATCATTCACAATACGAATTTATCATAGTTATGAAATGTTTCTTCTTAATATAACACAGGCATTTATTAAAATAAAATAAGTGAAGGTAAGTATACATAACTTTTTGAACTAGCCTTTGTATCAAGACTGTACATTTTAAATAAATCAAAGTAGGTACCTATATCAATTACCATAAAAATAAAATATCAACTTATTCGCTGACCACTACTGTATATTACTATAATATTCACTAATTTCATAGTTCACTAATTTAATAATAAAATGTTATTACTCTGAACTTTAAACACTCATCTTATATTAAGTATCCAAGTAAAATTATTTTAGTAATAACTAATTAAGAGTTAATATAAAATATATTTGTACCAATTATAGTTACAGTTATACGTAAACTCGTACCTATATAAATCTTATCACTACCACGATGTGTATTATATATTAATAAATGATTATCGCTCTTGATAGGTACTTTACTATAGTGACGTGGGAACATACTTTAGATTTGAGGTAACACAATTGAGGACCCGTCATCTTTTGATAATGATTGCAAGCTGTAAATAATTTATCTGCTGATTAAATTTAATGAAACTAAAAAACAGCTTACGAGTTATAAATAAATACAATATATAGTGTACTGAGTATACGAGTTTACAAATGATGAAATTTAAAATCTACCATAAGCAAAAATAATATATTTTTACTTATAACAAAATAATAATTTATTTATAATAATGGTTTTTTACTTAAATATGACATTTGTTCATATGAAAAAAATTCGTGAGGACCATAAAGTTTTATTTAGATCAATCAACCCTAACTTTTGGTGCCCTAATAATAAGTTAATAAAAAACTAATCAATCTATAGCTTAACATTTTTATAAGTTTTTTTCTGGAAATATTTTTTTTTTTTAGTTTAATTATATTTGTAATTAACTAGATTAGATAAGTACATATAAAAAAAAATAATTATGATAGTTTTAAGTTATATATGAATTCTAAATGTAAATTTAATCTAAAAATAGATAAGAAATTTTTTTTAAAATTATTAAACATTTAAAACCTGATTAATAAGAAATCTAATATTAGATTTATCAACTTGCTAACCTATATTAACATTTTTAGAAAAATAATCTTATAAAATAAACTTTAATAAAATTAATTATAACCATATCAATTTTATTTTACATTTTTAATAAGTATTTAAACTATTACCAACTCTAATACAATATAAAATTGTATTGAAATTTGTATTTTGAGTTTCCATGAAAAAATCAATACATTTTAATAAATTGTAATCAATGATACTTGAAATATTAAAATTGTTAATATATAGATATATTAAATATGGATGTAGCAGTTTATATAAATTATGATTGTAATTGACAATGATAAGACATTGCGTTTTAAATTATACATTGATCATCTGATACCTAGGTACTAGGTATTATATTGTTTTAGTTTATTAGTACTACACAATTAAAATTAAATACATTTTGGAAACTGGTTGAGATGAAAGTATATAGTTCTTTGATACATACAAACTATTTTATTTTTAACTCAAAGTACCTTATTATAATATATATATGTATATAGTGGCGTAGTTACGGGGGCGTGTAAGGTGTTTCCACCCCCCCACCATTTTTTTTTTAATGATAATTAATTATTATTTATTAATAGCAACGCAAATTAAAATAAAAAATTAACTAATATGAATTAATTAAAATTAAAAAAAGCTATAACATAACCCCAAACAGATGATTAGTAACTAATCCATAATTTTTGAGAGCAAAAATTATTTTACCAAGTTGAACAAAGAGACACGGTACATGAGAACAATTTCAGTGAAAAATATACACAACAATATGGAGGTACCTATATTACGTACGTTAGCCTAAACTTTTTAAAATAATTTTGATATTCAATATACAACTATCGTATATGATAAATAGTATTTATAGATTTCTTAATTATGTATGTATGTTATTACTTGGAATAAACAGGGCTTATTCTAAAACGCAGTTGGGCTTATTTTGCGTATTTGGAAAAGGTAGATACGCACTTGATAATAAACTTTTGCGTAATTGATTTTTAATTCAATGTTGCTTAGTGTTATTTTATACATTACATTATGATTTATAAACAAAGTAAAAAGGAAAATTATTAAAAAATATTAAAAAAAATACTTTGAACACGAATGTAAATTGTTTTATATCTTTTAGATAAATTACATTTTAAATGATTTCATATAGAAGCTACGCATTTTATTATTTTTAACTATAATTTGACAGTATATTTTGAGATCATAGTTCTATTTTAATAGTCTTATTTTAACAAAATGCGTAGTTGATAAAAATCCTTAGAATAATCCCTGGGAATAAAGATAAAACTAGTACATTTTCATTATTTAATTTTAATTTTTTTTAAAAATGTTCAGAAGCTCCTTGTTGAATCTTTAAAATTCGAAGGACAGCGAAAATAAAATATTGATTTGATCAATTTTATACTTTTGGTCTTTTCGTTCGTCATTTAACCACTTTATAACGGTAATTAATTTGTAGTTCAATATTGAAACTTGTTACTAAACTATATATAAACTAATAAACTAAGTCACTATCATAGGTAGACATAATACTAGCAGTTAATAAAGTGAAAGTATTAAATCGTCTGTCGTTAATATTAGTTAACAAAAAAAAATTATAAATTTACTGTAGCCAATTAGCATAATTCGTTACAAAATAAACGTTTTATGTGTAATTAATGTCAAAAATGACAATACATGTAATAAAAATTAAAATACCATGTTTATCATTTAAAGTGTATAAATTATAGTATTATATAAACAATTTAAATTAGTAAATCACAACAGAAATAATAATAACTGATAGAAAAGATATTCATACTAAATAAATACAAGTAAATCATTTTGTTTCTTTCATATTTATAAATGAGAACTCCATGGCGATAATTGTACTTATCAAATTATGTATAATTTACCTATCCCAAGATTATATGTTTAACTATAATAAGGAAACAGAAATCTGTTCATTATTATAAACAAAAAATATTTTTCGGGTAATTGTTCCGGAGTTCTTACTACTGGAGACGTCTTGTTTTCGTCTGATGTATGGTATAATTTTGGGTCCCTATTTCTTGTAAGTCGATGTCTCTAAATGTGGACATTTTGAATTTTTAACAATATTTTTGTATAATGTATCTATACTCTAGAATCTAAAATATAGGTACATTATACATAAGTTATCTAGAATCTAGATTGTATAGGCGATCAGGGCAATTGTAGAAAGATGTACGAAATTGATTTTACATTTACTCTTTTACACAATATTGCTAATAAATAATAATAAACTTTTTATGAGAGGGTGAAAATATGTTTGTTATACAGGATTTTCCACTTTACATTTTTAGGAGGGTAAAACATTGTAAATAATTTATAATTTTGCAAAAATTATTTTAGAGTAACAGCCCTATCGATGATTTTCAACAAAACGTATTTGTATATGAATAGACGAAGAAGGGCGTAGTGAGATTTGAATGAAATCTGATATACGATAATTTTATTCCCACTTTGACACTCCGCCTCGTTGATTTTAATGGAATATATAATTACAGATTGAGGAAATTAAATTACCTTTCACTCCCTTCCGTCGTATGAGTGCATGATTGTGTAATTATTATTAACTCTTTATGCGCAGCAATATACTAAAGCGTAATACAATTATTATAATATTAGCAACTATAACGTACTACTACCATATAACAATAGCGTTTTTTTTTTAATTTTTTTGGGGGGGGGTCCTTTTACATTATCCTATACTATATGAAGACAAAAAAATGTTTAACCCATTAATAATTTATTATTTTAAGCCTTAAAATGTAAACCTTACACTAACAAAAAAAACATAGTATCATATGCTGTTTTTTTTTGCTATAGCATTTTAGTTACAAGACAAAATATAATATATCACAATTTATAGGCGTAACCTGGGAGGGAGGAATCCAGACCCCCTGTACTCCCCCGTAAAACCACCACTGTTGTATAGTAAATTCGAATAATACGTAGGTAGCATAGGCACCTATTATGTTTTAATTAATAGGAAAATATTTTTTGGCATATAGGCATATATTTTGAAATTATAATAAACACTAAAGTAACAGAGATTTACACAAAAATTCACTTTTTACTAATGAAGTATGATATTTATTAAATAATAATACATTATGTGTTAAAATATGTATATATGTATCATAATTTAGTATTATAAGGCTTCCGAAACATGTTGGGCCCAGGGCCCCATAAAACCTTAAGATGGCTCTGACCCTAATTATGCTTAGGGTTGACATGGTGCGACACGCCAATCACTTTCTGACCATTCACCACCAGCACGATAAAATAAATTATATGATATATTATCATCATTATTATTATATAAAAATAATAAAGTACTTCCTTTTCTAATTCCATTTTTACTCTAAATAAAAATAATAAAAATATAATAATAGAATGTACGCCATATTTGTAGCTGTGGTGTGGTTCTATTGTCGTCGGTACCGACTTTTAACGACCACAAATAAGTGATTCGTAATTGGTTGATATCGCCGACAATACTATCACCATATAAACACAAATTCTCGAGTGGTCCGTGTAAGTTCAAATCACTACATAACACGCAATCATAAAGAATTATTGCTGGCGTGATACATGATATACTCACTAGTCGTAGATATACGAATACATTAGTTGTATACGTTATACTGAAGTTGACCGTTGCACAGTTATGAGATGTTATATTAATTTTGGATGGCGACCAGGAGTGAAAATAAAAAATAAACTGGGTAATAATGTATACACTATACGGTGTTGAACATTTTTAAGGACACTAGAAAATATTAATATGCGTTTTACGATGAATAACGCAAAATATTTTATTACGATGTATCATTTTGTACAAAAAAATAACGTAGTAATAGATATATTGCATTCCGACGGTAGAGCACAAAATATGACCTATGGCGCACGGTTGACGTTCGTTTTAAGAAGAAAGGTTTCCCCATGGATCCCTTAGCAGGCTTTTTCGTGCTAATATTACGTATTATTCTACGTGTTGTTTAATACATTTTTGTCGACTTAACTATTTTTAATATTTTGCGAATCATCTCTTGACGCCGATCGGGTTATATTTAACCGTCTGCGGTAAAATATGAGTAATATTCGTACTTTATTCTTATTGGAAAAGACTCAAAGAAAATGAGTCTATAGAGAATGGTGTTGGTATCTATTCTTAGATCATCTTCGTCGTTATCTAAGATTTACGGCATGGCTCAGAGAATTCTCAATAATGAATAAAACGCGAATTATCCACGTTCGCTCGCGTACGATCATCCCAAATTGAAATACGCTATTATATGTAATCGACATAGACCGTTTTTAGGGATTTACTGATGGTATTAATAAAAAAAATTTGTTAGGATTAAAAATTCACAAGAAAAAATTTGTTGCCCGAGGCAACTGCTCCCTTGTGCCTCCTTCCTAAATACGACCATGTTTTTAAATCGTATTTTAAACACGATCCGTCCGGTCGTCTGAGGTCAAAGCCGTTATTTTTATACGAGGTTCAGCGCAATCAACGTTTTTTTTTATTTTTTTCGCTCGTCTTTGTAATCTGTCCCTACCGTCTAACCAAGCAGTGCTCGACTTGCGGGGGGACGTAGGGAGGCGGAGTAACCCATCTAATTTTTAGAAATTTTAGCGTCCCCTTACTATTAATACGTTATAATTATAACGCTTAACAAGTTTTGGGGACGCAATTTTTTTTTAAGCAAACAGAGTCCCCCTTCTTTAATTTTGCCAAATCAAGCACTGGGACCACGCTGAACGGGCGTCTTAGGGCGGACGGTACAATGTTTGCCAGGAAGTGCACGGTATTATGGCACAACAGACGAAGGGCACGGCATTGCCCACCGATCTGTCCCATGCGTGGTTTATATAAATATAACAGTATGCGCGCACACACAACCTAACAATTATATTGTCGTATCTGACGCAAACTGTACGATATTCCTATACTTGGTCGAGGGGGCCACACTGTTTCCATGTGTTTTTTTTTCCAGAACCATTTCATTTTACTCCCTACGTCCTGATAAAAACAACAACAATAATAATAATAATAATCAGCAGCAACTGCAATCTCCATTATCGCGAAAGTACATGTTTTTGTCCTTTCTGTCACTGTACGTTCGTGTGTTCGTATGTCCGTGGAGTTAATGCATATTTTTCGTTTTTTATCTGTTTCCAACATTCAGTCAAAATTTCGCCATTAAACAGAATTCAGTTAGGGTGGTGGTGTTCCACTTCAACAGAGGTAAGAGCTTCCGGATTTTGCACCGTTTTTTTATCGTAATTATTTCCGGTCTCTTCGCGAACGTCATCGCCGCTCGATACCTTGTCGACGCCGCCAAACACTAGTGAACGACACTTTTTGGTCCCGTTTAAACTTTGCACTTTTAATCCGTGTATCACAACATTCCGTTGACGAATACGGTTCGGTTTGTTTACCTAAACGGTTAACAAGTCTAACTGATTACCCTTGAACCATACTCGTTGATGATAGATTTGTGTCATAATACGCATTGCCTTTTGATTGTCAATAAATATAATTAATTATCGATGCAACTAGATTTCTTTGAATATCCAAAAATCATTCAGTGTTTAAAATATGTTGTCATTGTTCGGTTAGGTTAGATTTTGCTTACATCTCGTCATTTATTCATTAATTTATCGTACGTTGCTTAAAACATTTATTTATTTTATTTCTACCAGGAACTTTTATTCTTTTCTGAGTGTCTTATAACAAGAAGTATTAGTTTTCATTTATTCATTTTTCAAATAATTATGCATTTGGTTAAATTTATCCAACATGTGAGTATGTAATACTGTTTTCTATATCTAACCAAATGTTGAGTTAATATTTTATTGTATGTGATGTCGAGTAATTCTGATAGAATGACATAATAGGTTTTAATGTCAAGTGCAAATTGATTTGTTGATTGAAGAGGTGGTTAAATGATAGTGATGTTATATACCTATGAATTAAATATTCAAGGTTAATATAATACTATAATGGAACTTAAATTCAGAAATATTTTTGATAAGTGTTTTCACCATTATTAACCATGAGTAAATGGTATAATGTAGGAAAAAATATAAGTAATTTTTATTTCATTTCAAATTCCTAGATATAAATAATTATTAATATTTTCAAATATTTGTACTATTTAATGCGTAATATATTTTATGAGTTGATCAGTAACATACTCTTATTTAAGTAGGAAAGTATTGTATCATAGTTTTAAAAAAAAAATTTAATTGTGTTTTATTTGTATTTGTTTTCAAGTGTTTTGTAATATATGACATTAATTTATGATTAGATATTACTTGTTTGTTATAACATTATATTGATTACAGAGCATGTATACTGAAATTATTTTTTTAAATTATTAAAATATACTTAAATTAGTAAAATATTCAAAAATTTGGAAGGTAATTCTAAATGTGTTTAATATTTATTTAAGTATATTAAATTTGAAATATTAATTTAAAACTTAATGTATGTAAATCTTAAATGATTAAATACTGATCTTTGATCTTTATTTGTGTAGTCTAAGATAAGATAAATTAATATGATCTATAAAAGTGTTACTATTAACAGTTTTCATTCTTTTACTCTGAACTCTAAGTGCTACATGTTTCACTTGTATATTTTCTCAACTTTATTTATTATGCAAATATTGTTTTTCAGAATACCTGGGTAGGTTATTTATAAATTATTCTAAGTGTTTTATTTTTATTAAAAATATTTAGTTTTTATGTAATATGTTATAAATTGTTCAAAATTGATATTTACAGGGACAGTGTCAGCTGGTAAAGTGGTGTGCAACAGGAAACGCTTGGTATACAGTGAATTGGCAATCTGGACTAAACGTAGATCCACCGTGGCGTTGCTGACATTATTTCTGTGATTAAGCGTTACACTGTTGACTAAAATATCACTACAGAGCTGCCTCGTAAGTAATATATGTAGTAATTTATAATAGTCAATCTATGATAGTTGCATCTATAAGAAGGTAGTTACAACTTTTTTTTTTTTAATGGGAAAAAAAAAATTAAATTTGATTTATTGGATATATTATATCTAGAGTACTGATATTACTCAATATTTCCATAACTAATATAATAAATAAATTTTATTCTGAAGGAGTACCTGTAATTCTATAATAAATGTTTTATGTTGTATATATTTTATTTAATATTAAACATTAATATTTAACAGTTTTTAGGGCAATCTACTTTTTTTTTTATTAACTTAATACCTAATAAAAATTAATTAAATACATTTTTGAAAGTTTAAAGTAAAACCATGTATCGTTTACCAGTTAAATTGAGGAAAACTGTATTTTTAAAAAATGCAATTAAAGTAGATACTAAAGCAATATTCACAAATAAAATTGATTAACTTTAATACTATTCAGCTTATTATTCAATGTAAATAATGTTTCTCTATTTTAATATAACTTAATAATAATTAGTTTGGATAGGTAATATAAACTATTATAATTCAAATTTAAAGATTAAATTAAATGCTGTATTGATATTAATACATTTAATGAAGTATCTGATGGAAAATTGTTATCTAATTTGTACTTTGATTTGGACATTTTGCAGTATTAATCATTTCACGTTAGAAAAATAATCTAAA
Source organism: Sipha flava (assembly GCF_003268045.1). Taxonomy (NCBI): domain Eukaryota; kingdom Metazoa; phylum Arthropoda; class Insecta; order Hemiptera; family Aphididae; genus Sipha; species Sipha flava. The sequence continues at coordinate 1,827,647 of NW_020271718.1, read as the reverse complement.
TTAAATTAATGTGTGTTAGTAGTTATCTATTTGATGCATAAAAAATAGCTATTTATTTAATGGGGTTTTTTATTATTTTGAAAAACATGTTCTATTTTAATTTAAAACTACATGAAATTTTTTTTTCGATTTATTAAAATTTATGTTATTATCATATTAAATATATTTTATTAAAATATAAATCTAAAGAATTTAAAAACTAATAAAATTATGAATTCAATAATTTTTTTGTATGGTTAATATTAATATTTTTGAATCATTAAAGTTATAAAAAACAATAAGATTTTACATCATAAAAGTTTTTTTAGAGCTTTTCTATAATAGTTCATTATTCAATTCAAACGATTGCGAGCCATTTAGTCTTTAGGCCACCAAAACTGCATCTTGCCATAAATTTTTATCATGTGTCTGCTTCCAGTCTACTATAATTTCTTTCAGCATTTCCCTGATGTTTTCCTTCTATATTTTCCGCGGCCTTAAACTGAGTATTCTTCCCCTCACCATATATGTCAATGCTCCTTTTAACATACTTTCATAGGCTTGCCATACATGGCCTGCCCATTCTATTCTTTTTCCCCTGATGAATTGGATCATTATCTTCTATATTGTAAATCTGGTATAGTTTAGTGATCGTTCTTATTTCCCATTTCTGTTCCATATGGTTGAATATGGGTCCCTACATTGTTCTAAGAACTTCTCTTAAAGAAATTTTTTAGTCATCACCTGTCATCATTGTCCATGTGACACATGCTTGTTTCCAGTGGTGCACAGAAGTATTTTGAGAGCACATACAACTAAAAAAAGTTACCCGTCCACCCACTAATTCTTTTAAATTGTTGTCTGTAATTATAATTAACTCTTAAAACAACTATAAATTTAAGAAATTAAGATTTATTATAATTAATTAAAATTAAGATGTCTACACCCAGTGCCATATAAGTATAATGTTAGTGTTATAATAATAATGTTATTTGCTTATCATATTCCATAATGTTTGGTACCCAGGTTGTCTAATTATATACCCACCAACCTCCGACACATGACCTAACATGCAATTGTACCCCTTGGTAACCTGTTTGGGCGCCACTGCATGTGTCAATACATCTATATATCTTATACAATGGTGTTTTTTCATTTTCCTTGACAATAACTTGGATTTAAAGAGGGTTTTCAGTGCATAAAGATATCGGTTAGCTGCACCCAATCTAATATTGATCTTTACATGTATATTAATTTGTCTATTTTTAGAGTAGTAGGTACCGAAAGAACTCTTGTACTTGTTCAAAGATGTTATTTTTCACCTGGAGGTTGTTATGATCATGCCTTCTCGTTCTACCTCGATGTATTTAGTTTTTCCGCTGTTCATTGTTAAACCAATTACGTTTCCTATCCTTATCAGTTCTTTAATAGTACTTTGAACATCGTCTCGGGATTTCCCAATAACCACTATGCTTATATCTTTGTACCATTATAGAATTACGTCATGTTACTGGTTGTTATGCATCCTTTGCCATTTTATTTCTTGTAACGTAATTATATTTACCTTAAATATATATTGCAAAAACTAGCGTACCAAATGTTCCTGCTTCATATAAACTTCTTATATTTCATGTACCAATTATAAATCCTGGTAGTCTGCAGTTTCCATTGTGTTTTATCCATATCTTTATCCATAGGGTTTATTTTTGGTTTCTTAACAATTATATTTTATTCACTAACGGGTTGTTAGCCTGTTACCAAACCCCCAACCTAGAGAACCAGTCTAATCCAACCAATTAAAATGAGCTTAGAGCTCAGGGCCCCAGGTTCGTTAAACCCATGGTGCTATTTACTTAGCACTTTCCTAAGGGGACTGTATTGCATTTAATTTATTTAAATATATCTAATTTAATTAATAAATATAAATTACTAATTATTAATAATATCTTAATTGATTATATTTGATAATAAATTCTGGTTGTATCAGTGGCATACATTAAATCTTGCTCTGGGGGTGTTTAACAAAAATAATCGTTATCTTTTTTTTTTTCATTGCACAGATAAATAAGATAAATTACTGCTATAAATAGATATTATTTTATACAACTTTTTAACCAATTTACAGTTTACTTTTACATTACAGTAAATTAATAGTTATTGGAATATAAAAACAGTATAGTTTACAAAAGTTTTCAAACACCTATCAATATAATTATTTAACTATCATAATATTTGTATAGTTGTATATTTTAAGTTCAAAGCGTAATAATGAAACTACGAATATATTACACGTCATTAATAATAAAAAACATTTTTTTTTGGCCCTGGGGTGGGGTTGAACCCGGACCTCCCTAAATGTGGCCCTGAATATAAGATATAAATGAAAATACATTTTTCTCTAAGAAAAAATAAGTCAATTTTATATGATATTTGTCTTATGCAAGTTATCAATTAGTTAACTGATATAAGTACTAAATTAATTGATAACATATTTCGTGAAATAAGTTATAGTAAAGTAGAGACTTATTTTAGAGTGAATTAGGCTAAATTATTTGTTTACTACAACACAAGTTTGTGCTTCTTAAGCGCTAGTTGAAATAATGTTTTTTTTGGTCGGCTTCATGTATTTGCTAACATATTCTAGATTTTGTGATAAAATGTTCGAAAATTAAATTTTTTTAAAAATTATTCGTAATTCTTAAAGTAAAGTAATAAGTAATAAATTTATTTAATTTTTTATACATTATTTTTGTTTTTATTTTTTTATTATTTAATCTTAAAAAAAGATAATGGTTGGGTTTATAACTTCCACTCGTCTTGATTTTTTACATTCCCTACACACACACTAACAGCTCTCTTATGATTCTCAATCATATCCAACCATCTCTTTTTTGGTCTTCCTCTTCTTCTTTTCTCTTCAACATTCATTTTCATAACCACTTTTACTACTTTTGTTTCCTTTCGTCTCATCACATGCCCAAACCATAAACCATCTCAGTCTATTTTCTCTCATCTTGTCCACTATCACACTACACCCATATTACATTTAACATACTCGTTCCTTATTCTATCTTGTGTCTAGTATCTAGATATTTTTTTCTAGTATCTTTCCCATCCCTGCCTAGAAGTAGGTATATATAAAAAAAAAATTAACAAATCTATTAAGTTAATATATACATACTATAATTTTAAACACTAATGTATCATTATTATACATTTATTTTATTAATTATTTTTAGTTAGGTATTAATATTATTATATTACTTTATATTTATAAAATTATCACAAAAAGATAATTTGATTCAAGGTTTTTTATTAATTTAATTTTTTCTGTTTACAGTTTACCTTTTCAATTTACTAACAAATTGGTGATTAAATATAGTATATAAGACTTTAGTTGTATTGTACAAGCAAAATAAGTATGAGAATTTGTGGTCTTGAAGAACAAATCCATGTCATTGATAATAATGTGACGGTTGAAGAAATTATTAAGGATATAGTTAGAACAAAGGTAATGGTTTAGTTTAGTGTTTACCACATAATTTAATCTATTCTATGTTTATAATTTTAATACATCTATTTTTATTTAATAAAATATTGTATACATTTTTTTATTCAGGAAATATCTGATCCTTTTTATATATTTGATATTGGAGATCTTGTTTACAAAGCAAAAATATGGCAGCAAAAAATGCCTCGTATAAAACCATTTTATGGTAAGTTTGACCGAAATATATTTATATTAAACTTTTTATCAAACTAATGAATATTATGTGAATAGTAGTATTTTAAACTAATTGTATTCAATTAGTTTTAAACTTTAATTCAATTGATGACTTTTCCAAAAATTAATACTGTGCCTTAATATAAGAATTTATTATAATATCTAAATATTTAAACCTGATTTTTACATAAATAATATATAAGATTTTGTTTTATACTTGGTTACTTCTTTCCTTGAATAGTTTTTATTATATTTTTTTATAATAATATTTAACTTTTTAATCATATGAAATGTTAATTTAGTACTATGTAAAATGTATACTAATTCTTTAGTTAGTATGTACATATGTTAAATTTAATTAAATTGATTGATTTTATTAATTCTTAGAATACAAAAGGCAACATTTTAATATTACATTTCATACTTAGCCTTGTACTATTTGTTTATATGATTATGAATATATAATCAAGATTCAAATGACCCTGGTATTACCTAATTTTATTTTTGTAATTTGTAGTAATCTAGTAATTTTATTTGATATATTATTACATATTGATATATTAAATAACTAGTATTAGTTAGATAATTAGTTATATAAAAAATATTGCATGCATTTGTAACAAATAAAGTGCTGAAAACTTTTATATTTTATGCTAAAAAAGGATTGTTTGACTCTTTTATAATCATATTTTTTTAATATGATCATAAGAAATGTTATTTTAAAATATCAAATCAAGGTTTTTGTTTATTTTAATTTTTTGTTTTGATTTAATACAGATTCTATGTTATAAAATCTGGAGTTAAGAATTATGTTTCAATTAAAAAAAAAAAAAAATTAAGAATAATCATGCTCTTAAAAACTTGAATAAATAATAAAGATAAAGTAACTGGATAATATAAATGCTTAACAGTTTATGCAGTCAATTATATTTGATTTGAAATATTCTCTCAAATATTATATTTCTAGCTTAATTTATATATGATTGAATATTTAGTATTTAGTAATTTATAAAATTATATTTTGATATTTTGCCTAAGTACATAATTTTAATTAAATAATACATTTCAGCTGTGAAGTGCAACGACAATTCCCTTGCCTTAGAAACTTTAGCTGCCTTTGGAATGAGTTTCGATTGTGCTTCCAAGGTAGGATTATTTTAAAAAGATAAATTATGTAAGAGCATGGGTTGATTATATTTTTTTTTTTAGGCGGAAATAAAAAAAGTGTTGGATTTGGGAGTAAGTCCATCACGTATAATATTCGCTAATCCTGCAAAAATGACTTCACATATCAAGTACGCTATGAATCAATGTGTTGATTTGACAACATTTGATAATGAACTGGAACTTTACAAAATTAAATCTATACATCCAACCTGCAAGTAAGTTAATTGTGGCTAGTTCATAACTTAAATATTTATTTATTTGTATTTTAGCCTAGTTATTCGAATTCGTTGTGATGCTACTGAAACACAGTGTCCACTTGGTATCAAATATGGCTGTGATCCTCAAACTGAAGCACCTGGATTAATTTCATTGGCCCGCGACTTAGGTTTATCTATAGTAGGAGTTAGTTTTCATGTTGGTTCAGGATGCAATGAACCAATTGCCTTTCGAAGGGCAATCGCTGCTGCTGCAACAATTTTCCGTCTTGCTCAGCAATTAGGTTTTATGAATATGTACTTGTTGAACATAGGTGGAGGATTTCCTGGAAATAAAAATACATCACTGGACAAAGTATGTAACTTATTAAAAATATATTTATGAAATTTACATTTTAAATTTTTACTAATTGCATTCAATTTTATAGATTTCAGATGTAGTGAATGATGCCCTTAATGAATGGTTTCCTCCAAATAGTGGAGTGACTATTATGGCGGAGCCAGGGAGATTTTTTGTGGCCTCAGCATTTACACTTGCCACTAAAATTCATTCAATAAAGAGGCGATCAAATGACAAAGATCATATCATGTATTTCATCAATGATGGAGTGTACGGTTCTTTTAATAGTATACTTTATGATCATTCGATTGTTGAGCCCAAACCTTTGAATGTGAGTTACGAGTTATTTCCTGGATACTTAGTTAACATTAAGATTATATAAACTTGTTTTATGTTACTGTAGGATTATCCAATGAGCCCAATCACTCAAAGTTCCATCTGGGGACCTACTTGTGATGGATTAGATCAGGTGGTTGATTTGGTAAACTTGCCTCTTATGAAAATGGGTGATTGGATTACTTTTGAGGACATGGGAGCTTATACGATACCTGTGGCTAGTACATTTAATGGATTTCCTCTACCTAAAGTCTATGCCATTGCCAGCCGTGAAATTTGGTTGGTAATTGTTTGTAATATATGATATAATTGAATATAATATATAGTGTTTTAAATATTGATAATTTTATCATAATTTAAACTGTGTAATATATTGTTTAGGCTCAAGCTGAAAAATTTAATGCCAATATCAGAGGATCACTTTACAACCGTGCCCATTGTTGCAACTATCAAGATGGTTCGATCAGATTCAAGCGATGAAGATGATTGGGATGAAAATGATTTAGACTATACTAGAAATTATCCATGTCTTCATTTAAAAAATTCGTTTTCTTTGCCTGAAGCATGAGGTTTTGCTTGTATAATGAAATAACTTAGTCTCCGTTTTATTATATTTAAAATTAGTTTTAAGTTTCTGTTAGCATTCACTGAATTGAGTAAAGAGGCAGCTCTCCATAATTACATTTATACACAAATAATACATTTTAATCTTTTAATTTATTCTTTACCATAGTTTAAGATTTGTTGTCTTTTGAATATAATGATGATATTTATTGGTGCGTTGTGTAATGTTTAATGTTTGAAACACATTATGAAATATTAACATCAAATTATTTAACACTAGTATTAGACAACTATCCAAATAAAATTAATGTTTGTTTATTGATAAATATAGATATTATGACACTTATGGAAATAATTTTGTTTTCTCACTTTATGATTTTCTTAATCATCTATTTTTTAATCAGATTGAACCTGAAAGATTCATATTATCATATATTGTTGTTATACATAATTAGCTACCATATATTTTATTGTTTCTTTTTTATTGTAACTAGAGATTTAGTTAATATCCATTTTTCATCAATGGAGAAAGGTTGAAAAAAGAAGTTTATAATAGTTACAGAGTACAACAACTTCTATTAGTATTCTATTAATTCAAATTGATTTTATTGATGTTCATGTTGAAGTTAAAATGTGTGCTGTATAAACTATAACCATATTTTAAGTATACTAAATTGGTAGACTAAAATATTTTATATCCTCTGTTACTATGTACAAAAAATATAAATAGTATCAATGGATTGATGCAGTTTCCTATCCTAATAGGAATTAAGTACACCCTTATTCTATTGCAGGGTTTCCCAACCTATGGGTCGCAAAATATTTTTGATGGGTCGCTGTTGGTAAACTAGACAACTATTCTTACTATTCAACTAAGTATTAACTAACAACAAGAAAAATATCTTGGTTATCAAAATATAATTATGTGTATCATAATTAAGCTTTTGAAGTATTTCGTTAAAGTATATGATAAAATTCCTTATAATTAAATTATGAGTTATGTTATTATATTAAATCATATGAGGTTTTTTTTTGGAGGGTCGTCTACTTTAGCGGTGTGCAACCTATTTTGATCCACGACCCGCAAATTAATTTATTTTGATAAGGTAACCCCCCTCATTAACATGTTAATGTATAACATATACTTATTCGATGTATACAAAAATTGTATTCATACAAATTAAATCGTTAATTTTAGGTAATTTTAATATTAATTTAATTAATCCGAAATATTAAAAAATTAAAGTACAAAATTAGTTTTATAAAAAATAAAATATAATAATTTAAATGATAATAATAATTATAAAATAAAATGTAAAATACAGACATAAAGTTGAATGGAATACAAAATAATTATTTTTTTTCATTTCGTGTTGTTATTGGCGACCTACCAGGTTGCGCACTACTGGTCTACTCAACACAGGACATTTATGGACATGGACGTATTTAGATTTGGCTAGGGGGCATGGGCCCCGGACGCAAAATTTCGGAGAGCATTTTGATAAACAGTACTTAGGTCATTTGGGTGGTGAAGTAATGATACAAATAAAATATTTACTAGGGTTTTCATTTATCACGAAACATCCATTGATAATACCAAGAATCAAGAAATAGAAAAGTATATTGTACTTTACTAGTTTGAGAGCTGAGATACACAGAATGGAAACTGACAAGATATTATATAATAAGCTCTTATGGCCAAAATATTTCGTAGTCATGTCGGTCGTGTCAGTTATAATAATCTTATTTGTAACATAATCACAAA
>NW_020271718.1:1751201-1814557 GCF_003268045.1 Sipha flava | reverse complement strand
TTTTTGTATAAATAATAATAAATTAACCTATTATAATTATTTAATATGTGATTCAATAAATTTGTTATTCTTGTATACCTAGTATGTAAATTTTTCAGATTATGAGTGTAGCGAAAAATGAATTGATTTCATTATCATGCGTTTTTTCTACAAATACACCTATTGCTAAAGAAATTTAGGTTGGGGAGAGGGCGTTTTTTTTTCTTACCTGGGGCGCAAAATTCCTAAATGCGTTTCTGTTTATGGGCCATCTTAGCATAGAGGTTGGGAACCACTGTTCTATTGAATACATTTAACACTTTTCTTTTTATTAATATTGATTATATTTTTCTTAATAATACAAATCAATTTTGTAACCATGCTATAGGTATTTAATAATATAATCAAAGTATGAATATAATAATTTTTGCCATAGCCGGTTGGTTAAATAATTGCCTAAGACGGTTTACAAAGCATAATATATAATAGTGAATAGTATCATAATAAATTATTATAATACAAGGATAATGATATGTTAAATCCAAATATCTATGTTGGTTTATAAAATGCAATGATACAAATACACTGGGCTTTAATTACGAACAATACCTATTATACATTTGCCAAAGACAATGAATACAATGAAGACAGAAAATAATAATAAATAGTTATAAGAAAAATGACACGTTTATCTATTATTAATATTGTCCCTTAAGATGTAACACCTCGTATCTCATTTTTTTCAAATTTTTAGAAGAGCAACTGGTTTAAATAAATTTTATTTGACTTCCATTGATATTTTTATTTTTATTATAATCACGGAGATATATTTTAATTTTAGAAAATGTATGCACTGATTTTAATCAGTCGATTCTACACGATTTTTTGAATAAAACAGTGTTGCTAACTCAATTTGACCAAAATGTAAGATTTGTAGTGCTGCATTTTAAGTGGCGGTATATAATTATCCAATTAGCTGACTTTACCGATACGAGATATATATTTTATAAACAAATACAAATTAGAATATTACAATAATCTCGACCGGTGCAACAATAATGAATTACAATGCGTGGACCATATAGGACTCACCAGTGGCGTATACAGAAAATATTTTCGGGAGGGGCTACCATGGACAGAGTTAAATTGCCACTGCTATCTAAGACTTACTAACAAGACACTTGTACTTATCTACATTTCATTTACAGAATGTCCCAAAACTATTTGACAAAAGCAACAAGGGCGTATTTGAGTTGAGGCCATGGGGGGGGGGGGGGGAACTAATTTTTCTTCAATACAAACTTAAAAATAATTCACAGTTCATTATCTACAGCTCATGTTTCTGTTATAATGGCAACAAATTATAATGATGGACTAGTAATTTATATTCTTAATTATTTATAAATTACATTTTTTAAATAAATCAATGTATAATATTCAAAAAAAATACGAACCATGGGGGGGGGGTGAATGCTCTCTTTGACCCTCCCCTCAAAAACGCTCATGAAGGACAATAAAAATTGTCTCAACTGATCACATTATTTACGTATTTGACTACAGGTAGTCCACGTGATCATAAGTATTATAATAATTGATATTGAGTAAGGTTTTATGTAAAAAACATAAAAATCGTATGAAGATTGCGTTTATAAACAATAATCAATGTACCCAGAGGTGCTGAGTTTCTAAAAATATGTTCAGTCAAAAAATATTAATATCAAGGTTAAATTTTGTAATTTATTTATTTATTTGTTTACCTTTATTAACGAGCCCTATACAAAAATTTCAATAATTAATACAAATAAGACACGTGTATAAGTTAATAATGGTAATAATAATAATAAAAGCGTATAATATTAGTAGTAATGCCTAATTTTTTCAGTTTTGATAAATGATCCTCACATTAGACAACTGCATTGTACGGTCTAAAAGATTATTTCTACCATAATTGGTAGTGTTCACAGAAATACGATATCTAGTAGTACAAGAAGGAACTTTGAAATTGATCAACGAAAGAAGTGAGGGAGCATCAATACAACCTTCTACCAATGTTTTTAAGAACTTTCATTTAGCGTTAATTCTTTTGTAATGAAGCTTTTATACGGTTTGGCAACCACATTTCGGTCCTTATTAAGCGGCTCTATCGTACATTTTCAGAAGATGTCTGGCCAAAGCCCGACCTCAGTATAGGGTTTGGCGCCAATGACGCAACGCGTGATTGTGATAAGTCACATGTACGTGCAAGCAAGTTTATTAGCTAGATTGTATTCGCACAAGTCGGTCGTTCATTTGCGCGTGACTTTAATTGCTTATGAGCAGCGAGTAAATTCGCCTAATGTAAACGAGGTTTTAGAGACGTGTAGGAACTTAAAAAACCTTCTTAGAAATATTTTATTTATAATGGACTATTGTTAGTATTTGAGCGGTCAATAAAACAAAATTGTGAAGTTTAAATTACCTTTTTATAAAATGTTGTGTTTTTTAACGTTTTTTTTTTTTTGCTATTTATTTATGTTTAGTATATTAAAATACGTAAAATTGTGAGGTTATAATGAAATATTATACAATTAAGTTTGTTGATTTGAGTTATTGAATTTATAACATTTATCATTTATTTCGATATAATTAAATTAATTGATTTGTCACGACTTCGTCCGTGATCGGTTTTTTATTTTGCCTTTGGACGATGATTTGTAGAATTCTTTAATGTGATTCACAAGTAAATATAAAAAATGGTAAAATTATATTTTTATTAAAAAATTAATACAGATACAAAAAGAATATTAATTAATCTGTTGATACCAAAGATATAATAGAAATTTTATAAAACTTCTGAGTATATAACGTTTTTTGTTCTATCTCATATTGAAATCAAAATCATTAGATGATTTGGGTCTTCATTTCGAGAAAATCCCACGTATAATTGTCCATGTGAAAATCATAACCTGAACGAAGATTTACTCCTACGTACCTAAATGTTTGATCTTGAGTTTTGTTAATCGTAATTGCAAAAAAAAAAAAATTAACAAGTAATTGAAGCCGTTTGAATAAAAACGGCAAGTACAAGGTTTTGTAATAATGTAGGCGATTTAGACTTGTTTCTCTAACCATGAATATTCAAGAGTAAAATTGCACGCAGAAAACAGTTTTTGTTCGATTTTGGTTATTTTACTGTACAATATTAATGTGATAACCATCTTCACTTCTAATATACATTAACGGATATAGCAGTGATGTTTTATGTAGATTATAAGATCTATTCAATTTGGAAACTCGATGCAAATGTCCACCCCGACCGTGCAGAACTATGTCTCTGGGACCTTTATCTTTATTAACTAATAATACAGCTACTTCATCGGTTGTAGGTGCATTATATTGACCACTGTGTTCTTCTTGAGAAATTCGATCAGCGTGAATAATTAACTTAAAGTTTTGCAACTCAATAAAGGAACTTGACTCTAGATTAGATCTGAAACAAATGATCTATGAAAAACTGTTTGCAATGATTCAATGACACCTCTTTTTAAATTTGGAATCTTACTTGTTCTATTAGATATTTGATCCGACTCTGATATAAAATATATTTGTAAAAATTTAGCATAATTTCCAATTTCGGGTAATAAACTACCTATCAAATGGTGCACTTGACCCTGAATTTTAAAAGTGGGTATGAAGTTCCCTTCAGATATTTCGTTTGCTTCAAATAATGTCTTTTGAAACAGAGTATACATTCGAGTAGCATTTTACAAACAAAAGTGGTACTAAAACCTTTAGCAGACTATCAGGTAAACAGTAAAAAATTTCAACCAAATCGGTTCAGTAGTTTTTTTGGTTAGCGGAGTCGTAGAAAACCCCTTACAATTTTATATAGTAAGTAGAGAATTTGTTGGCTACATAAAAAAAAAAAGCCAGTTCTATTAACGAACAACGTAATCAGTTACTAGTTTAGTGATCGTAAATGTGCACGTAAATATTTGACAGATTTTGACGACATAGGTACTTATCTATGTTTTTATGGTAATACTTTAATCTGTGAAATATTTTGGGCCATTCATAGTAATTGTTTATGGAATATCTAAACGTGCGATAGTTAATATTTATTAAGATTTGAGCTGTTATTGAATAAATTTAAAAAAAACTCTTACCATTTTCTTGCCACGACTCAGCTGTTATAAAAAAATATTTGTATTAAAATGAATCTAGAAAATTTCAGTGATCTATAGTCCACGGTTATTGTGATCATTTTAACGGAGATAAAAATACTTTGGAAGGAGTTGTTTAATGTTTAGAAATCTATTACAATTCTGAGTATTTCTTTCAATTTTTTTGTTTGTCAAATTTCATCAAAAAATATAAGAGCGTTAAACTTTTTACTGTGGATAATAATTTATTAATTATTTACTATTATTTGCACCCATAATTTGACATGAAAAAAAAGTTCACTTGAAATAAAATTTAGTTGGTACAATCACACGATAAAATAAAATATTTTTTAATAACTTTTTTTTAACCATGTAATAGGCGTATACAGAATCAATTTTGTTTACATATTAAAGTGCTTCCTCCATTGTTTATATTCTTATTTCAAGTACAATGTCAATACTAGATATATTATAGAACCATGTCTTAGAGCGTTATTGATTCGACTATTTTATTTTTCTTTATTACTATTATAGTATTAATATAATATTTCTTAAAATTAAATTTATTAAATTGATTTAAGATATATTAAAATAAGAAATAAAATGTTTTTTTTGTTTAGTACAACTTTCGTTCCATGAATGTTAAATAGAATCCGATAGGATTATACTGTGGCTTTTTAAAATACTTGTTTTATTATTTTTTTCCAATTAAAGAATCTATATCGTTTTCGAGCAATAATTACTTTGATTATTGAATTTCACTGTGGAGCTTACCTGAGTATTATTTAAGTTATGTTTTCTTCGTCAACAAATTTAAAATTTAATCAATACCGAGACAAGTATAAAATGTTAGAAATTCAAAGAATTTCTTTAGATAATAATTCTCAAATTCTCAATAATTTTAAAAATATAATATTATTAGAGTGAACTTTACTACATAACTACCTACGTAAAATTACAAAAATAATCGCTATCGATGGGTTTCCAATAAAAAAAATTGGACTCTTAACAGAACACTTTGAGTGATGTTTTGCAGGCGTCCTTGATCGATCAACAGAAACGGATCGTACACGCCATCGTCGGGCACTTGTCATTGTCCGGTAGCGAATGAAGTATCACGGCGGGTTCTTCGGTCCACACGCACACTTTCTATAATTATAAAACATTTTTAAAACGATGCGCATTCTACTGTCGATGGGGTACGTAACTCTGTCGTCAGTTTGGAATCTCGCCTCGTGTCGTCGTGTCGCGGTCCGCGCTCGAGCTTAATTGTACTGTAAACACCTGATCGCGATTGTATAGTTACCGCGTGCGATGGCGCAGTCTAGCCGGTCACTACAGACTTCCGAATAATGATTTTAACGTTTCCTCACCAATCGATATTCCCGACGACAACCGTTTTCTGGTCGAAATAATTTTTAGAAATCGAATGAACTAAAGTCCGACCGTTTTTTGAATAATTGGCTTCCAAAGTCTTAATCATTATTGCATATGGCGGTAAGAAAACCTTATTATATGAGATAAATAGATATGAATGAATACCTTTCTCAATACAATGAGAAACTAGATTTCTCGAATTTAAAAGTTAATTAAGGTTACGGTTACTTTGGATGCGAGTTCTGACAAAAATGTATTCTGACGAGTTTTGACGGATTCGTCAGAACAAACGCCTGTTTTACATTGACTGCGACGAATACATCAGAACATACACGACTTCGTCAGAAACAGTTGATCGTTCAAATAAGTTTGATTTTTTCGTGCGACCTGTATCTGTATTCGATGTTTTCGTGTGTTGAATTTCGAGTGATTTGATTAATTAATTTGGCTAATTTGATCAATGATTATGATCAATTGATCATTCTTGTGTACGATAACAGGATTTTTTAGGATATGAGTGACAAAAATTACCATAACAAAGATATTTCTCGTCAAAAGTGGGAAAAAGTCTCTATAAAACTCGATCCCAGCATTTAGTAAAACACTAACTGTTGTAAATTAGCAACACTAACTTTTCCGGAATTTCCCTCAATTTTTGAAATAATATTTGAAACCCTCATTTGTCGTCTATTCTCGAAAATAATTGGTTAACAAGTTCTGTTTTCCAACATTTAACAGTGGTAACCTCATTAACGAAATTTCAAGAAAAATCGATTTCGTCCATATTTGCTGGACAGCAGATACGTACTCACTATTAGAATATCAAAAATGCGCACAGTATAACCGCCTTGATCTGACGAGAATTTCGGACGTACTCGCTAGAAAACATTTTCGTCATAACACACATTAATTCGATGTTCCGCACTCGTGATGTTTGCATTATCATTATTATTATTTTATTAAAAATCAAACCAAATATTTTATTGTTTTTGTTGTGAAAAGTGTTAATACAATTTCCTAAGTACTTTTTAACAAAAATATCACAATCTGACTGGTGTCCAAAAACCCTAGACAAGATTTTTGTAAGCATTTAAATTATTAAAACCCATGTTGGTACGTAAGACATATATCTTACAATCTGTGTTCAGTTACGTAACAACACCTTATTAAAATGAATACTAAATCAACTAAAATTATCTCTCCGATTAAATTTATAAGCTAAAACACCGTACAAAAAAAAAAAAAAATTAATAATAGCTAGTCGAGTGAACCTGATATGAATGATGTTTTCAATTACGACTGGACTGAGGTTGTTCCTTCCAAATCTCATAAACGTTTAAATTCCAATAAAAAAAAAAAACGTTATCAAAAGCAACTAAAACCATAACTAACACGCAATCTTCCATTCGTAATTTATTCAGTATTCTATCACAAAACGAAGACACGGAAATGGAAACTAATGAAGTAAACGAAATCGTCAAAAATTACCTCCACTAATATTTATTAGAACAAAAATCCAAAATTATCAAGAATTTTGTGAGAAAATAAAAAATATAAAACAACCGGTAGACGATTTAACTTGCAAAAGCTCTAACGATTCATTTTTTCATAACCTCGCTACTAAACCACTTAAATAATAATTTAAAAAAACCTTGAAGAACTCTCCAGTGACCACTCCTCAATTCTACTTTATTTAGGTTGTAAATCAGAAAACATTAACAATACTCTACACTTTGGACAGATTAATTTTAATATATTTCAAAAAAATTAGACGAACTTATTTCATTGAAAGTTCGATTAAAATTTCAAGAGGTTATAGAAAGCGCTTTATGAATTATATAGCAATAACGAACTAAACCTACTCACCACAAATTATAAATATACCAATAAAACCACACCAATATATTTATTTACCGCAGAATTTAAAAGAATTAATTAACAAAAAACGTCAAGCAAGAAAAATAATAATAAAAAAAAATAAATAATTTGGCAACAAACCCATTACTCAGACCATAAACACGAATTTAACAAAATTACAAATAAATTAAAAAAAAGAACTACAAACCAAATGCCAATCAATTACATTCATCACTTACACCAGTCGATGGTTCCTTATGGAAAACAATAAAAAACAAAACCAAAATAAAAGACATAGTTTCCTTTTTAATAAACCCTAACATCCTTTTAGCCATAACCGATAATGAAAAAGCAAATTGATTCAGTAACCACATATTCAAAATCTTCCAATCACATTCAGATATAAGCGCTAACATAAAAACACACATAGAAAATTTTCAAACTTTTTCGACAGTCTGCTACCTATGTCACTACCAGCAAAACCAAATACACCACAAGAAATAAAATAAAATATTACAAAACTATGCAACAACAAATCTCCAGGGTACGATATAATTAATAACAAAATACTCAAAAAAATAACAAACAAACCATCCTTCTTCTAACTCACATATGCAATGCAATGCTCATGTTAGAGCATTAGTTAGTCATATATTTCCCTAGTAGGTATGGAAATTCTCAACAATAATATTAATTCCCAAGCCAGAAAAACCAAAGCATTTAGTAACTTCATACCGTCCTATAAGTTTACTACCGCTGTTAGGCCTAACACACACGGACCACTTTTGTGCGTTTTTTTTGTGGTTGACGTGTGGTTGTGCGGTCGCTGGAACAACCACTTTTGAACCACTTTTTTGTGGTCGTTAGAAGTCCGAACCGACGTTAATATAACCACACCACAACCACAAATGTGGCGTACATATTGAACACAAAATACGTGAGCATGTACTACTGAACAACAACTGAACCAACTCAACTACTCGACAAATTTCATAACACTAGTCATAAAATAATATTGATAATAATATATGTATAGATTATACAGATACCTATCAATGATAGTTCTATAAATATAAAATAATAATGATTAATAATTATTAGTGCAGGTGACAAGTGGTCGGAAAGTGGTTGATGTGTCGTAACAAGTGTGTTACGCTCAACCACCGACGGACCACTATTTTTTGGGTGATACATGCGACACGATGAGACTGCCGTCGGAAAGTGGTCCGAAAGTGGTCCGTCTGTGTTCGACTGTGTTTTTCATATTAACTTACACGTAATTAATATATCACCCACGAACGACCACCGTTTTGTGGTTGTGGTGTGGTTTTAAAATGGCCCGTGTGTGTTTAGCCTTAGTGTAACGTTTCGAAAAATTACTTCTTATATGAATAACCCCTATTATCAATGAAAAAAATATAATTTCAATTAATCTATTTGGATTCCGATCATATCATTCAATAGTTCACCAAATTCATAGAATCACCAAAAAAATATTGTTTTCATTAAAAAAAAAAGAACATTATATAGGTGTATTCCTAGATATCGCGCAGGCATTCGATCATGTCTGGTACGACGGACTGTTATATATGTTATATATATACTTTTTTGTTTTGTTTTACGCGAAGAAAATTATCTGTGATGTAGCGTGTTTACCTATATTTTTTTCGCTAATAAAAATGGATTTAAATTTATTTACGTAACAAATTGTAAAATTATAAGTGTTTTGTGCTTATACTCGAAGGTCTCGATTGAAAACGCGAAAATGAAAATAATACGACTAAAATACGTGAATATACGTATACACGTGAATAATTACATGTACACACACGGAGTTTTCAAGTACACGTTTTTATATTTTCGAACGTTAATTATATGGGAATACTTGAAATCGTGTACTGATGACTAGAGTCTAGTTGATCCGTAAAGAACGATTGAAATAAGTTGTCGAAAAAACGAAAACGGTACATCATAGATAGTGTTCTCGTCTTTTAAAAGAAAGAAAAAAAGAGTCGTAATCGAATGCATTTCGTCCCGTGCAACAACATGCTTTTTCTGCCTAAAAATCGCAAATAAATGATCGACTGGTTCACAGATCCACATCCGCGCACCGTAGCCCACGTCACCGATCGAACATCGATCGAAGCATCAAGGCACCCGCGGGCATATTTTTGAGTACGTCGTGTCGTCCGCGCGCGGCATAGTTGCCGACGATGTGTCGCAGAACAGCGTTCGCGTGGCCAACGGCGTTGCTACTGTTGCTGGGGCTGTCCTTCGCGGCCACGGACGATAAGTGCCCGATGAACCTGAGCCAACCAGCACCGGAAGGCGCTCGCGTTGAAGACGGCCTGCTGCACGCCGGGCAACCGGAACGGACGTACGAGCCGTTCCAGTACCGGGCGACGACGGATGGCGACGGATACCGGTTGTGCACGTGCGAACTGAAGCAGTGCCTGGTCAAGTGCTGCGAGCCGGGCGAGGCGTTCATCGAGAATAAGTGCACGCCTTTCGACGAACTCCGTGGAGATATCAGGGTATTACGCGCGCACCTTGTCGCGGTGAAACTCGTCCAGGGGTGGGAGGGAGGCAGGGCGCATCGTGCATAAACGTGAACACGTTGATCTCTAAATAACGCTTTAACTATTTAAATTAAGTGCGTAGGCATATCTTCTCAGAGTTGTGTTGTAAACGGGGCCCTACGGTTTACGTCTAAGAGTAAGCGGCACGTATTTTGACCGATGTTGATCAGGTTAAATGTAATTTACCTATTCAAAAATATTTGGTAAAAAATGAATAACATTTGGTGTAGCAAAAATAAGATTCAATTTTCTAAATTTTCGTCCAAAAACTAATTATGATAATATAACAGCTATAGTTGACTACCAAAGTACAAACCATAAGTAATCGAAGCTATTTGAGAAAAATATCCGAGATTCAAAGAAAACATATTCATTGGTACTAATACACGACAATATTAAATGTTATGTTTATTTAATAATTTATACATTATAATCTATTAAATATACCTATACGTTTTGTTAAGATAGGGCCCAAAAGTATTGAAGGCACCCCTGAATCACAGGTTTGCGTACACCCAAAATGCGAGCTACTAGGAAATCCGTTAATGATAATACTAGCCTCTATCCTACATTTTCAAAATGTTATTCTTTTTTTTTTTTTAAGCCAGGAATGTTGAGTACTCCCTCTTGCACCCCCTTGCGGCGCTTATGGTCCTGTGTGTTAACAGTACGCATATTGGTAGTACATAATAATGAGGGCTTAACATCATCCAATTGTCATCATTACTTCAGCCAGTCGCGTGGTGGAGCTATATATATATATATATATATATTCGGCAACGATATGTTGCGGATTTAACAAGATCAACAGTTTCATAATAATATATATTATAATAAAAACATATATTACAAAAAAGTATGTAAAATTAAAATTATTTTCAAAATAAATTATTTTCTAAGATCATACAAAAAAAGGTTCTTCGATCCAATTTAAGTTATAGCTAGGTGTTTTTGGTTTCATGTTAATTGGGTAACACTACGCGTTGCAGAGGTCTTATACTAAGTGATATATATTTTATTTATGTTGTCGTTTTGACGATAGAAAGAAAATAAAACTGTTAGTAGAGTTTAAATAATCAATTTATTATAATGGTGAAAATGTGAAGAAAAAAATAGTTAGAGAACTGTGGATCAGCCTATTTCAAGAGGCCATTTTTTAGAACTGAAAGTGGATTATAAATGTATTCCTCGAAACAAAAAAAACAATATGATCATATAATATTTGTTTTTTTAGTTTATTCATAATTATAATTGTAAACATTTATCTTATTTTATGGAATCCGTCATGAGATCTGGCATAAAGATATTTTATTTTACTATATAATTCTATATAATCAAACCAGCAGTATCATTTGGGGGGAGGGTCGAAACTGAATTTGTCAGTTTAGTTTTAACTTCAATTTATAGTCAACACACTTAAAAAAAGAGGCCAATTTTGTCAAATAACAAATACATATCATTACCTATATATATTTATAATATCATTTAACAAATATTAATTGTGGATCAGCTGAACTCCTGAACCACTCCGAAATCCACCTCCGGACTAAAGCAACCACGCTAACATGAAAAATTATAGTAATAATCTTACAGAATTAAATTAAAATTATATTATTCTTATCTTAATCATGAAATATTGTTAACGCGATTTAGTAGAACTAGTTATAACCACTATACTTTTATACATTTTTGTTCTTTTGATCAAAATCGAACAAATATAAATACTTTGAACAATAATCTTTTATGTAACAATATTATCGAATTATCATTGTATTATTAACGGTCACATACACGAACACAATGATAATTCAATAATATTGACTTTGGAAAAATATAAAAACAAAAATAAATTAATATTTGTTGTAGAGTTCGAGCGTATTGATAAAAAAATGTTTTAAGTAGGTATTTATTGAATCTCACTCCAATATTATGTTGTTTATGGACTTATTGTAAATTTTTTTTCCAGAGGCCCAATCATGAGCTAAACCGAAACTGAGTACATACCTATTTACGTTGGCATTCGCACAGAATCATACAATTAATTTAAATACAATTTAAATATGATTTATTACTGCTTTTAAATGTATATAAATAAATATGACCAGTAGAACTAAGAGCAAGTGGTTTATTTGTATTGATTCATCAAAACTATAAAAAAATTGACAATTATAATATTATATAATAATGCAATAATTTTCAAACTGTTCACCATTTTATTTTACCCCTCTTGATTCTTTAATTGTAGGTTCATACATAGTTCATAATTTGAATCTTTCAGAATGTTTTTTTATAAACATGAGCGATATAAAAAATAAATGTTACCTTATTTCTATTAATTTAAGTAAAGCTTTTGTAATTAGATTGACAACATTCATTTTTTAAAAATATTTTAAAAGATGTATAAAACTATTATATTATATTATATTTGAAAATATGTACAAAATAAAGTTTTAAATCTAGAACGAAAAATTGTAAAAATGTGCTTTGTTTTACTATTACAGACTACAGTACTACAAATTAATACGTGTTTGTGGTCAATAAAAATTATAAATTATATAATTAAGTTATTATTTATTCCTCAACAACCTATTTTTTCGATATTACCTATTATTGAATAACGATTTATCTTTAATACAAAAATAAATGTACCTATATTAAACAACATTGAATATAATAATTAATATATCAGGTATTTCAAATGCCTATTTTCTCGTTTTCTAGTAAATAGTTAGTAGTAGTTAAGTAGATTAGGCGTCCCCCATTAATACGTTAGGACACATTAGGTAGGTAAGATCGAATCCCGGCGACAGACTACATTAGTGCGATAAAAGTTTTCTTTTTATTTAATTTTATAGTAGATTTAGCTCTTTAAATATCATATTACAATGTTGTAGTAATATCGCTTTGAAATTACATTCCTTCTCATGTTATTTTTGGTAATATTACTTTGATGTTATTTTAAAACATCTCTACCATATTGCCTGAATGACAGCGATTATGAGCATTAGCAATCACATACATATTTCAACCGTGTTAATACAACTTAAAATGTGATGTTACATGTTCCTATGGAACATCGCTTGAGTATCTACGGAATATGACATTGCGCAATGGGATCTCTACCAAAGCAGAAACCAGTATGACTGGCGAATTACTGTTAATCACGGACACACAGCACATAACGATAATATTTATTTATAAATTATAAACATGAATTTTTTTTTAAAAACATTTTTAGCGTTATTATTTAAGGTGAATACATTTGACACAACGTAAATTTTTACTAGTGTAGACGCGGCTTATTAAACATTTTATCATTTTAATAATCATAACACGTCATAACATCAATAATTTTGTTTAGATAGTTTAGGTTTACAATGGTCATTATCATGTCTTCTATATGCGTGGCTAACATTGTAGAATTCTTAATAGTTCTGATTTACAACAATTGATATTTGACTTTCCATCGATCATCATGCATTCATTATACGCTCATTTCACATTCATGCGTTATGCATACGTAATAGTAATATACTCGTATATGAGTAGGAGTGTATCAACTAAATATTTATGTTAATCAGTGATAGATGTAAACATTTTAATATTCAGACTTTTATGTTTACCAAACTATTTTTTCTTCTCATTTTCACCATTATAAATAATAAATTGTTTATTAAAACTCTACTAACAGTTTTATTTTCTTTCTATCGTCAAAACGACTAGAAAAAAAGTCTTCTTTTGGAGAAAATGAAACTTGAAATTATGTGGTATATTGACACAAAATGAAAAATAAACAATTTGCATTAACTGCTCGCGTCAATGTTTTGAGACCTCTTCGAGTAACCTAACTTTCGCGTACGTCAAAAATTGGCATAGGAACTGTTCACATTAATTACACTAGTAATTACAATGGTAAAGTGGTTTTTTTTTTAAACTGCTATGCCCTTTAAAAGCAAAATATTTTTCAACCACCATTAAAAAAAAAAAATAAAAAATATGCTGAGCTTGAAAACAATATACAGAATAATAATAATAATAATAAAATTCAACAATATACAAAATAATCACAGATAATCAAATGCATGTTGACCTGGCTAATAGGCAGGGGCGGATTTGCAATTATTTTTGGCCCAGGAAATATGAAACAAACCGACCCATGAACCACAAATTAAACTATTTTACCCCTCCCCCCTCCCAAAAATGTTTTGCATAAATTTCAAAAATTGTTTAGTTTCACTCCTAAATTAGTAAAATTTACAATAACTTTACTATAATTATAGCAATAATAGTTTTGGGTAAGTCACATATATAATCAGTTCCAACTTGAACTTGAATTTTGATCTTAATGCATCTTTAAATATATATTTATTTTTTTAATGATTTTTATTTATTTTATAAAATAAAACTATTTTTTGGTAATTATATAATAATATAGAGCGGCCCAAAAAGGACCGGTCAATCTGGAAGATTCCTGATTTCCCGATAGGCCAATCCACCCCTGCTAATAGGTATTCAAATTATATTACATTATATTATATTATTTTATAGATAAAAAGATGAAACCAGGCACGTACAAAAAATAAAACTTCGGGGGGGGGGGGTATAAAATATAGCAATACAAACTGTACAGCAATATAATAAAACAATTTATCCTTCCTTACTCATTATTTTTTAATGTGACAACTATTATGCTAAATATCCAAATTTTATGCGTCATTTGTTCAGAAGTATGTATTAAGAAATAATAATAATAATAATAATAATAATAAATAAAACTTAAAATAATAGCATGTGTTATGAATCGAACAGATATTTATTTGATTATTATGCACATAAAATTACATAGGTATATTATACTATTATGTAGATAGAAGAAAAAAAAATCAAATAATTTATAAAGTTTATATTAAAAAATTAATAACTTAAGTAAAAAATCTCATTTTCGTGGTAATCTAGCAAATCTATCGACATTTTTTTAAATTTAAATCAAAATTTCGTTATTTGTTTAGTAGGGCCAATCCAGTAAGTCTAATTTCTCCCATATTGTTTCGTAAGTATGTTTTAAATCTTCGTAGAGTTGAAAATGACCGTTCAGTAGTAGCAGTTGTAACAGGTAATGTGGCCAAAATAATCAAAAGACTATGAATGTTTGGGAAAAAATTATAAGAAATTGCAGATAAAGTAGTCAACGATGTAGCTGGACGGTCTCTCTCTGATACATTTTTCCATTTAACTAGCCATATTTTAATTTTCGCGTCAAATGTTTCATAATTAGGTAAAATATCTTTATAAAAAAGCACAATCTCTTGAAAATATTTTACATCAGTTGTATTTTTAAGAAAATTTGGAATAAGTGATTGTAATTTAGTCATAACATGATGATGATTAATAAATTTATCTTGCAATTGACAAATAAAATGATCGATAAAAGGTAAAAATATTGATCTTTTATAATATTGTTCCGGAGAATGGGCTGAAATATTGTTACGTGCAGTTTGCAGACCTACAGTTCTTGGTACCGCAATAATTCCTTCCAATTCCTTCAATCTTTTGAATTAGAAAATATTTGTTTAAACTCATCATCGGCATTTTTTCGTATTTCTTTAAATATTTGACAAACATCTGTTACTCGCTCATAACAATATGACAAATCAATATTAACTTTTTGTAGTGCTATAGATAATGGTAAATTAAAGAAAAAAGCTTCTCAATCATATGTAAAGCTATGATAGAAACTGAGTTATTAATAGAATTTGAAAGCTGAAAAGCTGTACGTGATGTTTCTATATTTTAACACTCTTCTAATTTTTTTAAAGCATAATAAATAGCTTTATATAATTCTTTAAATCGAATTAAACTTTCATGTCGATCCACGCATTGCGTTTCACACATTTTTATTAAAGTTTTTTTTTCGACTTTGTGGGATATATTCATTAATACATTCAGTCAGTGTTTTTGTTCTTTGTGATGAAGCTCGGAAAAATGTTATTATTAAAGATACAGTTCCAATACAGTTTAAAAGATACGATTTAACATGAACTTCCTCAGCCAAATTCAAAAGAATGAGAAGCACAATGTACATAAAGCGCATGTGGGACAGCCTCTAAAATATAAAAAAAAAAATTAGAAAACTATATATGTTATTTAGTGTTTATAAATACATACTATATTCATTTAATTTAAAATTTAAAAATTGTAAAAAAGGTCACTCTTTAAATTAATTGCTTCTTATACAATAAAAAAAGAAGAAAATATACAGAACTTAAAAATAATATGATATAAATCAGCGTTTCTCAAACTATGGGTCGCGAGTAAATTTTTGGGGGGTCGCTAGAAGTTTTTTTAATTATACAGATTGTAAGAAACAAGCACATTCATCACATATGCCTAATTATTAATTAAGTATTATATTATATTATATATATTATATTATATTATATTATTATTATTATAAATATATTATTGTAATTATTATTATTATTATTATTATTATTATAAAGTAGTAAATAAGTAATAAAATAGAAAAAATTTGTTTTTTGAAATTATTTTTATTGATTCTGTAAATGTAAAACTATGGTCGTGATAGATTTTTGGAAGAAAATTTGGGTCGCGGTCCTAAAAAGATTGAGAACCACTGATATAAATTATATTTTACTTGTGATATATTGCTGAACGCCTATGAATTGCCCACTCAATGATGCCGCGCCATCATAACCTTTTCCTACAAGAAACTTTTTTCAAGTCCGAATTTCTCTAGCAACTGAAGTATAGAATTAGATAATCCTTTACATATTGTGAACAATTGAAAATTCAAGAAAATCTTCCATAATACAGTTTCACATACCGTCAACATATTGGACACAAAAAGATATTTGTTCTAATCAAGATACGTCTTGTGTTTCGTCTACTAAAATAGAAAAATATTTTGCATATCTGATATTTTTTAATATATTTCCTTGTATTAAATTACCACAAATAGTAACGATTTCATTTTGAACATTAGGACTCGTATAAGATACAAAAGAAGTAGCGTTTTTTAAATGTTTGTCTAAAATAAAATCAGCCAATGATTTAAATCTTAATAAAGATTTAAAATTCCCGTCATTTGTTTCTATATTTTCATCATATATTTTTCCACTGTCATTATTACCCCTTAAAGCAATATTTTGTTTTCCACATAAAATTATTGTTTGAATTATTGGACGAAGAATGGCTCGATTTTCAATAACCTGTTTTTTTCGTGAAGTATCTATCTCATTTGCAATATTACTTTTTTTGTTTTCCATTACTTTAATAAATTCTTCAGAGCAAATGATTGAAAGCTTATGATATTCAGGTGTTGAATGGTGATTAAAACATTTAATGGCATCCTTCCATTTTGTAAAAGGTTTTATAATCAAAGCACCTAATTTTTTATGGGTCCCTTCACCAACAGTGTTATTGGCAAATATTACACAGTATTTACACAAGGCACCTTGCACTTTTTGGGAGTAAACAATCTAAGGAAAACGATTTAACCAATTTATTTAAAATTTCAGCAGCCTTTGTTCTTCAATGGGGAATTGGTAATTTTTGGGTGGTATCCATGTATTTTTTAATAAATCATATTTTTTTGCATCATTTATATTATTAGAAGTTGATAAAAATAATCCAATATCTTGAGAATAATTTTTTAACAATTCATTGTCTATATTTGTATCAAGTTGGGTCTGCAAAGCATCAACTTCGTTACATCAACTTCGGTTGCGATATTTTAAATATAACTCGATTTACTTTCAGTTTCTTCGTTGTTTTTAATTTTTTTTACACCAAAATTGAATAATGATGGTTGATCACTATTTCTTTTCATTATAAAAAAAAAAAATAAGTCAAATGTGTAATAATTAATAAATTTAGTTATTTAATCACTTTTCATAAAATACAACTCTCAAAAATAACCATCACACTATTGTACTCACAGATTATAACTGTTCAAATACCGAACACAGACTAAAACTGAACGATCGTTTATCATAGATATCATTTGAATAGGAATTTTTGGTGACCGATCGAGTACGGAAAATAAGATTATTGACAAAATGTGAGTTTACTAGGTACATTATATATATCGTAATGATACGGTTCTCACATGTGCGTATTTCTCAGTAATCACCTCAAATATCATTTGATCAATATTGAGTATCAATATTTAACCTAATCTAACCGGCTATGACCTATCAAGAGAACTCTGGTCAACGTTAAACCGAGTTAGAACCGAACAGGGCAAATGTGGCTACAATTTACATAGATGGGGTATGTCAGAGTCACCGTTCTGTGAATGCGGTGAGGAACAGACTGTACGCCACATCGTGGACACGTGCTCAAGAACTAGGTTCGAGGGAGGCATCGAAAAACTCCACAGGGCAGAACCAGAAGCGATCACCTGGATGAAAAACTTAAAATTGCGCCTTTAGATCAAGATATACTGAACTCGTCACTGTCACATCCAGTAATCGTAGTTCGACCACCTTGTTCATTGTCTCATCTTGTATTTATTAATTTTCTAAACTTGTGCAATTACTCATTCATTTCTATTTTTACCTAATTTTACCTAATTTTACCTATGTTATTGTGTTATTAATCTATTTCATTTATTCCATATACTTTTACTTTTAGTTACCTATTTATATACTTATATGCTATTAGCCGAAATTACGTCATAAGCAATAATAATAATAATAATCACCTCAATCATTCAACCATAATATAATATATAAACTTGTATTTCATACCCGACTAATAAACAAAGAAAACATTCAACAGCAAGTAATAAAAATATTTTATAATAATAGGTGTATAATTTGACTTAATTTTCAAAGAAATTATTTCGGGGGGGGACCCCCCTGTATACATGCCTGGAAGAAACTACATTGTTTGAAAAAAATTACCTATAAGTCATGGCGTGAAGCTCAGTATAATAGCTGTGTAGCTGTATTTCAGTTTTTATTTTTCTTTAGTTTTAATGTATATATATTATTTTTTGAGATTAAAACCACTCTACCACCCTAGATTTGATCAGCGCCTCTCTACCACCCATAACAAGTTCACCGCTCCTCAGAACTTCTTCATCACCCACGTTTAGAAACATTGCACTTAGTATTGATGCTAATGCCGCGATTAAAAAAAACCACATCTAATTTCCAATATAATGTTATTATTAACGTTATTATAACAAAGCACATCACATATCTTATGAAAACGTGTATTTACAATTATCATCATAAATAATTATTCATACTACATAAGTTATAATAATTATTTTTAACTTCTATAAAAATAAAATATTTCTTAAATTAATAAGTACTCGTGTTTTAGGTACCTAAAGGAATAATTGGAAACAAGACAGCTGAAGCGTCCGAAGCACATGATATAAACCAATTCCACATGCTTTATCAAATGCCACAATGCGATCAAATGTATTCTTTATTTCCATATCATGAAAATGATGATAGTTTCGAAATATCCCTAAACGGGCAGTTATTGCAAGAGGCAAATATTGATACATATGACCATTTTTGTTTCGAATTAATGCAGTTTGACTCAGGTTTTCAGTATGTAGCCATTGTGTGTTCACCTAATAACAACAATTCGAGTAATGGTTTAAAACCAATTATTAATGGTGCATTGATAATATCAATACCATTTTTGTTTATGACGTTACTCGTGTATGCATTTACCAAGAAATTACGAGATCTGCATGGAAAATGTATCATAGGTCATGTATTATCACTTTTAATAGCTTACATCAGCATAATAATTGGCAAACTGAAAACCATAGGAATTGATGACAAAGTTTGCGTTATTATAGGCAAGTAACTATAAATGTATTTTTTCAGAATTCACAAGAGATTTCGATGTTAATAATGTTGTAAGAGTATGTTATAAACAAATTATAATATTAACTAACGGAATTCCTAAATAAAAAACATTTTAACGATAAAATATATTTTTGAATATATCGATTTCCTAAGACTTCCATCACACTTTTTACAGAAATTAAACTATATCTTTAAACATTATTATGTATTGAGTGTATCTGGTCAAAAATATTATTTAACCTGAAATTTAGATTGGACATGATGTTAAACATTAACATTACGAATACTATCAAAATACCAATATTTCCTAGTGATTATGTAATGATGATTATTATACATCTATTTAAGGAAATTAATTAATGGATAAAACTACTTTTTTTATATGAACTATAGTTAACACTTATGTGAATCAGAAAAAATTACTTTATACAATTTATTTAAAGATATACAATATATTATGTATATATCACTATAAAGTTCAACAATAAAATAAACTATTTTATACATTGATATGAATTTTAGTAATATGTGATTAAGAAATTCTATGAAATGTTAAAATTACTTTTAGCTTTAAGCTATGTGAAATTAAATAAAATTATTTTTTGTTTCAGCTTACATTACTCAATTCTTTACTTTAGCAAGTTTTTTCTGGTTAAATTTAATGTGTTTTGATTTATGGTATATTTTTAGGTAGGTACAAACAATTAACTTTGGTACATAAAATAATTTAAGTACTGAATACTTTTGCTCTTCGTAAAAGATTAATGTTGGTTAAACATTACAAAACTTATTAAAGATCAGATTTACAATTTTAACATTTTTTTTACGCAAATACACAGGTTAAAATAAAACATTTTACACTATATAATATTTAAAAAAAAGGTTTGTAATGCTTGTTATTTGTTTATTTGGATATTGTTGAAAAATATAAAAGGATAAAACAGTGACAATTCTAACTATTTTTATCTGTTTTATAAGTCAATTAGTAAAAGATTATGCCTTAAATTTGATTAATTTATTTATAAATAAATATTAGTGCATGTATTACAAATATTATTTATAGTTATATTTTCGTGGAAAAAAAGGAAACAAAATAATATTTTTAATGAGCCTGGGCAAATTGTTTAGAATTTTAGTATTTTTATTGCACTGTAACTTATTAGAGTTAAAGTAGTGTTATTTATTAAATAAGTGTGTTCTTCAAATGTTTAAAATAATTATATGTATTTTCAACAGGTACGGCAAAAAATTAAAAAATGAACCAAAAATGATAAAAATATACTGCCTATATGCATGGGGATGTTCCAGTTTAATTTCAATAGTTACATATGTAGCAGATAAATGGCCTAAATTGATGACATTTTTACCTACTCCTAAAATTGGAGGGTTCAATTGTGGAATTAGTGATTGTGAGAATTAACATTAATAGCAGTTATTTGTTTAATGTTAATAAAATATTCAATTTTTTTGTACAGTCAAATAAAATATGATAGAATATTAACAATATTTTACAGCTTTGAATATTCTAGAATATTCAAATTTATTTTGATTATTTAGGTTAGCGTAATTGAGAAAAGTAGCAATGTGATGTTAAATATTTATGAGCTAAATAGAATCATTGGGGGTTTTATAAAAAAACTTTTTACAACCATTTTAAACTTTTAAAATATTATTTGTAAAATTCAATCACGAGCTTAATAATAAAATCACGTATTTTAATTGCAGTTCAAAACTCATTTAAAAATATTTTTTTCAAGAGGCATGTTTATGGGTGTGTCCTATATAGCCATATCTGATAAATAATCACCTCACAGATTTTTCAGATAATAATTGGATTGGAATTATTGGTTATTAATCGGATAAGAAAAATGCAATTTATTCGTTTTCCAATAGTTTGATTATTTTTAAATATCTTGTCAATTACATCGTAATCATCGTATGTAGTGCAATTCATTATAGGATTTGTCGTATTACGTGAGACAGTGGGACACGATGTTATCGTTAAGTATTACTACTTAAATTGTTTTACATATTTGTGTTATCAGGAAATTGTTCAGAACAGAATGACAATTTTATTCTGCTTATTTTGTAATTTTTAGTACTATTTATAGCGCTTATTTTGGTGTTTCACAGGCCTGTAAGCTTAAAGCAGAGGTCTTCAACCCGCGGCCCGCCTTGCCATAATATGCGGTCCGCGATCACATTTTAAATATTTTCACGTTAAAAATAAAGTAAAAAAAATTGTAATTAAAAAATAATGTTCATCTATTTATGTTTTAATAATAATAATTTGTAATTTTAAATATATCCAATTAATTTTAAAATTGTAAGAATAAAACTGAATTTTTTTATAAAATACATGTTTTTACATACGAATGCCCGCAATGTTTAAAAAAAATAATATGTGGCCCGCAGCATAAAAAGGTTGAAGACCCCTGGCTTAAAGTATAAATTCCAGCATATATAATTGGTTTTGTGAATCATTACATTTTAGTTAGGAATAAAATTGATAATTATAAATGTTGACATTTTCGTATAAAATTCAAAAATATTTCGTTTAGAAACGTTTTTCGAATGAAATTTTTTTTACTTTATTCAATCAAATATAATTTTTATATTAAATATTATAATGATAGAATATTTCCATGGTGTTTATTACATTACATTTACCTGTTTCTTGGCTATTTCTTACCAATCATAATACTTTTGCGTTATAGATTTGTCAGAATAATTTATTTTTATCAAATTCTCTTGAATATTTATTATACGTTTTTTATTTTACTGTAGCACTTCATACATCAGTACACTATATTGTAAATTCTCGACTAAACCTTTCTTATCTATTCAATTGGTCCTGGTCAGTGTTGGGCGTAATCATAGGCGTGCGCACGAGGCGAGCCGGGCGAGACCCAGCTCGACTAGAATTTGTTTGGGGTATAGTAAAATTTAAAGTATCCATACTAAAATATCTATATATATTTTAATATATTCGTGGAAATCAATAAATTGTATTTATATTATTTGATTTTAAAGAATTTAAAGTTTTACTTTTAACTTCAAAAATATATGTCTAAAAATTAGCAATATAATACTTGATTCTGTGTATAGATATAAATACTACATTGTTTTTAATTTACAACAGAATCTACTATATTGAAGTATTAGAAAAAATTAGGAGCACTGTCTAAAAATTAAGGCACTAAGTGTATCCAGGCTCGATCGGAAGTTGAAGTCTGCGCACGCCTATAAGCGTAATCGATTAATTTACGATTAAATTCTATAATTATTCGTTTAATCATTTTTTAAAGTAATAAGTAATTATACACTTGTCTAATCATTAACGCCAAAAATATCGCATAACTACAATCTTGTATTAGATTATCTTTATATATATATATATATATAAAAAACAGGCCTTTTTTACGTTCCAATTCTGTGACTACACCATTTAACATTTTTCTAACTCTTTTTTTCATAGAGTTATTCCAAATACTTTTTTGAGTGTTACCACATCGCCCGATTTTTTATATTATCTGTCGGAGGGGAAGGAGAGAGGGAATTGGAAAAATGTTGAATAATGTCGCCATAAAATCGGAATAATACAATCATTCTCCTTCCAAAACCAAAAAAAATAAAAATCAGGGGACGTGGTGACATGCAAGCGAGTATTTAGCACAACCCTGCAAAAACGAAAATCAGAAAAATGTTAAATAATGTCATAAAAAATTAGAACACAAAAAAGTCCTGTTATTTTATATATATATATATATATATATATATATAAGGATAAGGATTACAGAATCATTTTTAATAATAATATTTGTATAGGATCATTAGAATCATTTGTAAATATTATTATTATTTTTATTACTTATAATTCCTACTAATTCTAAATCCCTTTCCTTAAAGGGGTAATCTCCACTCATCCAACCTATTATTAACTTCTTCCAGATTTTCTTCTACCAAAACTATATCATCAGCAAACATCATACACTATGATATATTAAGCTGTATTACTTTTACTCCTACATTAAAATCTTCTGTTACAACCACATAAACACTCTTGATAACAGTCCTTGATCCTTCATAAATATCTTGAATGAAATTTATATACATTTTTGAGACTTTTTTCTCTCATTAATGTCCACTTTAAAATAAAACTATTGTGATTATTGATTACATTAATTTATCTTATGATTAAGAACTAAAATTTGTAATTGTAATCTTTAGTCATTAATCATATTACGATTTGCCTAACACTGATCCTAGTAATGTAGGAACAAAATTACCCTCAAGTTTCAAAAATTATTTATTAAATTATTAACGCGTGGATTTATCTGAACGACGTCTATTCAACTTGCACTATTAATTTTGTATGATTAAAGACTTTTAGTATTATTATCTAATTAAAAATTATTTTTTAAGAATTTTGAAATGTATGACAACTATTATTATTCAGGCAGTAAAAATAATTTAATCAAAATATTTATATTTAGCAGAGAAAGCGGTGGATATGTATTTCTACGGACCGATTGGTGTTATTTTATTTGTTAATGCATTAGTATTCATACATATTGCATTACACATTGCATTGTACATGGGGAAGAGACCAGAATCCTATAGAAATCTTACTAATTATAAAAAGAAGTATGTACCTACCTATAATGAACATTAATTATAAAATAAATATAATAACAATCTCTGTATAAAATGTACGTGGATGAAACGTCATTAGTTTTGGAAGTTAAAAAACGTGTTGAACAAAAATGTTGGATAAGAATTTAATAATGAACTTAGTATTATTGTTAAATTTAAACTATATACTAATATACTTATTAACTATTTAATTAAAAATTGTTTTCGAACTCTATTTTTAATTTTGAAATATTACAGAATGATTTTGTGCTTGGAATTATTTACTGTGATGGGACTGAATTGGACAGCAGAAATTATATCTTGGAAATTTCCAGATAAGCTGCAAAGTGTATGGTTCATCACGGATGTTGGGAATGCATTGCAAGGAGTGCTCATTTTTGTAATCTTCGTTTGCAGAAAACGTGTTTTAAAAATGTTTAACCTACAATGTTGTCCGAGATTAAGACTTTTTGAATCATCTAGTCCTGCTCCAAGACAACCTAATCCCGTTAACGACGTAACATCAAATCCCACTGTTATTTGTCAATTGTTAGACATTAATCCGACTAACGAAAATCAGAAAATAAACCAACAAAACCCGAATAGTCATCTATTGAACAGTTGTAATTCTGAATAAGTGCACAAAATGCTTTATTGAATAGTTATTTAAAATTAGTAGGTATTAATTTTTTATCAACATCAACAATAAACTTTAAACTTCACGAGCAGTTATTTTATTTTTCGGAATGGATTTTATAAGATTTTATAATTTTTTAAATAACAAATACAATATGTGCTTATCAGTCTTATAATACTAATATGCAAATAAGTTCAAAGATTATATTATATATGCTATATTAAATAAAATATAAATTTTTTAGTAAAGATTATTATGAATTCCTACACAGTTTATTATTATAATAATGATTAAAAATAAAGAGTTTCAAAATAATACGTGAGCCTCGGCTTGAGTAGGATTAAAATGTCGATTTCTGAATTAGAAACTGAAGCTGGAACCACCATCTGTACTTGTTTTAATCATCGACGAAACCCCGTAGCCCCAACCACCAAAATAAAAAATAAAATTTATAGAATTAAAAGATATATAGAATTTATAGAAATAATTTTAATATGAATAATTTTAAATAAAAATATAATTTAATTTTTTAAAATAATAATTCTAATAACCATTGGCTACGGTTCCGTTTACCCACTATACGAAATTCATATCTAGGTGACTTGAAGTTATTTGCTTTAGCGTGCATTTTAGATTAATTTAGTTCTAACATAACATTTCAATGATTAAGATTCAATAACAAAACTAAAAGGAAATTCGTACAATTACCCTCTTAAAGTACCAACTAGACAGCATTTCTTGTCAGAAATTTTTTAAAATTTTGAAGTTCAAAGCAATCCTGGTCAAAAGAATGTACATAGACATAAAAAAAAAACACACCGTAATTTCTTGTTTGATTAAAAATCTAAATATAGAGTATTATTATCATTATAATATAGTACTTACAATTATTAAATATTAATTATACGTACTTAATGTATTATAATATAATTAAGAAACAAATTTATTTCAGTTTAGTAAAATATATTAAAATATAGGATAATTAAGTATAACAAAATATTTATCGTTTAATAGTAATTTTACTAAGGCAAAACACGTATACTCGTATGACTTCACTGTTCACATTTAGTTATCATCTGGCATATGTTCTTCCAACACCCGTTTCTGAAAAAAAAACAATAGTATTAAAAACCGTATTAATATATACCTAATCAATAAATTACAATGTACACTTGTATAAAAAATATAAAAATGTTTGCAGTTATAATTGCCTAAAAAATTAAATGCTCTTTAAGGTATCGACTTCATTAGAAGTTAATACGCTGTATATATTTAATATCTTATATGTGAGAAAAAAAAATTCTATATTCGTAGAAGTTTTACATTTTACAATACTGTTGGTCTCAATTTCTCACATTTGTTCGTATAATATATCTTTTAATCTTATTTATGACTAAAATAAAGTCATTCAATTCTTTGGTCTATATCATCTTCCAATATAATTCATATTTTTTTCAAGACCATAATTTTAAACGAGATGACGAATCTATATATGAGGAAATGTACTCGTAACATGGAGTATGATGTTTTTAAACGATTTAAGACTAGTAAGATAGAGTCAAGACTCATAAAAGTAAAATATGAGCGACTAGAAGAGTAGATAACAACGCTTGAGAATATATGATTATAAAGATGAGGATAAAATAAAATTGTTTTGATTTTAAAAATGAATTGCTTAACTAGTTTAATTTAAAAAGTATTTGATATTATAAAAATTATTTTAACACTAGTAATCAAAACTTTTATACTTTACAGCACTGCATGTTCTACATCTCGTGTGTAATAAGTTTTCGAAATAATTTGAAATTAATGACTACAGGGTGTCAATGTTTGTTGATAATTCTTATGGTTTGTTTATGGTGAAAATATAGTTTTATTTCTTTTTGTTTTTAATTCTATTAAACTATAAAAAAAATTTAATTGACTAGTATTGCTTAATATAAACAAACCTTACAATTACAAACGGAAATACTTGATCCGTTTATATTTATAAATAGATGCATTGAATTTCTTTATTTATCTTATTTCATAGTTGATTATATTAATTTACTATATAAGTATTAAAAAAATAAAAATAAATATATTTTTTTTAACACAGCGAGGCATTATCAGGCAATATTGAATTTCAAAGAACCTTTAAACTTATTTTAAATTCATCGTTTAACTGCTATGAAGTGTACGCAGGCATATTAAATAAAAATGCGTATTTTATCAATAGCTTTGCCCTTTTGTACAAAATTGATGCTCGGTTTTGTCCCAGCAAAGACAAATGTCTTGAACTGTCCAGAATTTATGATGGAATACACATACGTATACTTTTTGTTAAAATATTACATATATATGTAAGGCGTAATATAATATACACGGTTATTCATGAACAGTATTTTGTATGTTATACCTTAGAAACCTTTTCGCCATAAATTGACCAAAACGTTGATTTGGCTTTCATCTCGTGACCCGTTTGCTGGTTGAACGTGGAGCACTCTTCGAACGGCGGACAATACAAGTGTAAACTTACGGCCTTGTCAGTATGACTGTCATTTTCCACGCGATGTAATCCCATCGAATCTAGAAAACATGAGGCAGTCGATCAAATTCCAATAAAACTGTACAACATAGCATATCTTTGTATACTATTATTATGTCTCAGTGTTGCATGCTCGTGTTTACAATGAACAATTATTCAGATCGAATGTTGAACTAGCAGAATTTCAAATATACATTTTTACCCAATGAAATTATGAGTGATGATCTATCGAAACAAATATCTATAACTAACGTCCTCATTTGTGTTAAATCGAAGTTTATTTTCGATTTTCTAACCGACCAAGTCGATAGAATAGAATTATAGAATATAGGGACTGATTACAAGCACAAGCCAGTGTTATATTGTAATACGATTTAATAACTATACTAAATTGAAAAACATCGAAATGATTATGGTTACAAAAATCAGCGTTTAATTATTATTATACACCAAAATTGAAAAACAAAGTACCGAGTTCAACGCAATTTAGTACTTCTATATTTTTTCATTCTTATTATTAAACAGGTTATAACTTTTGTCACATATTTAAGCGATTATTGTTGTTGAGTATAACAATCAGAATAGATAACAAATAATACTTAAAGCGTATTGATCGTCATGATTTTGGCACGTGTAAAAATATGTATGTGAATTTGTGTTATGTGTAAAACAATTTGTTAGCCTTAGGGTAATGCTTCTTTTTTCAAATGTAATCTAAGAATCAGAATATAAAATAAAAATAATCAAGTTTCGTTAATTTTAAGCTTAAACCAAAATAATTTATTAATCTATTCCCGAAAACAATTTTGATAGCAATATTTTGTACCTGTTATTCGACTTCTTTCGTGTTATCATACTCAATTCCATCCGAATACTATCTAGATTTTCTTCTTTCTCTGATCCTTTATACATTTATTTTCAGGAAACCTCTCACTACATCCGTCTCATTTCTCTTTGTAACATTTCCGAATCATTTCAATCTATTCTTTTTCATTTTTCTTACGATTGTTATTTACCCCAAACTATCTTTTAGTACTAATTTCTTATTCTTTCCATTTAAGTCACTCCACATATATCTTATACCAGTATCATATCTTCTAAGCTCATCCTAGATTTCGTTTTCTTGTCTACTGCCCAACATTATAATTCATACTAATTACCTGCATTAAAACTGTTTTATAAAACGTAGGTATTAATGGATTACATGAATTCAATTATATTTTATGCTGTTCACCGTTATTATACTTTACATATGTGATATAGTATTAACATTAAACCATAACATATTATAGTATAATGTTCACCATATTATGGTATAATGCTTAATAAGACGTAAAAAACCAGTTTTCACAAACAATTCTACGAAGATCAACAAAATTCAATTTATTGAATTTCATTTGAAAATTTAAAGATTAAAAATATCTCCAAATCGATTTTGAAAAATTATTTGAAGTAAAACTGTGACATTAATATTGTTAGTGATGTTTTATATACGTAATTTGTTAAGATTTTTACAAAAATTATAGGTAAATCAATAACGGTCCAGAAAAAAGAACAGGATTAATATTTTGTAAGTATACACATTTTTTTTATTGCCTTATTATTAAATAAATAATAATTTTTGTCGCCTATTTAAGCAATTATTGTTGCTGAGTATTCCGATTAGAACCGATAACAAAAAATACTTAATGTGTATTGATTGTCATGATTTTCGCACGTGTAAAAGTATGTAGGTATGTGAATGTGCATTACGCGTAAAACAAGTTGTTCGAGTGTTAGAGTCATGCTATTTATATTTTTATATTGTTCAAATTGATTTTAAAAATCATAGTATAGAATAAAAATAGTTTTGTTGATTTTAACCTTAACCGAAAAAATGTATAGGTATATAAAATCGTCTTATAAAACGTACGTTTCAATAGATTATATTGAATTTAATGATATTCGATGATGTTAACTGTTAAGTATATTATGCACTTGTATTTATAGATATTACTATATTTGGTATTATTTGTGTATTACAGAAATAATATTTAAGTCACAACCTATTAGTACAAACTGATAAAATTAAAATTAAGAACTTCTGTGAACTTAAGCCTTGGAAAAATTGTTGATAATATCGTTTATAGCAAGGAGTTACGGTGCTCATACTCCATGGAAAATAAGGCTGAATTGATCGCTCGATGGAAATTTATTATAAAATCATTCATTTGTGCAGGGACATTAGAAAATACATTAGTACGCAGTTGCATCGATTATTATTATAAATAATATTATTCAATGATAGTGGGTAGGAAGAAGAAAACTTTGATTTACGTATACAGTACTCGAATTGGAGGAGGGGTGCGCAGATGAACGGATTCATCTACTATTTTTTTTTCTTGTGCACCCCGTCTATATTTTTTCACTGGAACAAGAGGATGCCACGAATGTTCACTTTAACTAATGTCCAAAATAATTTTTATTAAAATGTGGATTTCAATTTACGTAAATTTTATAACGAATATTACGATTAACACATCGAAGATGGACATAGGTTTTATTGTTAAAACGTAGCAGACGATGGACTCGTTTAATAACATCAAAAAATATTATTTTTTTCCGTTTATTAACACGTTGAGCTCCGCTAGTACTATCACTTATCAGTGTCTAGCCTATGGTAGCCGAAATAACGTTCGGTCGACTAGTGACTACGCAGCACGGTTGTAAATAGAATCGTGCTATGCAGACACGGAGTACGCGTTGTCCTGGCGACCGGCGCTTAGCAATATACAAATATATGTATGTATAATTGGCTGAAAATTAATTCGAATGTGTGGTAAATATAATCGTATTTACGCTCAGTACCTATATAGGTGCACGGGAAAATATATTTACATAATAAAAGATTATATGGTAGTTATGATAAGCAATGGAATCTTCATTTCAGGAAAAATATAAATAGTATTGTCCAAGTACGCCCATGTTGGAGGGGGCAAGGGAGGGACATGTCCCCCCTGAAAAATGTCAAAAATAATGGAAAATTGTTTATTATGATCAGAAAATATTTATTTAAACAGAACTTAAAAATTTAATTTAATATATGAAAATCTATAATTGATTTATGAAAAATATATTTATTTAATTTGGAAAATCAGGTTATCAGCTATAAATAACAGTACGCTTTTTTGTTTCTATTTTATGGATAATTATCAAATCTTAAAATATTGTATATCTCCAGAAATACGGTAATATATGTGTGTATGTACAACCATAATATTTATATAATATTTGTAAATTAATATTTTAATAAATATAACTAATGTTTTAAGTGTCGAATTTATATTATTAATTAAATAAAAATTTCAATAAATTACTTTTATGGTAAATTGGTTAAATAATAATTATTTTATAGTCTTCCAGTTTGATACATATAATGTAATAGTATAATGTAAAATTGTAAACTCTTTCCTATATCATGGGTCATTCCTATTTATGAATAGATTGATAAATTAAAATGCCCCCCCCCCTCCTTGAGAGTTTTCTTATAGGTGCTCTTGGTAATGTGTGGTATATACAGAGATAATTTGGTATTATCGATATTAATATTGTGAATTTAAATATTCGTGTAGCTGAAAAGTGGTATTCAAAATATTTGTAAGGTTTGTAGTTGGGGGATGAAGCCCTCTAGGAGTTTGTGTTAAATAATTGCGCACTTGGAACACAGTTTTTAAATTGTATGACTGAGCTCCTCTATTTTATTTTTTTCAATTCGACAACTACGTAAACAAGTTATTTGTTCGACGTTTTCTAGTTAGTTTAACTATAACATTTTCTACTTGTGAAATATTCCTATGTATTAAAAGTATTTAATAATATTTAAAGCAATGGTAAATTAACTACCTGTTAGCATTATAATTATTTTTTTGTGGTCAAAATTTAAAAAAAAAACTATATTATATAGATGGTTATCAGTACACAATTTAGGACCTTATCGGCATTCGCCGAATAAGTAATCTGATTGTTAGAGTAAGTGAACTGCACAAAAAAAAAGTCTCGTCGGTCACATCCTATGAAAATTTCGTTTCGAGTATTTCTGAAACGTGTGTTTCATTGTGTTAAAAA
Organism: Sipha flava; assembly: GCF_003268045.1. Taxonomy (NCBI): domain Eukaryota; kingdom Metazoa; phylum Arthropoda; class Insecta; order Hemiptera; family Aphididae; genus Sipha; species Sipha flava. The sequence continues at coordinate 1,782,863 of NW_020271718.1, read as the reverse complement.
GGAAATCATTACATTTCGTATACAATTACGATGAGATAAAATGAAGAATATAATATCAATGGGTTCGTGAAGGATTAGTCAAAACGACTTTACTACCTGTCATGGTACAAATTGACCGCAGGAGACACATTTTAACAATAGACAGCGTACAAAGTGACGGGGTGGCGAGTGCACAGGCCGATCGTGTAGGTGCCACCTTCCCCTTGGGGATGACACCACTACGGGTTGTTCGAAACAACCGTATCGAACCGCGAAACAGGTTAGGTATGTTACGCCACGCAGGTATTGCAACAATGAAATTATAAGGTAAAACCACACTAACCGTTAATGTGACAAACGCTGTCAGTTTCCAGTACCGTTCGTCCTAACTCACACATAGGCTGAAGCTGCTGGTCGTAGTCGTAATCGTGTTCGTGGTCGCGTTCGGCCGTCGAAGACTTTTCGGGCCACGCGAACCGCACCTCAGTCAAGTTGCCTGCGAGCACTTTCATGATGCAGTCTGACTGGGGGTGGTTGTGTATGGACGACCCGTGGGCCTCGCCCCAGCACAGCACCATCAGGTTGAACTTTCCGTTGCCCGCGTCCACCAGGTTCCTAGTGTACCGAAACTTGTTGAACTTCGCGTACTTGAGCCACTCGGCCGGGTCGCTCTTGTACGACTCCATCAGATACTGCACGTACTCGACGTTGACGCGGTCCTCCGCGAACACCCTGTGCAGCTCATCCACCAGATCGCTCAGCCGGAACTTGGTCGCATTCCCGCCGCCACCACACCCCACCGGCCGATACACGTTGGTGGGCAGGTTCCGGTCCACGCAATATCCCTTTATGGCGCTCACGGCCGAACCGCAGTCGTCTGCGTCCCGCGGTCGCAGCCGATCGCACTGCGACACCTTCGCGGGCCACGGGAGACGCGCATTCGTCACCGTCCCGTCCCCGTCCCCGGCCGTCGCGTCCTTCCTTTTGGTGCACGGGCGTTCCATGGTCTAGTGCGCAATACTGTAACTGCGGTGCACGGACGTCCCTGCAACGGTCGAATTTTCACGTGAACGTTCCGATAATATTCGCAGAAAATGTCCGAATTTATTATATCTGGCGTATCACGTTTCGGTATACCACTCGACACGATCGCGCGTCCGAGCCACGCGCGCGGTGGCACCGGTTGCGATGTTTCACGTGTACTACACGCCGTGTGACGACAACGATATCGCACGTGTACGGCACGTTCTTGCGACGACCATGGCGATAATATGATAGTGTAGTAACAGTGCTAAGATGATGATGATAATAATAGTGGTGGTGCAGTATATCGGCCGCGCGTGCACTTCGCTGCGGCGGCGTAGCGGTTGTTATCGGATCGGCGGCAAAGCGCACTAGTTTTTATATCACGTTCGTTCTGTACCGCCCTGTGGGTCATTTTTCAGATGACCATCCCCTCTCCCGTACTGGTTCGACCCCCTCCCTTGATAGTTGTGGGAATCGTTGGACGCGCGAACTGCAGCAAAAACGTGATGGACGCTAGTGTTAACGGGTTGGATGATACACAATTAGGAACGCGATTTCGGTGAAAAATCCGTTCATGATGAACCACCCGCGAAAAAATACAATTTCAGAAACTCGTGGGCTGTCGCATAGACAAGGAAGGATTAAAGAGGTTAAGCCCCCCCCCTCCGAAATGCAGGAAAGTTATTAATGTTTTTTATTTAGAGTAAAAGTAGTTTATAGATAATAAAATATAAAAAAATGTACAACCTAAAACTTCCTCCAAAATATTTTTTGTGCACGCACCTGTTCGTAGGGTCCATTGCCCTTCTCACTATAATGTTTTACAAAGATATAGATTTAAAACCGTTTCGATGGTTGAGCAATTACTAATAAAATATTTATTATTGTTGATAAGAAAATCATGTACCCTACCAAAGCTCGTTAATTATATTCATTATTTTGACTCTAGTGAATAATCATAAAACATAAATAATATGGGATGAATAGTAGTGGGTGTACAAATAGTCAAAATTGTAAAATTTTTCATACATGCCTACAACGGGCGTCAGTGCCGAGTCAGTGGGACAGTGTCGCAGTAGTAATGCGCGAATCGGTCAAATACTTACGTATGTCTGCACTGTTCGAATTGGAAAGGTATAATAGAAAAGGGACGTCGAAAATATTGCACATTTGCAATTTTTTTTATTCGGAAAGAAATTCAAAACCTTATCCCATTAGTGAATAGGTTAACCAACATTTTTCAAAAGTTTTTGGGATATACAGTGATTCTCAAAAACGGCGGTATAAATAATGGATGGACCTAAATTTAGACATTGAATTCCTTTTGGCACTCCTGCTACAAAAAAATTTAAGAACGTGTGATAAATTATATTTTGTTAATCGCAGATTTGGGTTAGAATAATTATCCCCGCTCGCATTGCGAAAATACTCCACCCAAAGAAAAACATAAAAATTTCTCGTAATGTGTAGTTGTACACCCATACGCGAGTGTGTTTTCTTGTTTTTTAACGCGCGTATAATTAACGTGATCAATAACATTTATAATAAAACTAGTTGCAAGCTTTCACCCGGATATTTCTGCAATTTTGCCGTATAATTCAACACCACTTTCAAGCCGAGCATGCTCTTTAAATACTATAATAAGCGCGACCGTTAAATGGAAATTCATTTCTTCGTCTCAAATTGTTATTATTGAAGAGGTTTTTTTTTTTTATAAACGATAAAGTATATATTTCTGTAGCGCACTGGATGCAAACGGCATAGAAAATCACCTCACATCATAAATGTGTACAAATCATATCAAAAAATAGGTCGTGTGTTTCGTTGTTCGAGTTAATGATTGGGTGCCCATGTAGTACTCACAATAATATAGTCTTTAAATAATTGTTTAACGAAAATTATAATTTTATATAACGTTTATAAATGATTATTTACGTTTATTATTTATAACATTTATAAACATTTAAAAGTGTTTACAACATAATATTATATTGATGCGTTATTATTTATAGATAGTATATTCAAGTCAACGATCCTTTTTGTGTGCGATCAGATAAATTTAATTTATTGAGACGTAATATTTAATACTTAAAATCTCCTTCTTTGCACACAAACTAAACATTTAGATCTTGCAATTATACTTTGTAAACTGTATTGCATTTGCATAGAATTATAGAACTTGAGAGGGGCTAAAGCTTCTTTATATATTTTAAACATACGGTGTCAACGTTTTTCTCCTCACGATCATAATTTGTTTATAAATTAAAATTAACAACACATTTAAATTTTACATACTGTGAATTATGAATGAAATTAATTGTTATCATTGAGACGGTTTTAAGTAGGGGGAAGTATTGAATTCACACTGATAAAGGTCTAAGTCCCCTCTCTATGTTGTAATGCGATGTGCTTTTTTTGAATTCATGTTTAGTACTCGTATTTTCCTGGAATGTGAAAGTATAAAATGATTTTGTGAATTTGATACAGGTACTGAATGAAATTAAAATACATTTTTATTAATACAAAATACATAAATATAATACAATTATAACACCCAAGTGTTATAATTATCATATCGTGCATGTTCTAAAGTCATGAAATATAAATTGATTATTACTTGAAGTTTGCTAACCTATAAATGAACCATTTTAATCTGCAAAAGTCTACATCTTATCTTCTCATCTCAAGAAGCAATAATTATTGCCAGCAAATTTTTATGAATACACATACCTATACACTGAGTGTCCTACGAAGATATGGTTTTGCTCGGTTTTATTAGCAATGTTTATGTCTTCGCAGGACACTCTGTTTAACATGGGCATCATGATAATAAAGGTACTATTATAGCCTAGGTATCCAGTTAACGAGAATGGCTACATTTTTATATGTCTCGACCTTTATTGATCTCTATTATTAAAAATATATTTTATTAAAAATAAACACAATCGACAAAGATAAAAACTATTTAACAAGTAAACCGGCACACTTTTAAAATGTTAACAATATTTTATTTTATAAAAACATACTTTGTTGATTATTTTGACTTACCTATAATAAAAACATGATGCATACAAAATATTAGTAAATAAATATAAATTATATATAAATGTATGAAACATAAATATTGGTCTACCTATGTGTGTTATAATTATTAAATTTATTGCACATTTGATTTAAAAAACATATATGTTTTGAAATCCATAAATGAACAAATGGAATAATTACATAATGTTGGTATTAAATAATATGCTTTTGATTAATAAGACTACAAATGTAAAATGACCTAATCGTATAAAATTCAAACAGAAGCTTCTGTAACATAATATGATGCACGTTGCTCGGACTACCAGTATTCAACCCAAAGTGAAATATTGCACTAAAAATCAACCTGACGTTCTATTAAACAAAATGGTTTCTGGCATTCATATTTAAAATAAACAAGTATATTACACCTGTTGGTTGCCAGCGTGTTATTAAACGCATTTTATCATACATCCCGCACGTGGAATGATCAAGATGAAACACTTCCCAGAGTGTTGTATGCAATAATCATTATTACTTTTTCAGTACAGTATTTTTTAATCACTTTAGTTTTCTTATTTTATACACCTTTATATTAGCAAACATATACATTTTTTTTTTTTATTAATTTCGAAAAAAAACCGTCAACTATGGCCATTGGTTACAATTAGATTAATTACAAAAACGAATAAATATATCCATATGAAGAGTACTACATTAACAGAGAACAGTAGGAAGAAATTAATTGTATGTTAGTAATAAGTGTCTTAGAGCTATGTTTGGAGGTTTGAAGATTTTAGGAAAATTATCACAAACATATAAATTATATAATAATAGAAATAGTAGTAAAGTAATATTTAATCTTATCTGCGCGGCCTTTGAGCGCTGGATCGACTTTTTAAGATTGCTATTATTAGTCGTAAGTATATTTTGTTACTGAGCCTTACATTTACTAATTAGATGATATTATTGTAAAAATGATAGTCACGTAGTTCTTCTAATAAGGGCAATAATAAAATAAGCAACAAAATGGTGTCGGCGTGAATGTTCGTCTTACGTCATTATAAATATAAATTGTATAGGTAGTTGGATAACGCAATTTAACAATAACATTTTATAAATTGTATACAATTGTCTCGTAAATATACGTAATAATTATTTATTATATTATTTAATCTATATTTTGTAATTTTTATTTATAAAATTAAATATAATTTACCTACAAAAGCAACATAGTACAAATATAATACATTGTTAAACTTATGCGACATTATATAAATAAAATAAAATGAATGAAGTTCATATTTTGTGAAATAAAAAACAAATTGTTTATTTGTATAAATACATTCTACTATTATATTTTCTAAAAAAATATTTAAGAAATATAATAAATATTAGATGTAGGTTATGTTATTGCTGGAAATTGTTGAATGCTTTCAAGTCTGGGTTCATATATACCTGTACATAAGAACTGAATCACCGGGATAAGAGAATATTGAAAATATTGGTTTTTCATACGTCTTTAAAAGAACTCTCTAGTATAGTCATTTTTATATAAAAATAAATACCCACTATAAAGATGTACAATATGATTGAATTAGTTTTATACTTTTTGAGTTTTCATATGTTTAAAAATATACCTCATTTTTTATGTCTTCGTTTTTTTAATGATTGATAAATAATACCTCTATGGTTTACACTCTATAACTGTTATAGAGAATAAATTATAGAACTATGAGGTAAACAAAATTCCTCAATAATAAAAAAATATTATTATTATTATTATTCATTTATAATTTTTTAGATACTATTATATGGTTCTTAAAATTTGAGTTGAATACAAGTTATGAGCCACTGTCATTGGTAGAAATACAAATTTTATCTACAACAGTGTGAATGTTTAAATCCTTGTAAATTTACTGTCAATTCTACTAATTAATTATTATAAATATATCAACATTAAATCAGTTTATATTATAATTATTATTTTCTGCTTGGAAATAAATATATTATAAAAAAGTCATGAGAACAAAATCTATACATTTGCAAAAAAATTTTAAATCAATAATATCATTCTAAATATTGTAGGTACTAAATAAAATATATTATATTTTCCCGTGCAGTGTATGTCATCGACCAATTCTCATAAGCATAGAATAACTATCAAAAATATTATCGATTTATCTCTTATACATTTTTATTACTAGTCGACACAAATAAAAACATAATTATTTAATAAAATTATTGTTGCTAGAAGTAAGATCAGTAAAAATTATAAATTAAAAATAAAATTACCTTTAAAATTGTTATATACGAATGGAACTTCTGCGTTTATTGAATATACGAGAATACCGTTGAGTTCTACAATTTAAATTCTTGGTTAACCTTATTCGTTTGATTGCTTACGCGTAACTACACACTCGTATTCATATAATTGTATGGTCATTCATTCCGATCATGTTTTTATCAAATCTGTAAACCAATTTTATGATACTAATTACGAGTACCTTATGATTAATTTCAAGTATCAAATACGTCACTATAAAACTTGGTTATTTGTTTAACCAATAATATGTTCATAAAAAATCTTACGTAATATCATTGCAGATTTATTTGAATATTGAAAAAATGCTCAATAATAACATAATTGTTTTAAAATACATTTGCATACAATAAATTAGAATTAAATTCTAGGAACCTACCCAATCTCTTCAAAAGCGTAGTTGAGTCTTTTGAAATAACTGTCGAAGTATAATAGCCAAATAGCCAAGTTTCTGACATTTCTAAGATAAAAGAAAAAAATATTTTTTAACATTACCTATAGGCTTTCATCTACGCTTATCTTATAATTACTATTCTTAACACATTCAGAAAAAAAACTGTTTGACTGAAATATAAAATATTTATATTATTAATTGATGTTTGAGTTGAAAGTATAAAGCGATAAATATGTGATTAAATTAGTAAGAGACCGGTGTACCAATTTAACCCGAAAGAATTATTTTTCTTTTAATTATTTTTTACCGAAAAGTCTATAGATGAGATCTATTAACATTTTTTTTATGGGTCTAGGACATTTATTATTCCTTCTGTGTATGCAACTGATGACTAGGAATATTGGGAATTTTAAGGAGTGGTGCGAACATGATAAATCACTTACAAACCAGATACACTTAGATACCAGGAGACAGTTGCAAATTTCGGAAACCTCTTTTTCGGACGAAATATTGGTTTGCAAATGTCTACGACTGGCTTGCTAATCGTTGCTAATTGGCTGCTAAATGATGGCCAAAGAAAAATTTCAAAATGTATTTTTATGTTATGGGTGAGGCTGGGGACACGTGTTTCCAGGCCCACCCATGGTTTTTTGCGTTTTATGATAAAACTAAAGCCTTGTTAATTGTTGCTGATTGATTGCTAAATACTAACATGAAGAAAATGTAAATCTTTTTATTGGATGGGGTTGGCGACACGTACGTTCATATTCACTTTAAATCGGAATAGCCAGGTGTACCTATATTGTTGTTCGTGGTATTATCTATTATATTGTTATTATATTTATAAGACCGTTTTTGAAGATTACCTATCCTATTATGTAGTCATCAGTTAAAAAAATACTTTAATGAAAGGTTTGGAAATTATCAATTAACATCTTTTAATCTTTACAATAAGTACTATTTAATATTATTCGTATAGGTACCTATTAGGTACTTACATATTGTGATTAAATTAAGAATTATTATCAATACTGACAATATACAGTAAAGAATATTCCATTTGTACCCAGATAAAAAAAAATATTTATAAATATCGACCAATTAAATTCATGAAAATACTTATTTAAACGGAGTGTGATTGCAGCGGATGAGTACATTTTTTTTAATAATCAAATATGTCATATAAATTGATAATAAACATAACAATAAGTAATTTTTTTTTTTTAAAGAATTCCTATTATTATTGTGAAGTATTTTAATTGTTGGAATAAGTATTTAAATCAATGCAATCTTGAAAGCTGGGGTCACCTTGATAAAACTAATTTCGTAACTATCTGTTTTGATCTATTATTACTTAAAAAAAGTTTAATTTAAACGAAAAAAGTGTAGTTCATGACTAGCGAAGAAACAAATATGAAATCATTATTAATCATCACTACTATAATCATTTGAAATTATGAATAAAATAATAAAAAAATTAAATTTAAATTAAACATTATTAAATGGTTATAAAAATATTATAATGATGACTAATATTTGAATAGTTAGGTTAAAAAGATTTTTGTTCCTAATGAATACATACAGGTACGTATATTTAAATTTAATTAAGTTTAAAATACATTGCACGAATTCGAAGAAAAGTTTAAATAACGAAAAATGTTTCAAACTAGTGTATCTTTTAACTTTATTACATACTTAAGGTGCTAAGTTGGAGTCACCATAACCTTTTTTAAAACGAAAATGATTATTGAGTGTTCGTGAGAGAGTCAAGTATATTATTAGCCCTATTGTATAATTATAATTGATTAAAAATAACAACATCTCTATATACCTACATTTTAATAAAGGCTAATTTTTTTACAGGCTCGAATTGATTCTCGTCTATGCACGTTCAGCATGACTTTCAGATTTGTTTACCTACCTACACTTAGAAAATTGAAGATTCTCTGTGGTATTGAGTAAATTCTGGCTGGGTCTTCTTACAGACATACGAGTATGTGATGAATGCTACTATTGACTTTCTCTGTGATGCTAATAACTTTCCTATTCTGTTAGTTAATCATGATTTCCAACTTATTCCGGCCTCCATACTATTATCATTTATAAGGCCCAGTTATTAAAACTACCCTGAATCGTATTACATGATGCCAACTTTGATTTCGCAGCCTCCTCTCTCTTACTTAGAATAATGTACCTATTTAATATTATATTTTGCTTTCTGTATTGAACTACAATAATGTACAGGAGTACATTATAATTTAAATAATTATAGATTTCTGTACTATCACTGAATGGTCTCCTGTTACTATTATATCTCATTTTCTCATTGTGTACATAGTAAAATTGGAAATTTTACCAACAAAATAAAAATAAAAAATTCTAATGTTAAGATTTATCTTTGTTATTTTGGACTTTGAGTAAAATCTGTTACTAGTTAATATATTTATAATAAGCAACTAAAAATGATATTAATAATAATCGAAATAGAGTTGTGTAAATAATTATTAGTTTACGTGTTTAATTAGTTTATTTTAATCATATTTTATGATCATATAGTACAGGAGTGGCCAAACCGCGGCTCGCGTCATAGACTTTTGCGCTCGCATCTCATCGTAACATTTTTAAAAAAAATTTTTTTTAGTTAGAGTTTAATATTGGAGTTTAATATTTAATATTTAATATATATATAATATATATTTAATATTAATCCATTTTCAATAACATTGATTACAATAGGATTTTCTAAAAATGCAATTACTGGTTTAAGTAATTTAAAGTCTTTAAATCGATCTTCAAAGTGAATTGATAAACACTAATTTTTGTACATAATTACAATTCGATTTTGTTGCTATTCTAACCAAAAAATCCTTATTTTATTTTAAGTACGGAAAATGGTTTAAATTATTTATTCTTAAGTTTCTTTGAAAATCGTTATCGTGTTCTTCACATTTTATTAAATTCGATACCTTATCTTATTTACAATATACATATATATATAAATCGTATAATAATAAGACCTTTTTTTTTTTACATTTTTTGCTCTTCTATATATTTGGTGGCTCACGAGTCTCATTGGCCACTCTTGATATCTCGTAGTATGCTAATATTTCAACATTAATCTTCTGTGTGATTTCTAATCGTCAGTGTAAATAATATGTCCATTTCAAGTCATTATATAATAATTATATTAAAGATAATATTAATAATTACTCAAGTTAGGAAAAATTGATGTACATAAGCATAAGCATCAATACGGTGTAGCGAGGGGTAGCAGTTGCTACCCCACCATTTTTATTAAGGTTAAGAATTACGGTTAAGAGTTATATCCCGAAAAAATAGTGCGATACGAATTGTTTCTTTAAAAGTGGGGTAAATTTAAATCGATATTATACACAAGGATATAATATGTTGTTTCGTAAATTTAAATAAAAATGTTTTTATTAATTCAAATCCAGAATTGTGTCCATTATATTGTTATATAAATACTTAAGTATATTTATTCTCGCGAGAAAAAAAAATGTAATATTGTAATTTAATTTCACGATTTAAACTTATAAAAATAGTATAATTTACATTTTTTATTTTTATTATCATATTTTAAATTAATTATGTTTTATGACACACATTGTATATTTATAACATTGATCATTATTATTTACAAATTCATACTTTTTTAGATATTATTATTTTCGCAAATACTTACATTATTATATATTATATATATATATATATATATTATAATTATAATATACAGATACAATAATTATTATTAGAAATTAATATAACAGAACAACTTTTATTTTTGTGTAAATGTTATATACATTATATATGTGTAATATTTTAATTAAAAAATATATCAATTTGTCCATACAACTTATCTTGGTACCTGTATATTTTATTCTTCAGGGCATAATTCTTGTAACCCAAAAAAATCCACTGGACAAAACTCGTTGTAGCCGTGAATTATTAATTAGTTATGGGTGTTATTATGAGTAATTAATAAAAAAATCTAAATTCTTGTTTTTTTTTTTTTTTCATAATTGATAACATTAAAAACCATGTTATTCATACTATAACCACTTAAACAATACAGTACACCAGTGTCTTTGCATGCAGTGAAGGGTTAACTGTAGGTATGTTAAAGTAGGCTGAATAATATACAGTTGATTATAGTTGAACTTTAATTAATATAAAATAACTGTGTTCTTAAAAATCAAGATTTGTAAAAATAATTTATTATTTGTGGTTATATTTTAGATTATGTGCATATTGGGCTCATAGTTAAAGAAATTTAGTATGACTTTAATTCCATCAAAAAAAAAAAAAAAATAAATAAAATAAAACAAAAATGGTACAATATTAATACATTACTTATTCATAATTAGCTTAAATAAATAAACCAACCCTAAACTTCATCACTTATAATATCAAATGAACCTTCTTTGTTACTTTTAACTTTCATAATTTTTCCTTTTGTTATTTTGGCCCAGCCTTGAACAGAATCTTTCTTTAATATCCATTCTGGTGTTACAGCTGTCTCTGAAGCACGTTGCAATATAACTTCATCACTAGTAAATTTATGATGTCGTTTTCTATTCATCGTAGGTTCATTAGTAATGGAATTAAGTAATTTTGAAGATCCCTTGAATAAATAAATACCTTTTGAATGATCTTCGATACCATCTTTTAGATATGTTTTTTGTTTTGATTTTTTTTCAATTATTTGGCTAAAAAATAGATAATACTTTAATTCATTGATTAATTATTATTTGTTAATTGTATAATTATTAGATATAGACATAGGTGCCTGCATAGATTTTTCTAGGGGGGCAATGTTAAGAGCTGAGGATAAATCTCATAATTTTACTATTTTAAAACAAGAACCTTTTTTATTAAATTATTCAATTTAAAAATTGTTTTGAAAAAGCCTAGGGAGCAAATTCCCCAGCTTGCTCTTCCCCTCTGAGCGCCTATGTTTATAGACAATACTTTAGTGGATTTTTTGATACAATAAGTACTTATATCCAAGTAGTCAGCATACAATTTTTTTTTGTTTTTGTTATTCAATGAGTGTATAATATATTAAACTAAATCTTCAAGATAATAAATAGTAAAACATTATTACGACTGGACTAAAATGAAATATAAAATAATACTTAATGATTTTATCATAAATAAGTAAATATTAAAAATAAATGTACTACAAATGTGTTTAGTATGATCTAATGAAGTATTGAATTAATATGAGTACACATTTTAAGTATTGTCTATCTTTAATTATTATAATGTAAATATTATACTGAAAATAAACAATTGAAATTTAGTATAACCAGTATTTATTTTAGACATTGGTGTATTCTTAATGTATGATAAGGGAGGTATGTGAGATACCAAAAGAGTAAATAATTAATATATAAATACAGTTTTTTAGGGAGGGTATACATTTTTTCTTTGAAATAATATCCCTCCACGTTCAACCACCTGAAATAAATACTTCATTATTATGAAAGTATAATATATTTTTAATTACTTTTCTAAATGTTTGCATAAGTGTTTAGCAACAAATTCCTGAAATTCTGGAGTAACTTTGATAAAATTATGATCATGTCCATCATCTTCAAGTATATACCGCAGAGATGGTTTAGATGAAACAGAACTAGAACCTAAAACAAAAATATGTATTAAGTAATGATAAAATAAAAATTTATTTAAAAAACAATAAATATGAAATTGGAACTGACACAATAAACTCATTTGTTCATAGAAATTTTTTTTTTTTTTAATTTAGATGGAGATGAAACAAATACCTAAAAGAAAATATCTAAATTTAAAGTAGCTAGTTATTTGATGTTCACTTTGGTTTAAATAAAAATTTGTAATTGCTACTGGGCAAGATAGTTGTCGCAGACATGTAAATATCCCGAAGACCATAGACAGTAATGACGTCCTTAGACCCTTTTGAAGGAGAAAAGAGCGAACTACATACATGTATTCACATTTATGTATTTTCTTAGTATGATATAATAAACAACAAACATTCGAAGGGAAAAAAAGGCCCTCCCACCATAGAACTTCTCTGATACACAGTTAGCGGTTAATGGCACCACTTGCTTTTTATTTCCTCTGTCGGTTCCTGACCGATGCCGCTGCCTTTGTACAAATCGTTGGTCATTAAATCAGTGTCGATCGAATCTTTGAGTAACCGTTTCGTGATCTCGTCCTCGGACGACGAATCGTCTGACATGTTCGTGGAACCCGACGGAAATCGTATCGTTCAGAGCGGGTAGTCACGTTAATTAGAACTTCTCTTGCATGAGGATTAATTTGTCTTTCTCGCCAACAACGGTGGGCCGGTGGGCCGGTGAGCCGATAGCCAATGGCGGACGAGTGGGCAAGAACTATATTAGAAAATTTGAATATCGCGAAAATCACGTTCTTATCATGTTCACAGGTACAGCCGGGCGTTATCACCAAACACGGATCGCGGTACACGGTGCGTGATATCAATATAATTGTTTTCGGTCAACGTCGTCGGTTGGAGTTGTACGTGGTCGAATTACCGTGTACGAATAATTATGGAATTATTGTCGTCCGTGTAACTGTTCCGTCTCGGTGCTTTTTGTTTTTTTTGCTGGTGACAAAGAAAAATTACGATGTATCGTTTTTTATCAGTCGTTTTTGCGTCGTGTCTCTTTTGCGCGTGCGGCGCCACGCAATCCAAAGGCGTAGTGTCTCTAGACTCATTGACTTTCGACAAGGTAAATGCAGACTCGGATCCCAGTCTTTGCGGCCCCAAGAATATTTCTTCTTACCTGCTGCCCGTTTGATGAACGTACTAATACATCAATATTCCCATTAAACTTTTACCACTAATTTTCACACGCATATTCGGTCACCGGTTTGAGAAGATCTTGGTTGCTCTACCGATCAAGCTCTGTTCTCGGCTTGTTTTTTGTTGTTATTTACTGGTTGATGATTTGATTCTCTCAGGTTCTTTCAAAATTTAAAGTTTCAATAGTCAAATTTGATGTTGCGTATCCGTATGGCGATAAACATGAAGAGTTTGTTAAACTTGGTTCTGGTTATCAGTCCGTTGATGACTTGCTTGTAGCGGAAGTACCCATCAAAGATTATGGAGATAAAGATAATGAAGATTTGGCTATTAGGTTTGACCTGTTTACTTGTGCACCACGTCTAATGTTACAGTTGACTGTCATGTGTTCCATTTTATTTTTATTTAGGTACGGCTTGACGAAAAATGATTTCCCTGTCGTGAAATTATTTGTGACCGGCCAACCAGAGCCTTACACTTATAATGACGAAGATTTCAGCCGCGAAAAATTGCAGACCTTTGTTGTTAAACATTGCAAATCAATTTTGTACATTGGACTTCCTGGTACATTAGAAAAGTTTGATGGTCTCGCAGCAGCGTTTGCCAAAGAAAATGTTGTTGACAAGCGCAAAGAAATTTTGTTAAGAGCTGAGAAATTGTGGGATGAAACTGAAGGGAAGCAGAAACAAAAATCAGCCGAAGTATATGTGAAGACTATGAGAAAAGCTTTAGAGAAAGGTGACGAGTTCTTCCATTCAGAAACTGTACGCATTAACAGTATACTTAAAGGTTCAATGACCAAAGAAAAAAAAGCAGACTTGGTTGTTCGTTTGAATATATTGGAGTCTTTCAAAGTTCAGCATGACGAGCTATAAAAATTTTGTTTGGATTATATATAATACTTATTTATATAGAGGGTTATGAATTATATTTTTTATTATCTCTTTTAAATAAAAAATGGAAATATTTTTTTATCATTTCATTGAAAGAATTACATATTAATATATATTTTTTTATTATATACTTACTATTGTTTCAAAAGTTAATAAAAAAAAAATAAAAAAAAATGGTAAATTTAATTGTTTTCTAAATTAATTTGTGAAATAGGATGTTTTCTTCATAAATAATTACAATAACTTTTTATAGTTCAACATAATTTATTAAAATGAATAATCCAACATAGTATTATACTTATTTATACGTATAATAAAAATTACAATGAACATTATTCAGGTATTAAAAACAAAACAAAATAACATCTAAACATTTTCGTTCGCACTCAAAATTAAATTTCTAGTGCAATTCGTAGGTGGATTGACTGGTTAACTGAATTTAAATCATGCCAAACCCTTCGGCATAATTTATAGCTTTCGATAGTCGTTCATCAAGTTTTTCTTGACTACTGTATTCAGGTAACAATAACACATTGAAACAAGTATGTGCAGTTGGTAGCCTATATAAAAAAGTATTATTGTAAGTTACATTGTACAAGTAAGAGCAGGTATAATGATACAAACCTATCGGAGTCTGAACCATTTCTTGTGATAGTCAATTTCAATTTACCAAGACCACCAACAGGAACTCTATCACTCCCTGTTGTAAATTGTAATAACTTTTGCTGCGAAACTCGAGGTAGTGCATGGGCGAAATTCCAAAAATATCTAACAACTGGTGTATTTTTTCTATAACCCCCTTCGTAGAGTGTAGTTTCCTCCAAATCGGTCATATCAAATACCTGAAAAAATATACTTATGACAGCAGGCATTTAAGAAAAAACAAACAAAAATGATATTACTTTACTACCGCACACTATTTGCTCAAGTTCTTCAGGCCAAAATAGGTATTGTAATGGAGATTCTTCCATAACATTTTGGAAACCACGATAAAATGCATTAAACTGCACACCTATTGATTGATTTAGCAAGAAATCAGCATATTTATCCACAAATTCCTATGATAAATAAATAATGTATCAAATATATTTTCATATTTCATAGATAATGTTAATTGGATTCTTACTCTTTTATTAAAATGGTTTACAGTAATTTGATCTCCATTATCTATAAGATCGTGATATACTAGTTCACCAAATGCATCTTTATAGCAAATTCTAAAAGTTTGCATGAACATTTCTTCAATATCATCTTCTTCATAATCCAATAAATTCTTAAGCCCATTGTACAATTCCTATAAAAAAAATTTAAGAGTACAATTTGCTCAACACTTCCTTAAAAGTTACTACTTTTTACCTGATTCCAATCCTGCAGATCGTTGAATGTACATTGTTTACCTAATAATTTACGATAGACAACCATTGGGAAGTTGATGTTTAGTATGACATTGTTGTAAATTGCCAAACCCACTATAAGACCAATTAATGAGTATTGAGCAGCAGTTTCAAATGAGAATGAGTTAAACCAATAAGTAGGATTACCATTTTCAGAATCAATTATCACAAACATACCTTAATATACAAAAACATAATTATATTATATAATTAAAAACAATAAAATTTATTCAAATATTAACCATAGTCTGGATTGAATAGTTCTTCAACAATAAGATGGAAAAATTCTTTAGACACTCCACCTTCATCAACACCTTGTTCACCATCAAATTCAACCGCCAACTGTTTTTTGAGATCTGACGGATTTTGCATAGCTACCATTTCGAGCTATAAGTAAAACAAAACATAAATACATATTTTATAACCGTGAGATAATAAAATTATATATATTTATACTTACTTCAACTAGAGCATCTTGAACAACGTGTTCTCTCCTTACTTTAAGTTTAAGGTAAGGGTGTGTAGGTTGACCTATTAATGTCTGTATTAAGCAGAAACGTCTATTTTCATACATGCGTATTCGATTATCATAGTACAGTCCAAGGGTTTTAGTAGATGGAGTAAGTATAAACGAATGGGACATGAAAGAAAATTTATCATTGCCATTTTCTCTCCATGTTTGATAATCGTCATCCATCTCAAGTGCATCGCTCAATAGTTCATTATAAAATTTTGATATGGGTATTAAAGGGGCACGGCATGCCAAAATATTTATCTACATTAAATATTTAGGGTCAAATACAATTTTCTATTATTTAAATAATTATGTACTTACATTCAAAATATCAGCCAAAGAATCAGTTTTGTAAATTTTATTCTTTGAATGTGGATGTTGATTAACAAGAATATCTTCAAGTAAATTTTCATCCCTAATATCATCAGATTTTTTCTCAGTTTTATCAGTTGGTTTTATTTCTTCTCTGATAACATCTTTGTCACATTCACCAGCCATAATACTAGCGTAATATAAAATCTATATAGTTTAAATAAATTATTATTAATTTGTATAATTTTTTTTCGTAGTTTTGGTTAAATATACTACATTTTAATGAGATTTCTTCCCCCTCCCCTTCTCATAGAGAAACTTATTTGTTCATAAAAACACAAAAATTGTCTCTTTAATTGTGATGAAATTATATATATTATGGTGTGTTAAAAATAATTTAATATACAGTCGAGTCTCTATAACTCATATTTTTTTTTATCCCTAGGAAATTCCTATACACTTAATGCAATATTTGTCACGATAAGTCAAATGTAAAAATAGTTGAGAGCATAGATAACTCAAAATCATTTATTACATTTCATCATTAGAATAACTAGTTTAAAATCATAAATATACAAATTAAATTATCACTATGTTCTATTGTACTGTAAAATAATCAATACATAGATACATAGGAAATGAGTTTAAAATTAATTTTTTTAATTGTTATTGTAGTTAATAAATATACATATATATAATAATATTTCTGATAAAAGCAAATTAAATAAATAAAAAATAATATGTAACTCGAAAAAAACAAAAGTCAAATTAATTTTTATCTCCCTTGACATTTGAGTTATCAAGACTCAACTGTAATTTATTAATCCTTGAATTCAGTAGAATGTATCTTTTATACAAAATTATACTTATAAACATACATATTAATAAAAAAATAAAATTAACTGTGTAGTATATGTTTATAGTTTTAGAATTTAAATAATAATTATTTGTTGTACCTTCATAGTTTTTGTAGCAAATGTAACAGCAGTCTCATCTTGAAAAGTTGGATCATATTCAGTTGATATTAGTTGGAACGTTATGGCTTCTTGAAGACAATGTAATATTCGTCTTAATGTATTTTCAGATGACATTTCACACCAAAATTTAGCAAGCTTAGCTTGTTCAACGATCGGAAGTACACATGTAGCAGCTACAAGTCTAGGAACGATGCGTTCCACAAACACTAAGTCGTCTAACCATGGTATCTCATAGATAATTTTAAGTGAATGAAGTACATCCTTTAAATATTTATCACTGATGGGAAAAGATTTTGACTTGAAAAATTGTAATTCTACAGTGATTTTTGCTACAGAAAAGAAGTGTGAATATTTACTTTTGATAAGTAATAAATGTTTATAATCAAGATATTTACCACATAAGGAACTAATGGCTATGGATAAAGCATTTTTATAGAGTCCATAATTGTTAGAAGAACTAATTTTTTTATATGCTCGAGCTAATCCTGGAACATCTAATCGTCTTTCACAATTTTCTTCCTCTACCACATTTTCAGTGTCCATAAAGTTATCATCCAATTCTTTTTCAATTTCCATTTCACGTATCTACAAGAAAAAAAAATATATATAAAATATAAGTGAGTAAATTAAAATTATTACAATGTACTTACTTTTTCTTTGGTCATACTTGAAGAGGAAGTTGTATTAAGGTTATAACGTTTAAGTAAATCTTTTTTATGATCTTGTGGACGATTTATGAAACTGTTACCCAATGCTTCTGGTGTAGAGAATACTTGATAGAGAACACAAAGCAACTCATTATGATCATTAGATGGATCAGGACCTTTACATCGGTTTATCAGTTCAAACACATTGGTTTCATTAAGATATTTAATACCTGAAAACATTAAAAAACATTGCCTACTAACATTTAAAATACACATTATATGTTATTACATTTACATGATACACCAAAAGAAATCGTAGCATGGGCAGGCATAACATTATATGAATGAAAACAATAGGTAGGAGATAATCTTCACAAAAGTTAAATTCAAGACAAAGCACATACAAAAAAACACATATTTTCTGTTGCCAAAATTTGTAAAATAACGCGCTAAATAATTGACACGCATGTGTTGGATTAATGCCATATGGTGAAAGGACCTTCAATATTTATAAACAAATCACATTATGTATACTTTGCCTACTATTGTATGAAATAGTTATAGCATATTGACCAATACAATTAAAAAGGTACAATATCGGTTGTTCAATTTTGTTTTATACCTATTGTGTAAGTAAATTTGATGATAGATGATGAATGCAACATGCCGTTTTATAATATAATAACAATAATAATAATGATAATAATAATAATCTGACACGGTGCCAGCCTATGCTATTAAAAGACTGTCTGTTGACCTTTTGCGTTGTATTTTTGAATTTTTTTTCAGATTTTGCATAAAGAATATTAATTAAGATTTGAAAAACATTATCCAAATTGTTTAATAAATGATTCAAAATATTTTTAATTTCTAACATAAATATTTTAACAGACATTAATTAAATAAAATGGAATTACCAGTTTGAAAAGAAGCAATTTGTTCCAAAGGCAAATTTACAGAGTCCATAAGGGCCTTGTTTATATCTTGAAGATCATGCATTAAACTATCTGGTACACTCAATGAAGCAACATCTAAATTATTCAAAATATTGTTGATAATTGGTTGTTCAGTAGAACCATTTTGATCACTAGATTTTGCTTGATCATTTATACTTTTTAAAACATCTTCATTAATTTCTTCCTTAGAAACTTGAGCAGATGTATCTTCTTGTTTTTGTGCCATGGATTCTATTGGTATAATGGAGGGATTTTTATGTTCTTTGGTCATAGGCTCAGTATTGGCTAATTTAAATGATGATGAATTACTTTCACAGTCTGTTTGAGAGCAAGTACTAGTAGTTTGAGTAATCTGAGCATCTGATAATGATCTAGACAAGTCAGTCGTATGTATAGGATTTACTTGGAATACAGTACATGGATTTGTTTGTACACTTGCATCATGAGACAATCGGGTATCTGGGGCATTGCTACAACAGGCCAATGAGGTCGTTGCTTCATGTAAAGTATTCCCTGAAACTGACGGGTTATTGGTAGTTCTTGCTACTTTCATAGGATGTTGATCACATAGTCTGGCATCAAGGCGAAATAATTGAATAGCAATAGCGGCTGCATCATTTGCAGATACCACATTAGTACACTGAAAAATAAAAAAAATTTAAAATAACAAATATTTTTAGTTGCACTTTGGATTATAGAATTATATATTATAAAATAATGATTGTATAGTATATTAATATACATACATATATATATATATATATATATATATATATGATTAAATTGTAAAGTTTTATACCAAATAAATAAATTAATCATACCTTAAATAATTTTTTTAATGTATTAAAAACATTTTAGATAAGATATTCTTTACAGGTTTTTCATTTAGTTTTATAATGAGGGAAAGACTAATATAAAATTTTATATTTGTTAATAAACGTTTGTATGGCTAAATATACACGTATTACCAAATTTTTTGCACACTAATCTATAATTTACATTATTTATGTTTAAGAGCTAGAAAATATAAATCATTAATTAAATTTTTTTTTTTATAACATAAACTAAAGCATACAAAATTAACTACCTAAGTGAGTATATTAAACATTACTATATTCATCATGTTATTATAATTCTAAATGTATTTATAAAATCAAAAATATTATATATTTATAGAAAAAAATCAAAGAATTTTATTTCATAAAATGAATTAATCTAAATAGAATGATTTAAATATAGTAGAAGTAATGTTAAAAATGCGTGTTTTTCATTTCAATAAAATGTTAACAAAATTTTCATATACTACAACTTCATGCATTTAAGATGAAAATGTTAATTATGTATGTTAGACTAACTAGAACTTTATGAGTATACAAATTTACCAAACAGTTACTTAATGATAATTCAGGTAGCCGATGATCTATGAAGAACTAAAACTCTCAAAGGTTGATTGAACGAGTGTTTCACAAATTAACTGACTTACTGTGGTATGTAAGCCTAACAATGATAAAAAATAAAATAAAAATTTTACATAATTTCTTGAATATGACAAAAATGATTATTTTTTAGATGAAATATACACATAAAAGTACTAAAATACAATAAGACATTTTTAAAATTTAATCATATTTTAAATAAGAAAATATAATAAAATTACTGATGTTTACAACTTTAGATGGAATAAGTAATAGATAAATTTAAATTTTTTTATTTAAAGTTAAAATGAAATTTATCAGATTTTGAAAGAGTGGATGAAATATAATTTAAATGATTAATTAGTACAATTAAGTACATCAAATAATATAAATTAATTATTATTTGACTGATATATAAATAAAAACAAGTCAGACCAATTACAATTTAAAGTATTTATTTATAAACAAATAATAATAAACCAAACAATCCTTATCGTACCAAGTCGAACCACAGAATAAATGGAAGTACCTACTAGATTTTACATTATCTACTGTCTAGTAGTAAAACTTCATGGGTCAAGAACAAATAACCAAATAATGCGATAAAATAATCGTGATATTGTAAAAAAACGTACAGAAACAATGCCTTTGTAACTGCCAGTATGTGTATATTGTAAGACATACATGATAAAAATAATATAAACACACACACACATACATACACGGCAAAAAAGAGGTTGACGATTACACTTACCCTTTTGCTGGAGGCACAGTAATCGTTTACACATTGGTCATTGCCACAGCCTTCGGTGATCAAATAGAAATAACGTTCGATTAATTTCTTGGCCAAGTCTCTTTTCATATTGACATCGACTTCGGTATTTTTTGCTGCAAAACCTGCGCAAATAGTCATCCACAGTCTTTAAGTGTGCACAGGTTGTCCCGGTGCATACAATTTTAGCTCTTACGAAACGACGAGCGGCGCGGCTCAAAGAAGGCGACTCGAATACTCGTGTCGTGGCACCTGGCGATGTGGGCCTACTGCTGCTGTTCCGGCGACGAACCATTCGATTTCCGTGACATGGTCTTACTTATTGCAATCAACCGCGGCCGACAGTAATAGTGAAATTCAACAGGATCACGAGGAGCGAGCTCAACAATCAGATGTACGCTAATCAACCGACACACGAGACTGGAGAACTGGACAAGATCACTAGGAATCAATAGCCGAGCGTGTGCGTGCGTGGGTGCACGGTATGTAATCACTGTTATTTTTATTCCGTTTTGTTTTTAGTTTACTTTTTTCTGCGCGCACAAAACAAAGAAAAGCGAGTATCAGATGTTGTTGGCAAAATTACCGTAAAACGGGTATACACTGCGCGTCGTTACTACTGTGGTGGCGGTCGAGAATGATACGACGAATCGAGCGCAGACGTGCGCGCGCACGCGCGATATGAAAAAATCGCGGGCTCAACGACGATGCGGGCGGGGGTGGTGGTGTTCACGATGGAAGGAGGGGACGAATCCATGGCGGAAAGAAAAACCCTCAGGTCGGGGCGATTTGGCGCGTGTGGTCTTCGTCGTTTGTTACAGCTGTGCGCGCTACTCCCACGCGATAAGTATCACAACAGCTGATGCTGCTGTTCCGACGGCGGCCGGTGATAACGGTATAATGAGCGCATGAGTTCGTCCGGGGCCATGGGTCGGTAACTAATTATAACTAATTATAGGAAAGAGTTGTATTTTAATAAAATAAAATTTAACGAACCGCAGTAGGACAGGATTAGAAAAAACATGCCATTAGAATCGTAGCGTAGCAATAAATTTAGAGTAGAATCATACGTTTCTGGTCCAATTTGTAAACATTTCGAATTTTAAACTCGCCCTACATTCGTTATTAAAATTGAAGTAAACATTAGAGATGTCGCGGGTAGAAAATTGATCATAAACCGGGTACCCAGTATTAGCTGAGTAAAAATTTCAATACTATACCGAGTAACGGGTAAGGGCCGAGTAAATATTCAGTTACGCCGCGTACCGAGTAAGGGCCCATGGGCGCCGCAATAATGGGGTAATGGGAGCAAATGCCCCCACGAAAATATCAGTGAGGACATAGCCCCCACGGACATCCTAGAATTTACACTCCCATGACTAAAATGCATAGGCAGTCTTTTATATTAATTTTTATGTTGAATATAGAAACAAAACTCAAATATACATATTGAATAAACTGTCTGTTTTTTAAGTATTAACATACACATACAGTAAACCAATTAAGGGCGTACCCAAGGGGGGAGAGGGTTTCCGAGTCCGGACCCCTCCATTGAAATTTCTACAGACTCAACGGTTTAATAGTAAATAGTATAATAATAGTATATAGTGTATTTTAATTTCCCATTATCTTCAATTCACAAAATGTATAGACTATATAATATACTTATAATGTATAAACTGTACTATAGTATATTAATAGTAATTTGTTGGTATTGAGTTAAACTATAATTATAGTTAAAGAAGAGATAAAATAACAATTTTGGACTCCCCCCCCCCATAAAAAGTTCCTGGGTACGTGCCTGAAACCAATAATTTTATTTAGAAAACTTGCATTTACTATGTACGTGGTAGTTAATATTATATGTAGTATATGAGATATGTGTATAAGAATAAGATAACATGGAGACAATAACTATTAATTTTTTTTTTTTTTTTTATTAATAAAATTTATTTACAATCTATATTTAATAAAATACAATAAGTAAATTTGAGTAATAACTACTAATTTAAAAAAATGGAAACGATTATTTAACGATTATTTATATATATATATTTTACGATATTTATCCGCAACACCCAAAATATAATAGCTTTCAGAATAGGAAATCCATTATCGGGCCAAGTGACACTTGAGTTCAGTACACGATCTACTTGGCAGGCGGTTTAGATACGCCGAGTACAGTCAACTTTGGTAGTGAGGGGGGTATTTGCTCGGCCGAGTACTGAATCCTTAAGTTTACACGGGACAGTGCTCGTCACGTGTAAACGAGGTATAAGCCGCGTCTACACTAAGTCGAATGGTGTCGATCAACAATATCGAACAAATGTGAACGTATCTTCCGACTTTGTTGAACCATGTCGGGTCGAGTCGAACGCAACCAGTGGCGTCCACGTAAGATACCAAGTGATAGGATTGCACTGATTTCTCGTGGGTCCTGGAGCATGCATACATTTGAGAGCCCCACTTTGGTCTATGGAGCAAAGTGTCTATATATTTTCCTGTTATATTCATAGATGTATATAGTTTTATGGATAGATTATCAGCTGATCACCGAGTAGAGGTCGAGTAAAAAAGTATCAATAGGTAGGGCCATGGGCGTCTTCAGAAATTTTTTTATGGATGGGGAAATAATTTAAAAAATAAATGAAAATTTTTTTATACATTTTATACTAACATTTTTTTTATAGTACATTATTACAATCAGTTAAATAAGTTTTCATATATAACATTTTAATTTATAAAATGATTTCAATAAATATTTAATTAAACATCAGCATTTTTATTTATCAACCAAAACAATCAATTATTTAATTTCCACGGGAAATTTAGGTAAAAATATTAGCGTAGAGAGAAATTCAGTTGGAAAATCCATATAACTAAATTATTTTCGCCAAAAAAGTTTCCATACACTAATTTTTTCCGTCAGCCACAACCGCGTTTTTTTTGACGCGGTTTTTTCAAATAAACCAATGAAAACAGCGTATTTGTATACGATGCTGGGCTTTGTATACGGCCTCTAGCCGGTTTGGTAATACGTAACCGGTCCACCCGATAACGCTGCCGATCGAGTAAGTTCTCGAAATTTCTATTGGTGCATTATCGCGGTGTGACAATCGCGCGCCTACGGCTCCTTCCTCCAGGGTTTTCTGATTTTCTTTTTGATGCAGTCGGTCAACGGGCATCGGGCGGAACGTTGTTTGCGCGTTTTCTCTTTTTTTGCGCTTTTGTTCGAGTACGGAGTCTCGTCGCTGTAAAGCCATTGTCTTGAGCCACAATGTCAAGTTTCAAGTCGTCAATCGGTTTTAGTGTTTGTCGCACGTGTTGCACGGTCGCGTGGGCATAACCAAATAAACGCTAGGCCCTTCAAGGTACGGACGCGAGCACACAGTGATGCCCGGCTTTGTCATCATTATTATACTATTTTTTTGAATAAATTTATTAATTTTGTAATATCATTGAATATTGTGTGTGCGGGGGCATAAATCACTTTTACATCACAATTACTTATAATTATTTAACAACATCTAACAACACACAAGCGTTGAACAAACTGAGCGATACTGAATACGGTCAATTGGTTGGCACGCAACAGTATCTTTTTACAGATCTTGAAGTATAAATTTAATAAAAACATCGTTTAGTAGTTTACCTGTTTTCTATAAGACTGACTCTTAAGCATTATTATTATAATGTGTTCTTAACACTGTGCTCCCTTATTTTTTTTTTCAAAAGTTAATATATAATTTTTCAGCAGTTACGAGATGCCATTTCGAACGTGAATGTTCGCATAAGTCACTAATAGTATATATTAATATCAATGACAACATTTTTTGTTCGTTATTCGTCACATATTTATATGTAATTGGAAAAAATATAGGTAATCATAATTAAACAAAAAAATCAGCATTTATTAATCTAATGTACGAAAAAAAATTGAAAAATTACACTTTTTAAAATAATATATATTTAATGGTTAATGTTCTTAATAATAAAACTTTTTTCATACAGTATAAATTAAATTAAAAATAAAATATTTTTATAATGCATGTAAATAAATTAAAACTTTTTCCAACTTATACGAGTATATATGATAAATGAATGTGACAGAGTTTTATATTAAAACTGCATTTGATGTAGGTCAATTTCTTTAAAATTATGAAGAGAAAAAGTTTGTTGTTGATTTTCAAAAAAAAAAAAAAAAACCAAAAGAAGGGAGTTGAAGGTGTTTTGTGGGATTGAAGCTTAGTCCAAAGAAACTAAATAAATTTATTCAATGATATATTAACTATTTACAAGTATATAAATAAGTAATAATTATACTTTATATAAACAAATGATATATTTTATGAGAACAGGAAATAGTGAAGGTTTTGTTGTTCAAATGAAGTTGTAAAGCAAATTTTGTGTGAGTAATACAAAACGTATGTTAGCTAATTGGTTTTAGTTATTATTAGTATAACATGAAAAATGTTCTAAGTCAAATTTGTACTTGTAAGTATCATATATTATGAATAATGAACTATTATAGAGGTAATTATATTATTAGTATAATCAAATTTTACTTATAAGTTAATAGTTACTATCAATTATCTAATGTACATTGATAATCAAGGCTATAGTCATTAAAGTATTTGGGGGGGGGGGTAGTGATTAAATATGTTTTTTGACTAGCAAAGTTTAAAATTTCAAATGTAATAGGCATTTAAAACCATTTTGTTTTATTATGAGAAAAAAATGTGGGAGGGGTCTGAGCCAGTGGTGTAACTTCAAAATTTGAGCCCGGGAGTGAAGTTTTCAGCGAGCCCCCCTCATTCAGGTGTAAATATTAAGAATATCTGAGGGGGGTGCATTCATCTTTTTAAAATTACTAAAATTTTTTTTTTAAATTATTGCATATATTATTAAATAGTAAATACACATCTTATTATTTTAGAATCATAATATTATCGATGTACAAAAAAATCAATAAATAGTTACCGTTGTAATGAATGAAAATTAAGACTATACTCTTAAAACATTTTTCTGGACTTTTTATTTGTTATAGTAGAAATTATATCTGACATTAATTTCTTTGATAATTTTCTTTTGTATTGATAGCATAGGTAAACTTGACAAATGAATTTGGGAAATCGTCTTTTCAAGATAGTTTTTAATTATTTTAAATTTTGAAAAACTTCTTTCTGAATTTGCCACCGTTATCTGTATTTTCAAAAAAAAAAGAAAACAATCTGTACATAAATCTGGAAAATTAAGCCATACATTTTACCAAGTTATGTACAGAATTTAGTTTTGAAATTTGATTTTCGAATGATTATTTTAGTTGAATAATTTGGTTGTTTAAATATATTGTTAAATCATTTTAATAGTTGCTTACTAAAAAGGTAGTTGAATGTTCATTTTCATTCATTGAATATACTCGTATATTAATTGGTATTATTGAAGCAAAATGTTTTATTATTTGGTTCATATCATTAAAACTGTGTTTGAGTTGTTCAATAATTATATCCAGAGTATGATAGTAAATTTGTGTTTTAAAGTATTGTTCAGGATCAAGGAGACGTTCATCACTACTTAATTCATCAAAATATTTAGTAGTTTTTTTTCCTTATATTATTGACTTCCCCACGAAGTTGCTATTTGTTCAGCTTTCTCAAACACTTCTTTAAAATTATCACGCATTTCTTTCATTTTATTTAAGGCCGTTTGAAGCAGTTCAAAAGTTTTAAGTAATTCTATATCCGATTTTTGTAACAATAATGATACAATTTGTAATAAGTTAAGAATTTTGGTTTTGATGACAATAATTAAAATTACATCAAATTTTTGAAAATAGTTTTGAAGAACTAACGTTTTATCTTTTTCATCTTTATTTCGGCCCATATGTGAAATATATGCGAAAGATTTTAAAATATCTGTGTAAAGCAAACTAAATGCTTTTAAGCAATAATTTCGTAAATACTATCGAGTAGTACATATTCTTTTGAGTGAAACAGCCATAGAAATCACGGATTTTAATTATGCCCTCCTTTTAATATTATTTGCAAAGTATGAATAAAAGCATTTTAATTTTTCGTAAAAATTTTGAATTTCATTAATATTTTAATCAAATCATTAATTACAAGATTTACATTATGAGCAGCGCAATGTACGTATAATACAAGTGACTGAGTGTGTTTGATACGTGCTTGTAATCCATTATAAACACCACTCATGTTAGTAGCTTCATTAAATCCAATCCCTCTAAACTTTTTAATATCAATTTTTTTTTTCAAAAGATTGTATAGTTGATCTTCCATTTCACTACTCGTTTGGCCCTCCATAATTTCAAATTAAATGAAACTTTCATGGATAATAATGTCAACTGGTTTATTTTCTTTATCATACATCACATTTACAGAACGAAATATATGACTTTGTTGATAAATTTTGGAAATGTCTTGTGTTGAGTCAGAAATATAACTGAAAAACGGAGCTTTTCTTATTTTTAGTGAAATATTTAATTTAACTTTTTCTCCTAGTGCTGTAATTATTTGATTTTTAATTGCTTGACTTAAATATTTTATGGTTCCTTTAAGTCTGGAATAATACTGTGAGTATTGAACCGTATTTATCAATTCGATTATCACTAAAAATGTACTCTAATCTACTTAAATTGCAAGTATTAATGATGTAGTTATAATTCTATCTTATACCATGGTAACTGCAGTTTTCAATAATTGTCTTCATTCCTGATTTGCTTTTCATGATTTCCGTTGATTGTGTTATGATTTTGAAACGAATAAAATTTTATGTGGTATAGATTTTTCATGTCTTTCAATACCTCGTAATGTATGAGCTCAATCATTAAATCTTTGTATCCATTCTTAGTGTTTAATATTATTATCTCCAAAAAGGCAACAAGATTGGCAGTAACATTTATGGAGTTCCGGTGAATAACAAAGCCAGGGTCATAAAATACGTAGTCCAGCTTTTGATACGGTGTAATAAAATGAATTATCAAAACATCGTCCACTCGTGTTATGATTAAAAGGACCACTTGGGCTACAAGGACCATGTTCAAGGATAAATTTGTCACCTACACTCAAAACTGATTTTTGTATATAATTAGTTATATCAGTAAAATACTGTTTTGTGCAAACGTTTTCCATATTTTGAACTTAACAATATATCACAAGCATCAGTATTGACAGTATTATTAATATTTAGATAAATATTAGTAACGTTATTTTTTTTCAGGATTTTCGTATAGTATTTTAAGAACAGATGTAACTATAGGAGTATTTTCTGAAGTAAATTCAGCGGGTATTGTAAAATAACTATCCAATTTTGGATGTTTACCATCTTTTAATTGTTGTTCTATTATTTTTTTTATCTTTTTGTGCTCCACTCATAGATTTTCTCATTTTAAAACATAAATTATTAAAAATTACAACTATCAAATTTCAAATAAAATTGAATACGACTGCACGAAAATGAATTTAAACTTATGCGATTGTTACCGACTGACCTAATACTACGAACTTTACGAACTAACTGCTTAATATAACCAGTAAACAGATTACTACCTTCTGTATTGTAGATTTTTGATAAAACATATAACGGTTTTTGACAGTCGGTCAGTTGATAGCCGATACATTAATAAATATATGCTAGGCATAAAACCCGACATATAAAAGAAATAATTAAACTATAAAACTGATATTGTATTCTCTGTAGTACCATACTCATGAACATTACGTATTATAATAATATTTACACTCCTATAGGCTACTACATAGTATAATAATAATAATTTATAATAATTTTGAATTATTAAAAAAAAAAAAAAAATATTTAGTTATTATATTATAATAGAAAAAAAAATAGTTTTTATTAATAAAAAACTAAAAATTTATTATTTCGGGCCACTCTGGGAACGGGCTCGGGCACTTTCTGATCCCTCTTAGTTACGCTACTGGTTTGAACCTTAAAACCTCTCCTGGCTACGGCTTTATTGGTAATATTAATTAAATATTTAGTATTTATTATGGTAGCTACTGTAAAAATGAGATAGGAATATTTTCCAATGAAATTATATTTAATATTATGTTGCAATGAGCATCTCATTACTTACTCATCACTTACAGATATTGCAGCAAACATTATCTATTATTCTTAATTTGTAATTCTATTATATAATAATATGTATTCTCTACATATAAATTTGGTCAATTTTAATCCATTATTGACGGATTATTGATTAGGACATATTCTAATAATTCTTACAAATAAGTGTATTATGTGTTATAATTTCGTAAAAAATAGTAAATTACGTATTTTTTATAGTATGAATAACTGGTATAATATGTATATCCTGGCATCTAAAATCATACATGCTGTGAATTTGCATATACCGAGCGCCGTCTAATTATGTATTTGCAATAAAAAAGCACAGTTATAATGTAATAATATATAATATATATAATATATTTTTTATATATGTTCAAGGTGGTTTTGAACATAAATATATAGTATGTATTCATTTTAGTTACTGTGAAATTAAGTATACAATTAACGAAGGCTAAAATATTTGATTTTCTTATATTCCTAAAATATTATTGTTATATAAATGTGGTAATGGTAGAAATACTATAAATTGGTACTTAAGAAGTTTAACATTGGCCTATTATTAAAATATTAAGGGAAATTAACTAATTATTTTTTGATAGTTGTTATGTATTTTCCCATCAAAATAGAAAATAGAAAGCTTTTCCTTTTTTTTTGTTAATTTTTTTTTTTTTTTTACTTATGAGTGTCATATCGGTTCAACTTCGAGTATAAGTGTATTAAAGTATTGCTATGTCGGAAAATGATTAAAAAACCTAGAGTTTTCAAGCAGTTGAAGTAAATCTATTTGATATTTTAGTATATTATATGAAATTGTATTGAAGTGCAATCAAAAAAATACAGTGTAAGTACTACAAAAATAAAAATTTAAAATATGGTGGCTCAAAAACTAAACGCTTCAACGTTTAACATTATAATTGATTAAGTAATTTATTAAATCTGTTCGATGACAACCGTTTTTATAATTAGTATACTCGTATTAGTATGTTTGATGTCGCTTCCTTTATCATTTTAAAATATTAAACATTTTTATCCTTATTTATAGGATTATAAAAAAAAAAAAAAATGTATCATTACTGTTGCATTATAAAATTAAAATTCTTAAAATATTCAAAATAAACTGTATGCTAGTCATAATGGTCACACAAAAAATTATTGTTTTCACACTTTGCGTTGTGACAAATGCGGGGAAAACAATCATATCTGAGTGTACCTAAAATTGTAAAGCCACGTACACACTCGTAACATTTGCGCGTAACAAAACTCTGTAACGCAACTTAGGCGCGTAACAGCAATCGATGTATGGACGTGAAGGCGTAACACTGTCGCGTAAAAAAAGTTGATACGCGACGAAGTTACGCGGCGTCCCACGAGAAATAACATGTAACACTACAAATTCACGTTACGGCGTTTCGTTACGCGCGAATGTTACAAGTGTGTACGCGGCTTAATACTCCTGATAAATGTACCCTTTCCACAATGTACTACACGGTTCATTACAGAGGACGCACATATTTAAAAAAAAAATGTTCTAAAAAACCTTCGCAAAGGTTTCATCAGTCAAGGCTAATGACTACCATAGTCAACCCAAGATTAAAACTTATGCGGAAGCCCCAATAAATCAAAACACATTCGCGGAATATTTCTCTAGTATTCTTTCCCAATTGATCATTAATCTAAATGCCTTTATCAGTCCACAGATTAGTCCAGTTAGTCCATATTCCTTTTCTCTATTCTAAATACACTCATCATCAAAAATACTAACTTAAATTGTTTATTTTGTTCAAATCTCTTTATATAACCTTATCTTTAAATATTATACGTATAATTAACGTATATAATTTATATTATTACGTATTATATTCGAGTTTTAGTTAATATCATAGCATTAAAATATTCTTGTAATATTTTGCTTTTATGACCTTCACTAGTTATTAATTATATCTATCTATATATTTCATTTTACGAATTGTTTATTATAAATAATAATTGTTGAGGAATTATAGTTTATACTGGAAGTTATGTAAAAAAAAAAAATACTTACCAATGACGCTGTTAGTTGATTTTGTTCAATGATATACTTCCTTTTTAAGTTTAA